>NC_135815.1:16375762-16732432 GCF_964213995.1 Mustelus asterias | reverse complement strand
TGTAGGGATTCTATGAACAGTCCTCTGTGCAAAAACAATGCTCCTAACTCCTCTCTCACCTTCTCAGTAACAGCTCACGCTTTAGATTCACAAACCAAATGAAATAGTGTTTGCTCTCTCAAAACTCTTCAGAATTTTCAAACCTCTTTATTAAATCTCCTCTTTGCTCTACGTGCTCCAGTGAAAATAGTTCTAGTATCTCAAGTCTTTGCAGGCATTATCCTGGTAAATCTACTCTGAATTTGGCTGTGATGTACTTTTGTAGTCCATACTACAGGCATTTAGAGATGCAAGTACTGATTAGGGACAGTCAGCATGGCTTTGTGAATGGAAAATCATGTCTCACAAATTTGATTGAGTTTTTTGAAGGGGTAACCAAGAAGGTAGATGAGGGCAGTGCAGTTGATGTTGTCTATATGGACTTTAGCAAGGCCTTTGACAAGGTACTGCATGGTAGGTTGTTGCACAAGGTTAAATCTCACAGGATCCAGGGTGAGTTGGCTAAATGGATACAAAATTGGCTTGATGACAGAATAAGAAGTTTAACAACACCAGGTTAAAGTCCAACAGGTTTATTTGGTAGCAAAAGCCACACAAGCTTTCGAGGCTCTGAGCCCCTTCTTCAGGTGAGTGGGAATTCTGTTCACAAACAGAACTTATAAGACACAGACTCAATTTACATGAATAATGGTCGGAATGCGAATACTTACAACTAATCCAGTCTTTAAGAAACAAAACAATGGGAGTGGAGAGAGCATCAAGACAGGCTAAAAAGATGTGTATTGTCTCCAGACAAGACAGCCAGTGAAACTCTGCAGGTCCACGCAACTGTGGGAGTTACAAATAGTGTGACATAAATTCTGATTCTAGGATCGCATGATAAAGACTCAGGAGGAAAAAAGCAGAAATATTTATGTGAAATAGTGTGACATAAACCCAATATCCCGGTTGAGGCCGTCCTTGTGTGTGCGGAACCTGGCTATCAGTTTCTGCTCCGCGACTCAGATTAGGGACAGTTTCTGCTCCGCGACTCAGTCGCGGAGCAGAAACTGATAGCCAGGTTCTGCACACACAAGGACGGCCTCAACCGGGATATTGGGTTTATGTCACACTATTTCACATAAATATTTCTGCTTTTTTCCTCCTGAGTCTTTATCATGCGATCCTAGAATCAGAATTTATGTCACACTATTTGTAACTCCCACAGTTGCGTGGACCTGCAGAGTTTCACTGGCTGTCTTGTCTGGAGACAATACACATCTTTTTAGCCTGTCTTGATGCTCTCTCCACTCCCATTGTTTTGTTTCTTAAAGACTGGATTAGTTGTAAGTATTCGCATTCCAACCATTATTCATGTAAATTGAGTCTGTGTCTTATAAGTTCTGTTTGTGAACAGAATTCCCACTCACCTGAAGAAGGGGCTCAGAGCCTCGAAAGCTTGTGTGGCTTTTGCTACCAAATAAACCTGTTGGACTTTAACCTGGTGTTGTTAAACTTCTTACTGTGTTTACCCCAGTCCAACGCCGGCATCTCCACATCTTGATGACAGAAGCCAGAGGGTGGTTGTAGAGGGTTGTTTTTCAAACTGGAGGCCTGTGACCAGTGGTGTGCCTCAGGGATCGGTGCTGGGTCCACTGTTATTTATCATTTATATCAATGATTTGGATGAGAATATAGGAGGCATGGTTAGTAAGTTTGCAGATGACACCAAGATTGGTGGCATAGTGGACAGTGAAGAAGGTTATCTCTAATTGCAACGGGATCTTGATCAATTGGGCCAGTGGGCTGACGAATGGCAGATGGAGTTCAATTTAGACAAAAGCGAGGTGATGCATTTTGGTAGATTGAACCAGGACAGGACTTACTCAGTTAATGGTAGGGCGTTGGGGAGAGTTACAGAACAAAGAGATCTAGGGGTACATGTTCAAAGCTCCTTGAAAGTGGAGTCACAGGTGGACAAAGTGGTGAAGAAGGCATTCGGCATGCTTGGTTTCATCGGTCAGAACATTGAATACAGAAGTTGGGACTTCTTGTTGAAGTTGTACAAGACATTGGTAAGGCCACACTTGGAATACTGTGTGCAATTCTGGTCACCCTATTATAGAAAGGATATTATTAAACTAGAAAGAGTGCAGTAAAGATTTACTAGGATGCTACCGGGACTTGATGGATTGAGTTATAAGGAGAGGCTGGATAGACTGGGACTTTTTTCTCTGGAGCATAGGAGGCTGAGGGGTGATGTTATAGAGGTCTGTAAAATAATGAGGGGCACGGATCAGCTAGATAGTCAATATCTTTTCCCAAAGGCAGGGGAGTCTAAAACTAGAGGGCATAGGTTTAACGTGAGAAGGGAGAGATACAAAAGTGTCCAGAGGGGCAATTTTTTCACACAGAGGGTGATGAGTGTCTGGAACAACATGCCAAAGGTAGTCGTAGAGGCAGGTACAATTTTATCTTTTAAAAAGCATTTAGATAGTTACATGGGTACAATGGTTATAGAGGGATATGGGCCAAACGCGGGCAATTGGGATTAGCTTAGGGGTTTTTAAAAAAAGGGCGGCATGGACAAGTTGGGCTGAAGGGCCTGTTTCCATGCTGTAAACCTCTATGACTCTATAACTCAAGACTCCAGTAACCTTTCTTAAGGCCTTTCTGGCTGCATTCAATTCCAAGCAAGTACATAGAGGTTTACAGCATGGAAACAGGCCCTTTGGCCCAACTTGTCCATGTCGCCCAGTTTCTACCAGCAAGCTAGTCCCAATGTCTGCATTTGGCCCATATCACTCTATCCCCATCTTACCCATGTAACTGTCTAGATGCTTTTTAAAAGACAAAATTATACCCGCCTCTACTACTGCCTCTGGCAGCTCGTTCAAGACACTCATCTCCCTCAGAGTGAAAATATTACCCCACGAGACCCTTTTGTATCTCTCCTCTCTCACCTTAAACTTATGCCCTCTAGTTTTAGACTCCCCTACCTTTGGAAAAAGATGTTGACTACCTTATATATGTCCCTCATTATTTTATCGACCTCAATAAGATCACCCCAAGCCTCCTACGTTCCAGGGGAAAAGTTACAGTCTATCCAGCCTCTCCTTATAACTCAAACCATCGAGTCTTGGTAGCATCCGAGTCAATCTTTTTTGCACTCTTTCTAATTTGATAATATCATTTCTATAATAGGGTGACCAGAACTGTACACAGTATTCCAAGTGTGGCCTTACTAATGTCTTGTACAACTTCAACAAGACGTCCCAACGCCTGTATTCAATGTTCTGACCAATGAAACCAAGCATGCCGAATGTCTTCTTTACCACCTTGTTCACCTGTGACTCCACTTTCAAGGAGGTATGAACCTGTACTCCTAGATCTCTTTGTTCTATAACTCTCCCCAACACCCTACCATTAACGGAATAGGTTTGCCCGATTCAATTTACCAAAATGTATATATTTGAACTCCTGGATCTACTAAGTGGGTGAAAGGTTATTGGGGGTAGGCAGGAATGTGGGGTTGAAGTTACTATCAGATCAAACATGATTTATTGAATGGCTTGATTATTTGCAGTACTATTTCTGTTATTTATCTGCAGACCTTTTATTTCATGTGGCTCTCTTTTACTCTATAGGAATATATTTCTGCTCTATCAAATCTTGTTTTTTGCACTGCTGATCTGTCAAGTTACTCACTAACCTTTCTGCCCAGTTAATTGGGCTGGCTGCCTTCTGATTACTAACTTTGCTTTTTTTGCCCCCCAAGTCCAGTGCTCCTTTCGACAAGTACCTTCTCTCCACTGAATTGTTAAATTAACTGAGTAACCAAAAGCAACTTGCGGAAGTGATTAATTGAGAACACCCTTGGCCAAAATTGCGGCACAAGCAATCAAGTTATTTATTGCCAGATATGCGAAGTAACCATGCCATAATTTTCACTTAATTGCTTTTTAAGTGCCTGAAGATGAAGTTCGCATGAGGCTATTGGAAATCTTTTGTTATGGCTACGTTTTTAAATTAAATACTAGCTGTTCTCCCCTGGTGTTGCCCCTGACAAGTCTGGGTCACAGTTGCGATGGCTGGCAGCTACGAAAGAGCTACGTTAAATCTGCTCTGAACCTTTGTAAGGTCACTGTGCAGTTCATCCATGCAGGGCTAATTAGAGGCGCCCTGAGGCTAATTATTAAGGACAGTTTCTGTATATCAGCTGCTTTATAAGTCTTTGGCTTCTGTCCTTGGGGAAGGGGACATGTTATCAATGTTAAAGGAGGAAATGACTGTCTAGCTTTCTTTTTTCTAAAGAAACATCTACTCTCTAAGTGTGGAACGTGTAGATTTTCTTTACGTGTACTGTTACTAAGCTGAATTCAGTCAATTTAAATAGTTTCTAAAACAATTTAAGTGCTCCTGTACCTGTCGCTGTCATGTGATGTGATGACTTTTCCAAAAAGGTTCTCCTGAAATGTACACTGCATTGTATTAACATTGAAGAGAAGAGTTAAGTGATCTTCAGCATGGAGTTTGATTGATGGGAGGGGTCACTTTCAATTGTTTTTCCGTATTTCCTAGTGGGTTCATGTTTGCCGTGATTGCCTCTGACAACAAAAATCTTTTATAGTCTATGTCTGCCCTGGTGCCATACAGTAATCTAGTTTTATTGCCCTGTGTTTCGAGAGAGACTTGCAGGCAATTATTTTGAAAGGCTCCTTCCGCGTTGACTGGAAAGCAAGCTGACAATGAAGAAAAGCGATTACGTTTTGAAGTAGTATATTTGTCGGACGGTGAATGACAACATGCTGCATTGATTCTCAAATAGTGGGCATAAGCTCCGTCTAGTTGGAGACGCCAGCACTGTCCAGGTCTGGCCATGAGGCTTATCTGGGGGTAGGGATTGGACCTGCCTCGGCGGGGCCCATGCAGTCTACCTGGGTGAGGGCACAAGGCCTGTTAGGTGGGAGGAAGGGACCAGTCCAAGTTGGAACATCACCTCTCCGATGTGAGTATGAGATTTCTCCAAGTAGTAGAATGGTTGCTCCAGATGTGGGCATGAGGCCTACACACTTTGGAACCCAGTCTGGTGAGAGACAACCATCTTGGAGGTATCTCACACTTAAGGGCTGGAGAGTACTTGGTACTCTTCTTGCCTAATCTGTCACTTTCAGATCAATGTAGCAATACCAGTATGAGTATAATTATACCAAACCAACAACAGTTATACAAAATTGTGTGTCCTGTTGGATGGTGCACCTACATCCATGAATTACATAAGTTGTGACTGACAAAACGTTTCATGCAAAACCCTCGGGGACAAGAGCGAGAGAGAAAAGATAGCCCTATTATTGTACAATAGCTTTGGTCGATTTCATTTTTGAAAAGATATATTTTCTAACCTGCTGCTTATGGCTGTTGTTTTTAACTCCTTGTACCTTTTATGTCATTTAACTTCAGTTATAGTTGAGTCGGAGTGCCTTATTTCTTGTCATTATTTGTCATACCGCAAGAAACATAGAAAATAGAAGCAGGAATAGGCCATTCGGCCCTTTGAACCTGCTCCGCCATTCATTTTGATCATAGCTGATCATCAAATTCAATATCCTGATCCTGCCTTCCCCCCATGTTCCTTGATTCCTTAAGCCCCAAGAGCTATATCTAATTTCTTATTGAAACCGCACAATGTTTTGGCCTCAACTACTTTCTATGGTAGTGAATTCCACAGGTTCCCCACCCTCGCAATTTTGACTTTAGTCATAACCTGAGAGAACGGAGGAAGGGCCATGCTATCCAACTAGTAGAAATTAAGTGGGTCATTTTAATCTCTTCCTCCTTCTTCGGCTTGTGAGTTTTTTTGAAGTATTTGTGGATTTTTTCCACATTTTGCCGAAAATAACTAAACGGCAAAACTTGTGTATTTTTGTCTTCTTGCCACCCATCCTTATCCCCTCCTGCAGGTATTGAGTTGTTTCAGTACCTTGGACAATAACTATCCTTTGATAGCTTGCCCATTGGCCATTATTTATATATGGACCTTGATAGTTAATATGACAAGCCATTCGAACATGGCCATGCGTGGCCCTGTCCTCTCTTGATGTTCACACGCAGACAATGCTACAATTCTAGAAGCGTTACTGGATCATGATTTTCTATACCCTGTCACAGGGATGCTGAAGCCAACCTGAGTGCATGTACCACCACCCTGGCTGAGGTTGGCTGATTAAGCAAAGACTATGGAAATTGCTGAATCATTGATGAATTGTTACTTTACTTTTCCTGTTTAGGCTCTTGCAGATCACTTTGAAGACAAGACCACGCCTGTAGTGGAGCGTCTAAAGATTTTCTATTGTTGCCAAGTGCCTCCGCACTGTGCTGTTCAGGTATGTCTAAATGTCTTCAACATTCCCTCCATTTCTAATGAGGGTAATGTGACCATCTTGTGGAAAGAGAGTGCTGTGCTCTCTTGGTACTGAACTGAATTGACAGTCGAGCTTGTGTGCTAAAGTCTCAGAACCCACAAGCTTCTGACTCCGTGCTAAGAGTGGGATTGCTAAGCCAAGCGGACACCTGAAAACATGCTTATTACAGATATATGTACGATTTTTATGCTTTATATACAGTGACACTTTGGCACCGAGGCTGATAAATTTTGTCATTACAGAATCCCTACAGTGCAGAAGAGGCCATTTGGCCCATCGAGTCTGCACCCTACCTAGGCCCACTACCATGCCCTAACTATGTAACCCCACACATGGCCAATCCACTGAACCTGCACATCTGTCGACACTAAGGGGCAATTTAGCATGGCCAACCCTCCTAACCTGCACATCTTTGGACTGTGAGAGGAAACTGGAGCACCCGGAAGAAACCCAGGCAGACACAGGGAGAATGTACAAACTCCACACAGACAATCACCCAAGACCAGAATTGAACCCGGGTCCCTGGCGCTGTGAGGCAGCAATGCTAACCACTGTGTCACCGTGCCGCCCTGACTCAGATTGTACTAAATTTGACAACAAAGTTCACACAGGGTGGACTATGTTCTTTTAGTCTTTGAGAAATGCCTTTTTTAGCAATGATCTTTCAAAGCTCCCGTGAGGGTGGCACAGTGGTTAGCACTGCTGCCTCACAGCGCCAGGGACCCGGATTCGATTCCCGGTTTGGGTTACTGTCTGTGCGGAGTCTGCACGTTCTCCCCATGTCGAGAGGTTTCCTCTCGATGCTCCGGTTTCTTCCCACAGTCCGAAAGACGTGCTGGTTAGGTGGATTGGCCACGCTAAATTCTCCCTCAGTGTACCCGAACAGGCACCGGAGTGTGGCGACTAGGGGATTTTCACAATAACTTCATTGCAGTGTTAATGTAAGCCTACTTGTGACACTAATAAATAAACTTTATAGGAAATGTTCTTTATACCACAAAGTGAAGAGTGAGACAGATGGATACATTGCTGGAGTTTTAAAGACATTTATCTTACTTTTTCCCTTTAGCGTCAGCTTGCGACTCTCCTGTTTGAGCTGGGATGTACCAGCTCAGCTCAACAGATCTTTGAGAAGTTGGAGATGTGGGAAGATGTTGTTATTTGCTATGAAAGAATTGGGAAACATGGAAAGGTGAGAGGACATTCCACTTGGAGGTAACAAGTGAGCTGAATTTAGCACAGATTGTTAGAGGGGTGTTCTGTGTGCTGCAAGACCGTGGTAGCTAACTAATTATTACTTTTGATCTGCTTGTTTTCAGTAATTAAACAGTCCTTGAATTGAACATAAAATCTGACTCCATGCAATATTGGCTAAATTTTAACCTATTTTCTAAAGGGGAGGTACCTTTGAAATCTCGAGAGGGAAAAAGCTGACACACATTTGTGAAGAAGTTCTTCTGAAGGATTCAGCTTGATACTATGGTTCTTTGTTTCTAACAGTTACAGCGACGGGTCCTGGCACAAATTGCAATGCTACACACTTACTTGACAGCAAAATTCCTCTCTCTTAATTTCCCTGCAGGAAATGACAGATGGCATTTTGTAAAAGCTATGGGGGCAATTCGCCCAGCCTGGCAGGCCGGGAGACATCAGCAGAGGACATATAGCAGGCTTCCCGGAAATTGGCACGGAGCTGATTTAAATGTTACAACAAGCATTTCAATCTCATTAGCAGGCTTGGGACTGAAGTCTCTGGGCCCGCTACCCAGTCCCCCACTGCCAGGCGTGTTTCACAGGATTTACAACAGCTCCCCACTAACTGGGAGCTGGCAAACTGACCCCACTGCAGTGAAGAGAGATGATGGAGGCCCCTACGGGGGCTGCCCCCTGGGCATTGCCAGCCTGGCAGTGCCAGCCTGGCTCCCTGGCACTGCCCATGGGGCCTGTCGGTGGGGATGACCCGCTGCCACTCTTGCAGTCTGGATCGCGGGCAGAGGGAGGGAAGAGGCTGATCGGTGCTGGCCAGTGATTGGGAAGCCGGCAGTGCGGGGCTACTGCACTGCTGATCTCCGCTATGACAAATCGACGCATGCGCAGTGGCTCACTCAGTGCTACGCCGTCGGCCTCTCCAACGGAAATATGCCTTGCCCAACAGATTTTCAGCGTGAATCTCCATGAGGCACTCTGCAGTGCTCAGATTGTGGGAGATTCATTTTGAAAATCCTGCTGAAAAAAACCAGCGGGATTTACTCCAGTCTTTATGCAGATTTGACACTTAGAATTTTTGGGGAGAATCCCGGCCTATATTTGACACCTGGAATCTTCATGCATCACAGTGATTCCTTAGATCCAAAAGATGAGTTCAGCATCCTACTCTCTGGAGTTCTGAATGAAATAATACCTGTGTTTATATAATACTTTGCCACACTGAAATTTCTGGGCAGTATTTAACCCAATCAATTAAATGCAAACACATTTGTTATGCAGGCAAATGCAACAGCTTAGCCTACTCCAGCAGTAAAGTGAATGATTAGTGAATTTGTTTTTTTTCTGTGGCATTGGTTGAAGGAGCAGAGGTAAAAATGCATGGTGAACTTGGAATATTGCCATCAAATCTTCAACTTCCACCTGAGTCACTGGGGCGGACTACTGAGGCCCTGGCTTAATGTCTCATCAGATTTGCCCAATGCAGCAAAACCTCTATAAAGCAATATAATGCAGTTTAGCCCCACTGCCACAAAAAGCATGATTATTACATCTTTAATCTGGTCGATGGGCTAGTTACTAAACCAGGACACTGGGGAGAAATGCCGACTGGAGATTGAACCCCTGCCTGTGTTACATGTGCCGATCCTGCTGGACTTGACCCGGCTTTAATTTTCTTCCTGTTGTCTTTTTCAGGCAGAAGAAATTCTTCGCAGAGAGTTGGAGAAGAAGGAGACTCCCACCTTGTACTGCCTCTTGGGAGACGTGCTGAATGAGCACCAATACTACGACAGGGCCTGGGAGCTGTCCAACCGCCGCAGTGCCCGTGCTCAGCGTTCCAAAGGGTTGTTGCACCTTCGCAACCATGAGTTCAAACAATGTGTGGAATGCTTTGAGCGGTCGGTGCAGATCAACTACTTGCAGGTGAGGAGATGAGATGATTTGCTGTTGTTTGCCTTCTCTTGGTGAGTTTAATAAGAGCATAAGGAGTTTAATAGGAGTAGGAGTCAGCCATCTGGGCCCTCGAGCCTGCTCCGCCATTCAATAAGATCATGGCTGATCTTTTTGTGGACTCAGCTCCACTTACCCGCCTGCTCACCATAGCCCTTAATTCCTTTACTGTTCAAAAATCGTATCTATCTTTGCCTTAAAAACATTCAATGAGGTAGCCTCAACTGCTTCACTGGGCAGGGAATTCCACAGATTCACAACCCTTTGGGTGAAGATGTTCCTCCTCAACTCAGTCCTAAATCTGCTCCCCCTTATTTTGAGGCTATGTCCCCTAGTTCTAGTTTTACCTGCCAGCGAAAGCAAATGTGGACATGGGGATGTAGCATCAGATAGGAAACAAAGTGCTCAGAGGATTAGGAGAGGCAGGGTGGCACAGTGGTTCTGCTTCTATCTTAACTATTCCCTTCATAATCTTATATGTTTCTATAAGATCTCCCCTCATTCTTCTGAATTCCAATGACTATAGCCCCAGTCTACTCAGTTTTTCCTCATAAGCCAACCCTCTCAACTCTGGAATCAACCTAGCGGCACGGTAGCACAGTGGTTAGCACTGCTGCTTCACAGCTCCAGGGACCTGGGTTCGATTCCCGGCTTGGGTCACTGTTTGTGTGGAGTTTGCACATTCTCCTCGTGTCTGCGTGGGTTTCCTCCGGGTGCTCCGGTTTCCTCCCACAGTCCAAAGATGTGCGGGTTAGGTTGATTGGCCAGGTTAAAAATTGCCCCTTAGAATCCTGAGATGTGTAGGTTAGAGGGATTAGCAGGTAAATATGTAGGGGTAGGGCCTGGGTGGGATTGTGGTCGGTGCAGACTCGATGGGCCGAATGGCCTCCTTCTGCACTGTAGGGTTTCTATGATAGTGAATCTCCTCTGTACTCCAGTGCCAGTATATCCTTTCTCAAGTAAGGAGACCAAAACCGTATACAGCGTTTTGTAATGTTTTACAAAAAGTCGTTGGTTCTAAGTGGGGAACTGTACCGGTAAGGACGAGTCTGTACTGAAACGTCCCCACACATTTCCCTTGGCTATTCCACCTAACCTACACATCTTTGGACGGTGGGAGGAAACCGGAGCATCCGGAGGAAACCCATGCTGACACAGGAAGAATGTGCACACTTTACACAGACTACAGTCACCCAAGGCCGGAATCTAACCTGGGTCCGTGGCGCTGTGAAGCAACAGTGCTAACCACTGTTCCACCCTGCCTCTCCTAATCCTTTGTGCATTTTATTTTCCTATCTGATGCTACATCCCCATGTCCATGTTTGCTTAAACCTTCCCCAACAGCACTCACAAAGGACATTGGTGCTGTTGAGGTACAAGCTGCTCGGTCTCAATAATCTAAAACCCTCTCTCCTTTAATTTCACATGTCTTCGAGCACTGCTGCTTCAACCTCTCTGAATTGGGAAAAGTGAGACTAGAATTTACTCAGCAAACTCGGGTCAGAGCTTGATTCACATACTTCATCATTGTGCTGCCTGTGTTCGACGGAAAATCTGAGCGGCCACTTAAAGTCCTGTCAGTCACTGGGATCAGGTGGACAAATGGGTGTGGAAGATCGTAGATTTTCCTCTTTAATGCTTGTTTTCCAGACAAGAAAAAGGGCTGCCCAGAGTTGAAAGTTCCACCCACATCTCCCCTCCCCCACACCCCCAATTCAAACTGTTTCCCAAAAAGAGAAAGCTAACTGCTTTAGTTGCATGTAAATAGATTTTATAATTCCTGGATAAGAGCTGCAAATACTATGGTAAGGCTGTTTCTGTTCACAAGCTCAAAGGGATTAGAAAGACTCCGAAATTTTAAAGGTCTGTAGGTATAAAACTCCTTTGCCTCTTGTTTACCTATTTTAGTCCATCGCTTTCTATGGTCCACAGATTTATAAAACTTGGCCTTGGCGTTATTTAACCATTGCTTGATTTATGTAATCTTTTCCTACTCCTTTCAACCTTAAAAATGCACCTTAAAGGATTAATCAGTCCATTTGTTCAGTTTATTTTAACAGGATAAGGGTTAATGAGTAACCGTAGTTGGTCCCGGATAAATTAACAATTAAATTTTGTGTTGACACGTAAATCCAATGTGTTTATCTTTCTTAGTAAAGTTAATTTATTTATTAGCCACAAGTAAGGCTTACATTAACACTGCAATGAAGTTACTGTGAAATTCCCATTAGATTAGTAGCCCATTAGATTAAAAATAGCTTGTTATAACACCAGTGGTGAACGATCATTGAGTTGGGAGGGAAGAATATGAGGTGAACTTGGTGCATTATTCCAATTGTTCATTAACCAGAGTTTATACTGTCTCAACAACAACACCTTGACTAAGTATAGCGCCTTTAATGTCGAGAAATATTTCAGAAGCGTGACTGTATGGGATCTCAACAACTCAAAAGTTATTTCTTCAGTTTCCAAAGAAACTAACAGCCGTTATAAATTAATTATGAAAGAGGTCACACAGCACGGACTGCTAAAAACAGTAACATGTTCTTTTGTAAAAAACAAACAAACTGGTGAATTTCATTTTTTTACCATAAATGAGATGGTATTAGTCATCGTTATTTTTGGAGTTCTTTTTTTGGAAAAGAATGTGCTGGGATCTGTTTCCGTTTCCCAGGATGCAAAGTTGCCTCTTTGTTGAAGTAAACTTTTGTTAGATTGTCATTCAGGTTTGTGAAGGACTTTATCTCTCACAAGGGCCTCTGTCCCTTGCCGTTCCTTGATCAAGCATCTTCAAGCGCAGCCCTGTGGCTCCAATATGTTAAAATATTTCTATTGCAAATAACCAGAATTATAAGTGACACCTTCTGGATTTATTTAAGAGATCAGCATGGCGAGAACTTTCAGTTTATGCATAAGCACTGGCATCACCTCAAGAACATTGTGTTAAATGTGTCCGCCCTGCCAAAAATGCCCATTGCGGTTTGTTGGTTGTGTTTTGAACCCAGGAATTATGCATTGGCATCCAATATGCAAAATGTGCCACTTTTAAAATTTAAAGTAACCTCATTAGCAGAACAAAACCATGCATGAGATGCCTGATTGTGTATTAAAGAAGAAAGTTGCTGGAGTAAATCATATTTTAGATTTAATGACTATGTTGCCTGCATTATTTGCATTACATTTTTCCTTGTTCCATTGTAAAGGGGAGGTTCCAGTGTATTGTACTGGGTGGTAGGGGCAGGGGTGGCGTGGGGCCTACTGTATTTTGAATAATTAGTCAACCTCCTTGCTTAGCATTTCACGGTTGGGTAGAGCCTGGAATTCCTAATGAGCAGCTATCTTCTTTCTCTCAGGAAAAGAACATGATCATTTAACTGATGAGTGGTTATGCAATTGAAAACTGAGTGGGAGTACAGACTTTTTAGCTCGTAATTTGTCAGTCAGAGCTAAGTGCAGAATTTAGTCAGTGGTCCAGGGAGCTGTTCATTAATTACAAAAAGACAAAAGGAGATAACAGTTTGCATAAACTAGAAATGTCAAAGGAAAACAGAAAATGCTGGCAACGTCTGAAGGGGAGTGAATAGTTCAGGTATATAACCCTTCAGAGATTGGAAAGAAAATTGCAAATGAGCCGAATTTGAAAGAAGTTGAACAAAGGGAAGGAAAAGGAAACACAAGCATGTAGTGGAATGATCTGTAAAGTGCTTAAAAGTCACTTTTTTTTAATTCAACCAAGGGATGTGGACTTCGCTGGCTATCCCAGCATTCATTGTCCATCCCTAATCACTCTTGAGAAGGTGGTGGTGAGCTGCCTTCTTGAACCGCTACAATCCGTGTGGTGTAGGTACACCCACAGTGCTGTTCGGGAGGGAATCCCAAGGTTTTGACCCAGCGACAGTGAAGGAACGGCGACATATTCCCAAGTCACTCCACTGACATGGCTGGAATGTATCAGATCCCTGCTTATTTAAGGGGGAGGGTTGCGGAGGCCTCTTGCACTGAAATGGGATGCTTAACAATCATAACTTTGCAAAGGTCCATGGCTCAACAAGTAACTGAAGAACGCATTGTGAAAATACGTACGTAAGGTTATTTTTCTTAGCTGATTAATTTGGAGATATTTCTGTCCTCAGATCTCCAGCTGCAGTTCTTAGTCTATGCCCTTTGTCTTGTTCCTGTTTTGTAATGTTAAAATTGTGTATCAGTTAACTTTGCGGAAGTTATAGATTTGCTTGTCTATTTTTTCTACGCCATACCTATTTTCTTTTAGATTAATTTGCTTTCGAATGCCCAGCT
The DNA here is from genome assembly GCF_964213995.1 of Mustelus asterias. Taxonomy (NCBI): domain Eukaryota; kingdom Metazoa; phylum Chordata; class Chondrichthyes; order Carcharhiniformes; family Triakidae; genus Mustelus; species Mustelus asterias. The sequence goes on along the minus strand of NC_135815.1, from coordinate 16,718,579 downwards.
TCGTCTAGAACCTTTGCAACTGTTCGCCATGCGTGCAGGATATGGAATATATTTTCCTAAAGTGCATGACATTTGAAGAAATAGGATGCCAGCAGTTGGAGCAAAAGCCTTCCTTGCTGCAGCACTTCCCTGTATGCCTGCTCTATTTTAAATTGATCCTAAAGTTAGAATTGATATGCATTTAGTTTTTGTCATTCTTTTGTCAGCTGGAAGGCTTAACTGTGACTCCTTCGGGTGGGTCTGTTGATTGTTCTCGGCTCTCTGAGTAAAGTTAGCCTAGACACAATCATGTGACCGAGTCTGCCATGAAGGTAAATAGCGTCTGTTTGATATCACCTCACTGCCAGTCAAAATTAACCAAACCTTTTGTAACGACTATACATTAATCTCAAAGTCTGCTCGCTTCGAACAAAAGCCTTGCCTTTTAGTTTCATTAAAAATTATTGCCCAGGATAGTCTGCAGCAGGCAAAGAATTGTTTGCTTAACTCTGTTAACTTGACAAGTGTTTAAAACTCATGTCAGTGAATTGTAAAAAGACCTCTTTCTATACAGTGCAAGTCATTCTTTCCCTTGCTACAGAAGAGTTGGATGGATGACAACCTTTAACCTCAGTCACCTCCATGCCAAAACTAAACTTACCACCATCGACATACTGCAGTGTCATTGCCCACTCTGCACCAGATTTGCGAGACACTCTCAATCTCTTCAATTCTACATACAAATAACTAAGCCTCTCTCTGAATGTTACTAAATAAAAAATCAAGCCACATCTGGACAGCCAAACATACCATCTCCCATATCTTAAAGGGGAGACTCTCAAATATGTTGGACACTTCCCATACCTCGGCATCCATCTCCCTCAAGTGGCCATCACTAACAAGGAGATCCAACATCAGATCAGCTGCGCCAGCTCAGCCTTCTGCAAGCTTCGGCCGTGAGTGTTTGACAACAAAGAACATAAGTCCTATTGTACAGAGCAGTTGTCATCCTCACACTCCTGGACTGTGATACATAAGAGAAATTCCATCAGCAGTGTGTCCTCCAGGTTCAGTGGAAGGACCGTTAAACAAGCGCTTGTGTCCTACTCAAAGCCAGCTCCATAAGGCATTCAGCCAAAACTGCTGCAAAATCAACTTCACCGGCCTGGAAGCTCATTCCAGGTTGCTGACAAGTGCTCCCCCGTCACACTGTGTTTTCTCAACTCCAGGAGAGGACAAAGAAATGTTACACAAACACTCTGAAGCTTTCCTTGAAGCGTGTCAGCATTGGTGTTAATAACTGGGAGGAGCTTGATACCAGTCGTCCAAAATGGTGACAGCTAGTCCATCAAACTGCACCATGCTTTGAGTTAGAGCATTTTAATGATAAGACAGAGCAGCGGCAGGGGAGAAAAGGAACTAAACCCTGCAGTCTGGATCCCACTACTTCATGGGATGGCCTGTCTCGTGCTCAGAGATCTGCAAGTTGAGAATCACCCTGTTCAGTCACGTGAAGACCCATGGCAGAAACTCTAAAGTAAAGTAAAGTTTATTTATTAGTCACAAGTAGGCTTACATTAATACTGCAATGAAGTTACTGTGAAAATCCCCTAGTCGCCACAATCCGGCGCCTGTTTTCGGGTACACTGAGGGAGAATTTAGCACGGCCAATGCACCTAACCAGCATGTCTTTCAGACTGTGGGAGGAAACTGGAGCACCCGGAGGAAACCCACGCAGACACAGGGAGAACATGCAGACTCTGCACAAACAGTGACCCAAGCCGGAATCGAACCTGGGTCCCTGGCAGTCACAACCCTGAGTCGATATCCCTCCCCAAATCGAGGGACAGCCGATGATGAGGATGATGAGTAAGAATCTCCTGCTTTGGTGGCCTTTTGTGAAACTTGATTTCACTATGTTTTTATTCATTTCTGCCCAAATCCAGACTTGTCAACTATCATTCCATTCCCTCAGCCGTGAGTCCATAACCTCCAGACGCTGGAAATGCAGGCAGGCCAGTGTGGCAGATCTGTGGTCTGGGAATTGTGGAGACATAAAACAACTAAGCCACTGGGATAAATGGATTTAATGATTTTTTTAAATAAATGTATTTGTTACAATTACTTGTTTTAGCTGTCTGGCAGTCTGTCGCAAAGTCCCATCCTGTGCTGCGCTGCTATTCTGACGGTGGTTAATGCTACATAGATCTTGGCGATGCCAGGCGTTAGGTAAATTACTGGTGGATCTCAGAAAGTGATGTTAGTGTTCTGGTTAATAGCAGCTGAGGCTAAACTGGGGGCACAGATGGAGGAAGGCTACTTAAACAAGTTTCCAGCTTGCCGTTTTTCTATAAACGACAACAGCTTGCATTTCTGTACCACCTGTAATGTAATAAAATATCCCACAGGAGCATCATCAAATAAAACTTGGCACCGCACCACATAGGAGATGTTAGGATGGATGAACAAATGCTTGGTCAAAGAGTTGGGGTTTCCAGCAAGGAGGGGTAAAGAAGAGGAGAGGCTTAGGCAGAGGAATTCCAGAGGTTAGGGCTGGGACAGCTGAGAGCGCAGCTGCCAATTTTGGAACAATTTAAAATCTGGATCGTGCTAAAGGCCAGAAATGGAGGGGTGCAGGTTTCTTGAAGGGTTGTGTCCCTAGAGTAGGTTGGAGAATTAGGAAAGTGTGAAGGCATGGAGTAATTTGAAAAGAAGGATAAAGGGTGGAAATCACGCCATTGCTAGAATGGGAACTAGTATAATTCAGGAGTGATGGGTGGACTGGACCGAGTGAGAGTTTGGATATAGGCAGCAGGGATTTGGATTAGTTTAATTTATAGAGGGGAGAAGATGGGAGCCAGCCAGGAGAACATTTGAATCGTCAAGACTTGAGGTAGCAAAGGCATGGATGAGAAAGTAGGTGAGCTGAGGCAGGCTGTGTTCTGATATTGTTATAGAGACGGAATTTAATGGCAACTGCACCTTGCTAAAATGAATTGGAACTGTTGACCGTAGAGTGTCCATTAAAAATATTCTTCTTTTGTCATAATTCACCTACAGGGCAGTACGGTGGCACAGTGGTTAGCACTGCTGCCTCACAGCTCCAGGGACCCAGGTTTGATTCCTGGCTTGGGTCACTGTCTGTGCGGAGTTTGCACGTTCTCCCCGCGTCTGCATGGGTTTCCTCCGGGTGCTCCGGTTTCCTCACACAGTCCGAAAGACGTGCTGGTTAGGTGCATTGGGCCATGCTAAATTCTCCCTCAGTGTACCCGAACTGGTGCCGGAATATAGCAACTGGGGGATTTTCATAATAACTTCACTGTAGTGTTAATGTAAGCCTACTTGTGACCAATAAATAAACTTTACTTTTTAACATTAGAAATCGCACCAAGGTTTTGACACTCATACCTCTGTTTCCGCTGTCTGTCGAGCAACGCGGAACTCGGAGTCGAAGTTGAGTTTGCCGGCTCTGTATTTTCCTCAGCAAACCAATGCAGTTTATCCTTATCCCGTTTTTCCTGGAACATGGAGCAACACAGATTCTAATCTCAGCTGTGAACATCCTGCAAGCTTGACTAACCTCAATGAACAGTACATTCAGTATCCAGCTTGGAGACGATTCAGTTCATCAGCAGAAATACCTGTCAAAAGACAGGAGGAAGAGCCCTGATCGTGGTCTCTCTCGGTTACATGACTGCACATTCTCGTTCAGTCGCAGTTGGGGAATTGTGAGATAATTGGGGAGTTGTGAGATAATTGGGGAGTTGTGAGAAAACTTCGAATTGTTCCTAGAAATTAAAGTATTTTGCAAAGAGCAGATACGACACCCTACAGCAAATCAGAAATTCAAGATTACAGTGTCATTTTTTATCACAATGCAGTGATTTGGGCTTCAAAGCAGATGGCTGCAGTTCAGTTTGTATAGAACTTTCCCAGTAGTTCAGTAGATAAATACACCATGTTGTGTGGTGTTAAACCGTATGGAATACAAAACCTCTGTATCTAATATCTGAACTTGACTTTGTCCATTGATCTCCACTGGGACAGTAGTGCAGTCGGGACCACAATGTCCCTGAGCAATGGGTGACATTTGCCTTGCAGGAACCCATGCACAGGTTCAACTTGTGGACCCTGTACATTTCACTGGCAAAATTGATGAGTTGCACCAACACACCAGCAGTAGAGTTTGCCCTTGTGAAACCATTGGTTAGAAGGTTCCTGGAATGCTGCATGATGTGCAAGGAATTATGTGACTAGATTGCGGTCTTCATCCATGTAGCCCAGTTTTGGAGTTGCCTGCGTTTGGGTTGGTGCTCAATTCTACTGGCCAGATCTGCTCCATGGGACCCCATGCATGGGTTACACGGTACACAGTGAGGAAAAATCAGCTGCGGTTCCTGTTCCTGATTTTGTTTTATTAACCATCGGAAAAAGTACATGGGGTGAAGGCAGGGCACATCCGACTGATGCCTCTGCGAAGTGAAAAGATCACAGCCACATTCTGCCTAAATGTAAAGTATCTGAGTGACACATATAGAATATTACCCCCGCATGCATCACTCATGAGGGGAGGACAAATGAAGATTAGGTAAGTTAGATTCATGAATAAGTTATTGAAAGTTACCACTTTAATTAAAGCTTAAAATTCCCTATTAAAGCTCAGGAGTTGGCAATTATGATGAGTTGCAGTTCTGTGTATTACTGTGGTGTTTGTATCAATGGACACGTTGATACAAACATTGGACACAATGGAAATCAATGGACAAGAGTCAAGTTCAGATATTAGATGCAGAGATTTTCTATTCCGTGCGATTTAACACCACACAACGTGGTGTAGTTAGTAATTGAACTACTGGGAAAAACTCTATACAAACTAAAGATTTGTTTGACTTGTAAATGCTGTTCATTGTAAAAGAATTCCATTATAAAATCCAATCTCTATTTTTTCCAGCTCGGAGTTTGGTTTTCTTTGGGCTGCGCATATCTGGGATTGGAAAACTTCGAAGGTGCTGCAAAAGCATTTCAGAAATGCGTGATGTTGGAACCTGATGTAAGTACAGCACAGAAAGGCTCTTGTCTCAAATCAGAAGTAAATTTAAAGGCAGTAATTGTCAGACACGCGAGCCAGTTTCTTTTTTTCATTTGCCTGAAGGTGGAGCTTTGCTGAACTGTCCAGGCATGTATCTATTTTGTCTGACTGTGCACTGTTACCATTAGCTGGAGAACCAAGGGACCAGATGCCAGTGAATGGGGTCCAGGTGTCCAGTATGGGACAGAGGTGTCTGGAGGGGGATCCAGGTGTCCAGCATGGGGTCCAGGTGTCCGGTGTGGGGTCCAGGTGTCTGGCGTGGGGTCCAGGTGTCTGGCGTGGGGTCCAGGTGTCCGGCGTGGGGTCCAGGTGTCCGGCATGGGGTCCAGGTGTCTGGCGTCGGGTCCAGGTGTCTGGCGTGGGGTACAGGTGTCTGGCGTGGGGTACAGGTGTCTGGCGTGAGGTCCAGGTGTCCGACATGCGGCCAGGCATCCGGAGTGGGGTCCAGACATCCAGCTTGGGGTCCAGGCATCCAGCGTGGGTTCCAGGCTTCCAGCGTGGGTTCCAGGCATCCGGCATGGGCTCCAGGCATCTGACGTGGGACCCATGTGTCCGGTGTGGGGTCCAGGTGTCCAGTATGGGCCAGTAGTGTCCAGGATGGGGCAGAGGTATCCGGCGTGGGGTCCAGGTGTTCAGCGTGGGACCCAGGCGTTGAAATGAAATATTAGTATTAATATTTCATTCTTCAGTTTGGATTGATTTATGAATACTTCTGCATTGTATGGGATTCTTGCAGCATCTTTTATAGCAACTCTGTTTGATGTAGAAAATGCTTAGATTTGAGAATTTGATACATCTTAGAGCCCACAGTGATTCAGGAGATTTAAAGTAAAGTTACATTCATAGGATGAAACTTTATGAGAATGATTCTAAATGTTCAGCTAGCACGAAAATAGGAGAGTTGCAGATCTGTTTTTTGGGTGAGTTTTCACGCCCAATCTAGACCGAAAAATGGTCTAGACTATTTCTAGCTGCTGCAGGCAGTGGGTTGAGCTTAATTCACCAGCCAGCCTGCAGAGGGAGCTATTGCGCATGCCTCTGATTCCGCAATTGCACAACAGAAACTGCAGAGGGAGCTATTGCACATGTGCAGACCTCTGATTCCGCACATGCGCAATAGAAGCAGCGGAGGTCTGACAGACAGAGAGAGAACGCTGTCAGACCCCTGCTGCTGTAGACTACCTGGACAAACTCAATACCCCCCCCCTCCTCCCACCCTCTTCAATCGCGGGGGCCCACAACTGATCACGAGCCCCATACCAGCCGATGGGCAGGGCAAACCGGTAAAATCCCGGCCATAATTTGAACCAAGATAAAATAACCATGAATATAATTAATTGATATAGTCTGGTGACTAGGCTTAAATGTCTGGCACTTGTGTAATTAACTTCCCAGTGTGTGTTTAGCATCCACATCCCGCTGGTGAAAGGGGAGGGGCTGAAGATGTTCTTAACTTTGACAGCATGTTATTTAAATTAGCAAATGTCATGACGTTAATTCAATGGATGGTTCCAAAAACATTTTGCCGGAATCTTACCGCCCCGCCCACCACAGGAATCGGAGCGGGGGTGAGAGGCGGACCATGAGAAGGTCCATTGACCCCGAGCGGGATTTTACGGTTTTGGGACGAGCGAGGCCACAAAATCTCACCCGAAGTGTTTAATTCATTATCCATTGACATGTAATAGAATTGCAAATCATTCTGAATGGTATATACACGTTGTGGCTGAAGCTGTCACACGGGGAGTTCTGTAAAATACATTAGCACTTTATTTTTCTGTAAATATTTTGATGGCTCCGGGCCCAATATGCCACTTAGTTGTACGGCTTAATAAGAACTTAAAGTTAGCTTACACAAAAGGCTGCAACTTCTGCAGATTTATCATCGTCACTGCCACAAGCACTTCCTTGTTTTAAAACAAAAATCAAAGTAGAGAATGGAACATCCCGGAGAAAATCATTACTGTGTGCTTTTGGTTGAAGGAGTGTGTCCAGGGAGAGCCATTTCCATTTCAACTCTGTCTGAAAATAAATGTTTATATCTTGTGAAATGCTGTGAAATTCTTTGCTTGTAATGGAGCCACCATGGCAGGTCTCTTTCTTTCCTCAGTTGACCTCGTTTCAGCAGTTGCAGGGAGCATTGATTGATGTTTATGGAGCAATTCCACGTTTTTTATTTTATTCTCAAGATGTGGGTGTCACTGATCACAGAATCCTTACAGTGCAGAAGGAGCCCATTCGGCCCATCAAGTCTGCACCGACCACAATCCCACCCAGGCCCTATTCCCGCAACTCCACATATTTACCCTGCTAATCCCCCTGACACTAGGGTCAATTTAGCATGGCCAATCAACCTAACCCGCACAACTTTGGATAGGCTAGCATTTGTTGCCTGTGTCTAAATACTGACAGGAGATGGAGTTGCAGCTTATTCTTGATAATTCTGGTGATGGTCTGGCGTGGGGCCAGGTTTCCGGTGTGGGCCCCAGGGCCAGAATGGAGCCCAGGTGTCCAACGTCCATACTTAGTCGCCCTGTTATAGGAAAGACATTGATAAACTGGAAATAGTGCAAAGAAGATTTACTAGGATGTTGCCAGGGCTAATGGGCCTGAGTTATAGGGAGCGGTTGGCCAGGCTAGGACTTTATTCCTTGGAACGTAGGAGAATGAGGGGTGACCTTATAGAGTTGTATAAAATCCTGAGGGACATATATAGGCTGAACACACATAGTCTTTTTCCCAGGGAGGGGGAATTGAAAACTAGAGGGCATAGGTTTAATGTGAGAGGGGAAAGATTTAAGAGGGGCAACTTCTTTATGCTGAGGGTGGTGCGTATACAGAGCTGCCAGAGAAAGTGGTTGAGGCAGGTACAATAGCAATATTTAAAAAGCATTTGGATAAGTACATGGATGGGAAAGGATTAGAGGGATATGGGCCAAATGTGGGAAATTGGGACTAGCTGGGAGAGTACCATGGTCGGCGTGGACCAGTTGGGCTGAAGGGCTCAGTGACTCTATACTGAATGGCCTGATGGACCACTTGAGAGAGAAGTCATGTGGAACGTAGATGTTGACTCAGACCACTTGGGCCGAATGGTCTATTTCTACGCTGTAAATTCTATGGTCTGGATTTGCAGTTGTAGTGATAGTGAAACTGTCAGCATTCACTGCGTTACCTCTGGTATCACACACACATCCAGAAGTTGCTGTCAGTGGTTTCCTAGTCCTTCACAGGGAGCAGTGTTGGAGACTTGCTGATAACAATTATGTAGAAATCTCTGAACTAAGAAGAACCTTTCACCTTATGCTGCAATATTATTTTTAAAAGCCTTGTTAATAAGACGTAACTGGGCTTTTAAGGCTCACAAAGTCGTGTCTCCTATTGAACAACCCCTCGACCTGAAAAACTAATTTTATGTTGTTTTATGCCCAATCTTCCCAGTATGAGAAATTCACAGTTTCTTTTAAATACAATCCTTTTGAAGTTTATTTGATCTTTCTGTTTTGAATCGCTATGTCCCAGTCTTTATTCCCCGGTCTCTATAAAATGTATAAAAGGCCGGAGCAATGAATGGTACATCGTACTGACTGGTCTGTCCACTTTGAGAATTCTTCACTGTGATTGGCTGCTTATTCTGTTTGATGACATCACTGTTGCTAGGGAGCCGAGGGCTCTGGCTCAGCCTCAGAGTAAAGGGACGAACGACCCTTTAGAACCGAGATGAGGGGGAATTTCTTCAGCCAGAGGGTGGTGAGTCTCTGTGGGATTCATTGCCGCAGAAGGTTGTGGAGACCAGGTCACTGAGTATATTTAAGACAGAGATAGATAGGTTCTTGATTGGTAAGGGGGTCAAAGGTTATGGGGAAAGGGCAGGAGAATGGGATTGAGAAACTTATCAGCCGTGATTGAATGATGGAGCAGACTCGATGGGCCAAATGGTCTAATTCTACTCCTGTGTCTTATGGGATGGAGATCTCCTTGACTTGGGGCCAGGTTAAATAACATCAGGAAAGGTGAAATTAATACCACAGAAATTGCCAGACCTTTTGTGGGCAACCTTTGTCACAGTCCGTCACCAGTGCTCCCGACCACAAAGTCTGGGCCTATTCAATTACATGTAATTATAATTTTTAATGATGTAGGGAATCTTGGCAGTTGGCCATTTGCTAAGTAGTTTAATTTGATTTCTGAGTGTACCTGAAGTAAACACTGTTTACCTTGTGTGTCACAGATACTACAATGGTCTGGTGATCTCTGCCCAGGCGGTTGACAGTCAAGGACACATATGTGGCAGGAATGCACAGGTTTGCTTGCTGGGCTGCAGAAAGGAGCTTGAGGTTTTTTTTCAATCTATCTTTATCAGGCACGCACCTTTGCTTTATGCAGAAGCAGGTATATGACTGGAGCTAGGTTTTTATGAAACTATCTAGTGTCTTCACACACTCCTGTGATCAAAAGATACATTTAATTGTGGGATACCTTCCTGACATTGCTTTGTTTGAACTCTAAACCATAATAGGGTATAGTCATCACCCGGTGTCATGGTTTTTTTCTTCTTTGGTCATGGAATGTGGGCATCACGGTGAAATTGGCATTTATTGCACATCTCTCATTGCCCTTGAGAAGGTGATTTGCCACCTTGAACCACTGCACCTCATGTAGTGTTGGTATATCCACAGTGCTGTTAGCAAGGTAGTTCTAAGATTTTGACCCAGTGACAATGAAGGAATGGTGATATATTTCCAAGAGTGCATGACTTGGAGGGGAACCTACAGAGGGTGGTGTTCTGCTAATCCCCCTGACACTAAGGGGCAATTTAGCATAGCCAATCCACCTAACCTGCACGTCTTTGGAGTGTGGGAGGAAACTGGAACACCCGGAGGAAACCCACACAGACACGGGGAGACGTGCAAACTCCACACAGGCAATCACCCAAAACTGGAATTGAACACGGGTCCCTGGCGCTGTGAGGCAGCAGTACTAACCACAATGTCACCATGCTGTCCATTCTCATGCCACTGCTGTCTTTGTTTTTCTAGAGGATGGAGGTTGCAACATTGGAAGGTGCTGTCTAGAAGCCTTAAAGAGTTGCTGCGGAGTGTCTTGTAGATGTTACGCAGTGCAGCAAAAGTGTGCTATTGGTGGAGGGATTGAATGTTTAAAGTGGTTACTGGGGTGCCAATCATGCAGGGTGCTTCGTCCTGGATGGTGTTGATCATCTTGAGTGTTGTTGGAGCTCCACTCACCAGGCAAGTGGAGAGCATTCCATCACACTCCTGACTTCTGTGTTACGTATAGTGGACAGATGTCAGGGAGTCAAGAGATGAGTTACTCACTACAGAATTCCCAGCTTCTGACCTGCACAGTAGTATTTGTGTGGCTAGTCCAATTAACTTCCTGGCCAATGGTTGTTGGACTTGAAAAAGCCAGTTTGTGAAAGATAGAACTGGGGCCCGTTTTTATGCGTTTCTGTAAGCATTCATTTACAGAGCTACGAGTTTCAAACATAGCATACACCCAACTAACCGGCAATACTCAACTGCAAAGGCCATCGGCCTGAAATCTTAACTCCATTTCTCTCTCCACCGTTGCAGCCTTACTTCTGAGTATTTCCAACATTTTCTGTTCTTCTTTCAGATTTTCACCATCCGCAGTATTTTGTTCTTGAACATCGTTTCAATCTGTCACAGGGAATCCCGAGTTAATGCCGACTATCTGCATACAATTAAACACAATTAATATACAACGAACATTGGTGATCTGTAGGATGTTGACGGTGGGGAATTCAGCGATGGTGATGTTTATGAATGTCACGGGGAGATGGCTAACTTCTCTCTTGCGATGGGCACCGCCTGACACTTGTCTGGCGTGACTGTTACTTGCAACTTAAGAGCCAAGCTTGAATGTCGTCCAGGTTTTGCTTGCATGTGCGAGTCAACTGTCTCATTATCTGAGGAGTTGCAAACGGAACTGAACACGGTGCAGTCATCATTCTTCCAATGCCTTTGGTCGTCTTACTGCGTTCAATTCAATTTGTAATTGTTGTGATGGCGAAGATGAAATTAAGCAACAGCCTGCATTCATATAGCGTCTTTAATGTTGCAGAACATCCCAAGGCACATGTGGGCATCAGGACAGATGACCAAAAACTTGGTCAAAGAGGTTGGTTTTAAGAAGCATCTTAAAGGAGGAAAGAGAGCGAGGCGGAGATGTTTATGAAGCAAATTCCAAGGCTCGGGCTGTTGGAGGCATGGCACCCCATTGGGAGAGCAATTAAAACTGGGGATGTTGAAAAGACCTGAATTGGAGTAGTACAAATATCTCGGAGGGATGTAGGGTTGGGGGGAGTTACAGAGATGATGAGGGGTGAAACCAGGGAAGAATTTGAAAACATTCATGGGAATACCAGGCAGTTGAATAATTTCATTTCTAAGCTTTTCCTCACAGGCATATAACCAAAGTTACAAGAATTCCAGAAATCTCAAAGGTTTTATTATTTGAAAATAAGTTTATATGCCTATTAGAAAGCAAATATTCTATTGCGCTAAAATCTACAGGTTTTGCTGTTGCTTCTGTTTAATTGTAACTTAATAACTAATTTGTGGTTCATTTCTGGAGATAGAATCCCTACAGTGCAGAAGGAGTCCATTCGGCCCACGAGTCTGCACCGACCACAATCCCACCCAGGCCCTATTCCCATAACCCCATGCATTTACCCTAGCTAGTCCCCTGACACTAAGGGGCAATTTAGCATGGCCAATCCACCTAACCCGCACATCTTTGGAGGAAATTGGAGCACCTGGAGGAAACCCATGTAGACACGGGGAGAACGTGCAGACTTCACATAGACAGTGACCCAAGCCGGGAATTGAACCCAAGTCCCTGGCGCTGTGAGGCAGCAGTGCTAACCACTGTGCAGCCCAAATATATACAGCCTATCACGTTGTTTATCCATCACGTCTGTTTTTATTGTTTCATGGGCAAGATTTTCCAGCCTCCCAGTTGTGTGGTCCCACCGGCGGGATGTGGCGCGTTGTTTGCTAGCGGCGGGATTCCGTGGGCCCGTCGCTGTCAATGGGAATTCCCACGCCCGACTGAAAACCCGCAGTCAGGGGTGCTCTGCCAGCGGGACTGGAGAAACCCGCTATGGCATTAGAGTTTATTGCTCCCTCGTTTTTTAAATTCATTTGGGGGACGTGGGTGTCGCTGGCTGGGCCAGCATTTATTGCCCATCCCTAGTTGCCCGAGGACAGTTGAGAGTCAACCACATTGCTGTGGCTCTGGGGTCACATATAGGCCAGACCATAAAGATGGCAGATTTCCTTCTCTAAAGGACATCAGTGAACCAGATGGGTTTTTCCAACAATCGACAATGGTTTCATGGTCATCAGTAGATTCTTAATTCCAGATATTTTTTATTGAATTCAAATTCCACCACCTGCCGTGGAGGGATTCGAACCCGGGTCCCCAGAACATGAGCTGAGTTTCTGGATTAATAGTCTAGCGATAATGCCACTAGACCATCGCCTCCCCGATGGATTGGATAACTTTGCACACAAGGTCATGTATTGGTTTGGAGGAAGCAAGGCAGGATGTAGAAATGGTGCCCCATTGTATTGGGCAATGAGTAAAAGTATCTTGGAGAATGGCTGGTCTGTTATAATTTATTGTATTTTGCAATTCCAATGTATGGGAAGTCCGTTTGTTTAATTCTGCAATATTTCTCTAGTTTATGTGCAAAATAATGATGCTGGTTCTATTTAGATTTATGCAAATATAGGATAATTTATTTATAATGACTTAAATGATGCAGCAAGATATCACAAGTGGAGAATTGGGATAAAAACACAAAATGCTGGATAACCTCAGCAGGTCCGGCAGCAGCTGTGGAAAGAAACAAGAGTTAACGTTTCGGATCTAAATGATTCTTAATTGGGTGATGGACACCTCTTCAATTCTGGAATTTCGGTATGGCTATGCATCTCTCGGCCACTTGCGTTCCTGTAAGGGCAGTTAGTTCAATAATTTGCATTGCATTTATTCAGTTCCTGAAAAAAATTCACATTTGTGACCGCTACCTGCAGACTGAGGCACGTTGTTAAACAGAGGGCGGTCTTTGTATGTCAGTGGGGGTGTTTAATTGTATTCAGGTATTGGGTGTTAATTGGGTACTCACTTATGCACATATATAAGCAGTGGTTGTCGATTGGAGGTGCACAGGATGTAATATGTCGCTCTGTCGGTAAAGTATGTAATTGCATAAAAACTAGGCTCCGCTGTGCTGTCCTTCGCTTGGCTACTTGAGTTCTAACCGCTTTACTGAGCAAACATTCCACACTTTTATAAATGGTCAATGCAGACAATGGGCACCAAAAGTAAGAGAACGCTCCCAGTACTGACATTCCTCACCATGACAAACATGAAATTGGAGACCATGTGAACAATTACAGAGAAAATTGAGCGCAGTGGAATATTATATGCCCCATGTGGTATAAGTCTTAGCTGGAACATTCACTTAGCTTCCACGAAACGCCAACTTTTAGACCATTTCATGTTTCCAGCCTTTCCTCTGTAATGAAGTACAAATGATTTTGAAAACTGCAGCTGCTAGGGAACCAGCAAAAGTTTAAAATTCAGAATGACCTAAGCACCAGATGTAATACAGTCTTGCACCGTGCTTCTAGTTTCTGTTATTCTTGGTTTGACCTAACTTTGGCAGAAATTGGTTATTGCAGCGATTGCCCTAAGCTTTAATCTGAATAATTCGGGCCATATTGATGACGGGGAAGATCTTGTGGCGCAGTGATAGTGCCCCTACCCCTGGCTCAGGAACTCTGGGTTGAAGTCCCACTTCAGGGGTTGCCGGCCATGGAAGGTGTGTGTGCACAAAGTGGCCGAACTGCTTGATTATCAGCCTGCAAATCCTTGCAATAGGCTTGATAGTAGGCATTAAGAGCGGGAGAGTTTTCTGGTCAGCCCTACTGTAGAAGGCAATGGAAACCATTGCAGTACTTTGCCAAGTATAATCATGGACCAATCCAATGGAAGTCCATGGTCACCAATGTCCCCACTGGTATCTGGTACCTGACGGAGGAGGATACTGATAATGAGCTGATTTCAGAGAAGCAGCAGAGGAGGCCAATTGGTCCGTAATGTCTGTTCAGGCTCTTTGAATGAGCTAGTCCTCCATTCATAGCCCTGGAAACTTACCTCCTGCAAATACTTTAATTGAATTTTTGAGGAGAAGGACCATTAAAGAAGTCTTCACTAAAATGAGAGCTGGTGGGAGAGGTTGCACTTGTGAAGAACAGTCCAAAAAAGAACTTTCAACGCGATCCAATTCCTCAGCCACAGCACGTCACTTGAAGTGATATATTGATTCATCAGTTTCCGGTAACTAGTGTCCTTGCGCAGATATGAAACCATTGCTCTGGTTGGTGTCCATGGATTCATTTATGTGTTTCTGTTCTTTCAGAACGCAGAAGCTTGGAACAATCTATCAACAGCGTATATTCGATTAAAGGAAAAGTAAGTCAATGACGTGCTTCTTGTTATTGTGAGGCCAAACAAACATCGGTTTGACTAAAAAAGGAATTATTAGCATTTTTATAAATGTTATACTTAATGTGAAATCACTTTTGAATCTTTCTATCCATTTAAGAACAGGTTGCTGTGACAAGTCGGCCTTCTTTAACAACGCATTGCTTTGACGTATGATTTTACTTTGAAAAACCTCGGTATACATATGTAATAAAATTGTTAGGTAGATTGATCTTTACTCCTTCTTTCTCTTCTACAGTATTGATTTAACACAGTACAACATACGTTATATGCCTTTGAATGTCATGTCCATAAGCCATTGACTGAACATTTATTGAAAATATTAAGACACTTTATACTAATTGCATTACTGAAACCCAAGGGACAGTTCCTGCAGCACAAAACCAAATCAATATTTGTGCTATTATATTTTTTAAATATACTTACTGTTGGGCCCATTCATTCCTTTGAACAGATGAGGGGACAGCACTGGTACGGGGTTTAAAATGAATTTCTTTTTTTGAACAGAGCTTAAGAAAATTAACATGACAAAAGTGAAAAGGAAAAGCAAGCTTGGAGACTGGCTGCTAAGCCAGTCCCTGAACTGAGCTTGAACGGGATCTTGAAACTGAACTGAAAACACACATTAAAATCCACAAGATATCTCAAGCCTTATCCCGTTATTGTTAGATGTCATGCACAGGCTGCCTCTGTCTAGAAAAACAAGCCTTCTTGCAGCTGCTGTTATGAAAAACTTGTTTTGCCTGCATTGTGTACCCCTCAGGAATGCAGTCAATCTTTAGCTAACCCAGCATGCCTTCTGAATTTTAAAATGTAGTCAAGTTATCAGTGTTAGTTAACCCCTACAGTCCAGCATTTAAATGTAATTGCATAGGCAGAAATATCTTAAAATGAAGTCTTTGCATAGACTGAAGCAAGCAGGGCTAAGCATACATAGCATCTCTCACGATAAAGAAGGGGCAGATTTTATCGGGCGGCATGGTGGCACAGTGGTTAGCACTGCTGCCTCACAATGCCAGGTACCTGGGTTCGATTCCGGCTTTGGGTGACTGTGTAGAGTTTGCACGTTCTCCCCGTGTCTGTGTGGGTTTCCTACGGGTGCTCTGGTTTTCTCCCACACTCCAAAGATGCGTGGGTTAGTTTGACTGGCCATGCTAAGTTGGACACAGTAAGAAGTCTCACAACACCAGGTTAAAGTCCAACAGGTTTATTTGGTAGCAAACACCATAAGCTTTCGGAGCCCTGCTCCTTCGTCAGATGGAGTGGAAATGTCCACTCCATCTGACGAAGGAGCAGGGCTCCGAAAGCTTATGGTGTTTGCTACCAAATAAACCTGTTGGACTTTAACCTGGTGTTGTGAGACTTCTTACTGTGTTCACCCCAGTCCAACGCCGGCATCTGCACATCATGCTAAGTTGGCCATTAGTGTCAAATACGTGGGGTGGGATTGTTGTCAGTGCAGGCTTGATGGACTGAATAGCCTCTTTCTGCACTGTAGGGATTCTATGATTTTCTAATCCTTTATTACAAAGAGTTAGAAAATCTTCCTTTGTAGCGTTATCTAGCGATTGTCTCAGGCTGTTGAATTAACAGGTGCAGGGAAACTTTTTTTTCTCACTTCACCTCCTTGGTCAGTCAAACTCAGTGCAATATAACGCAGAGAATCCATAATATCGAGGAGCTCTGAGTGATTTGTTGTATAATTTTGTATTACAGAAGCAAAGCGCTGCGATCACTCCAGGAAGCCATTAAATGTAATTACGAGCATTGGCAAATCTGGGAGAATTACATTCTTACCTGCATCGATGTTGGCGAGTTCAGTGATGCCATTAAAGCATATCATCGACTCATGGATTTGAAAGACAAGTACAGAGATGTTCAGGTGAGTCTTTCCTCTCATCTTATTTTGCTTTCTGATATTTTAGTCACATAGCTGAGCTTCCTTTGTAAGGGGGCTGTTAATACTTTTCAGTTACTGGCGCTTTCTGCACTTTCTAACATATGCATCACATTAGGAAACAAAGACGCTACAAAGAGATACAATCAGCTTAAGCGAGTAGGGAACAAGGTGGCAGATGGGGCATAATATGGAGAAGTAATTCACATTTGCTGGAGAAAAAGACATGCTATCGAAACTTTATGCCTTGCACTCATCAGGACAGATTCACAAGAATATCAGATTCAAAGGGAACAATTTATGCTGCATAAGAAGAGTATAAATTGTTACTCCCTTTGAAATTTGGTATTCTTAGGAATTTGTCCAGAGCAGCACAAGAGAAAAAACTTTGACAGCATGTCTCTTTTTCAGCAATAAACAAATTCTGTACTACCAAGTGACCATTCACTTTTCTGGGAAGAGAGAAAAACAGGATGTTTTTTAAATGGTATAAACTTGAAAATGTTGATATTTAAACTATGGGGCCTTGGGTGTACTCAAATGAGGAACACAAAGTTAGCATGCTGGTACAACAAGCAATTTGGAAGGAAAATGGCATACCGGCATAGGGGTTAGTCTTGTACAGGGCTTTGGAGAGACTACAACTGGAGCAGTAGGTGTAGTTTTGGTCTCCATATTTAAGGACGGAGACACTTGCATTGAAAATGGTTACAGGAAAGCTTCACTAGACTGGCTTGTGAAATGAGAGGGTTGTCTGATGATGAGTAAATTTGGCCTTTGTACTATCTGGAGTTTAAAAGAATGCAAGATGGTTTCATTGAAGCATTCAAGATGATGAAGGGATTTGAAAGGGTCGAAATCCTGTCCCCTGGTTTCCCCAGGCTGGGGATTCCAGAACATGGGGGTGCAGTCGCTGATCATTTAGGGCTGGGGATAAGGACTGATCATTTGGGGCTGGGGTGAGGCCCGATTTCCTCACTCAAAGGATTGTGATCTATGGAAGTCTCTACCCCAGAGGTTTGTGGATGGGATGGACTGATTTTTTTTGTGTTAGGTAATCGAAAGATATGGGGAGTGAACAGGAAAGTGGAGCTGAAGATGATCATATTGAATGGTGGAGCAAGCTCAAGGGGCCGAATGGTCTACTGATGAGCAGCACAGGCTTGGAGGGCCGAAGGGCCTGTTTCCTGTGCTGTATTGTTCTTTGATGCTCATATTTCTAATGTTTGCCCTTGAATGTTTTTTTGAACCTGGGGTAGTGAAGTCTACAAAGCAGGTCACTGTAAATGTATCACTGTGACTGTCATGAGGCACAATGGAAGAAAGATGAGAAATGATTCTGTTTCTAAGGTTATTTTTGAATAAAATGGCAAATTTTAAAAATTATTCCGTCCCTCATCACATTTCCCAGGAATGTTTCCATGCTTCACGCAGCTGGTTACTTTGAAGGACCCTGACTGGTATTGTGTCGGCTAATGAAAAGCTGCTCATTATTGTATGGTAGCGCAAGAGTGGGGTTGTGGTCATCCAAAGGTTAATGCATGTTGTGCTGTTTCAGTGAATTTTAGGGAACCTGCTCGTAAATTCACTCAACAACAAAGGGACACTCGAGGCTGCTTTCTTAATCTCTGATAGATTGTGACTACCAGCCGCACCAAGAAGCTATTGCTTGTGATGCTAAACCGTTTAGCTCTACTTAAGCCTGAGCACAGAGTCAACCCACAACTTTCTATTGTCACTGTTATCTCGTCTTTTGTTTCAAACAGTAAGAGTTTACAATTCTGAAACGTTCGTTCAAATCCATAAGACATATAGTAGAATGGGCAGAGTGGGTGGTACTGTGAGTTAGGATGTTACCCTTTGACCCCTGGGGCCAAGGTTCAATCCTAGACCGAAACCCGTTCGCGTCTTTCTGCCAGGTGTCCCAAAAGCAGAAGTAACATTCCAGTTTGTTTCTAAACCCTTGCCATCCCTCACAAGAAATCCTCTTTCTTTAATCTGAATTATAACTTGTTCTCTGGTTAAATAGTTTTATCACTGACACCGATCCACTTTTTTTGTTTTGATTATAGTTACACACTAGTTAAAGAACGTGCCGTTTTATTCATGACTTAACACAAACTTGTGTTACATTTGAAAGTGAAATGTACACTAGACACTAAATAATGAAACACTGGTGTTAAGTAATGTTCTATTTGGGTGCAGCCAGTTTGACTGCTATAGTCCTTTTAAGCCCCATATATTCTAATATTACTATTTAAATTGTATTTATGAGCATCACAAGTAGGCTTACATTAACACTGCAATGAAGTTACTGTGAAAATCCCCCAGTCGCCACACTCCGTCGCTTGTACGGGTTACACTGAGGTAGAATTTAGCATGGCCAATGCACCTAACCAGCATGTCTTTCAGATGGTGGGAGGAAACCGGAGCCCCCAGAGGAAACCCACGCAGACACGGGGAGAACGTGCAGACTCCACACAGACAGTGACCCAAGCCGGGAATTGAACCCGGGTTTCTGGCAACAACCAAGACACGGGGGGGCTCTCTTGTCAATCTTATAGCACAGATTGTGTACACACACTGTCATTAATGAGGAAAAACATTCAAGTGCAACAGAAGCATTAAGCCAGTCAGAAAGGTCAGTCTTGAATACACAGTGAATCTGTTAGAAAGATCCTGCATGAAATGTAAGGTGGAGTCCGACGAGGGAATGTTCTTTATAAAACCTTGGAAATGTGGGGAGACACTCCTGGAAAACATTTTCTTTTCTAAAGTTGCTTTTCGTTACCATTAAACAGCTGAAACGCAGGTGGATTTGCAACCCCCCAACCCCCCCTCTCAGATCTTGGCCTCAATTTTTCAGAGCTCAAAATGAATTTTAGTGTCTTAATTTTATCAACTGATCCTTCAAGTTTCTGAAGTAATGTCTGACTTTTGGGCCAGGGGTTGGGGAGAGGGGGACGCAGGACGTGTTTACCTCAGACTTCGTATGTCTAGACAATTTCTGGCACAGAGTGTATACATTCTAGGGATGAGCACAAATCTGAGCCAATTTAAGATATCAGCATAATATGGCTTGGCCAGGTTTAACTTTGTTATTTTCTTGTACAGCCACAGGATTCTTCAGAAGAATATAAAACAAAACACGCTTTCCGCCACCACGCTTTCCACCACCACCATACGTAGCTCAGAGCAAGAAATGTTCTGAAGAAGTACTAATTATGAACTGAATGAACTTTGTGTGTTTTGTGTCAACGCATCATGTCAGAGATTCAGATAGAGTAGCGTGTAAATACATCTATGCTGCAAGTTTACTGGTGCACCTAAAATAGCACACAAAGGAAATTAAACCGATTAGAGTGATATCCAGGTCTATGTTTGGAATTCGGTTTGATCAGCCGCAGGCTGTTTGAACCCAGGCCAGGTTACTTGTGCTGCCTGTACAAACAAGGAAGATAGATCCAGACGAACAGAAGTAGAAGCATCCCTGACTTTCCTTCGATACCCGATTGTGGAAACGTTACACTATATTTGGCGCCTGAATCGGGCAAATGGATTTGCAGCCCCAAGTTCCAGCGCTGGCTCCATTGAGTTCCATGTGTGCAGACGTCAATTCACCTGTGTCCAAATGCCAGTGCAGTTTTGAATGCCAGCTCACATTGGAGAAAAGAAATGAAGCATGACTTTGCAAAGGTTTTCAAGCACAGACCGGATCAACTCTGAATGAACCACTTTATGGCACAGTAGTTAGTACTGCTGTTTCACAGCGCCAAGGTCCCAGGTTCAATTCCAGCCTCAGGCAACTGTCTGTGCGGACATTCTCCCCAAGTCTGCGTGGGTTTCCTGCGGGTGTTCCTGTTTCCTCCCACACCCCAAAGATGTGCGGGTTAGGTTGATTGACCATGCTAAGTTGTCTGTTAGCGTCTGGGGGATTAGCAGGGTAAAATGCGTGGGGTTGCAGGAATAGGGCATGGGTGGGATTGTGGTCGGTGCAGTCTTGATGGGCCGAATGGCCTCCTTCTGTACTGTAGGATTCTATGATTCAGTAACGATTGGAATGATTCTGCTGGCCTCAAGCCACATGCCCTAAATTTGATTTGTAGAAGATCACAGTAGAATTGTGCCACACACTGTATCCGTGTGAAGCCTAAACCTCCTTGAACATCTTAGCAAATACACAAGATACGTAGTATGGCTGATCTCGAAATCTCTAATTACTAGATTAAACAGTTTTCAGAGTCTGCCCTTTGAATCTGGTCACTAATTAGCCACCCCTTGTTTCTTAGTGGACTAACTCGCCTTTCTGTAGCGGCATTTCATTGCATTGACCTTTGGTACTGTTTGTCAGGGGTCACAAATGTCAGGCACCATTCATGGAAGTAATGTTTTCCGTGCTGGCATTTTTACAACACGTTCTCTCTGTGACCCTTGATTAACAAAACACCATGTGGACAGAGTAAATACTGGCTAAGAAAGAAATGCTATTGAGTTTATACATCAGTATAAGGCCCTGGGAACTACTGGTGTGAAAACTGGAAGAATGGACAGAGGCAGAAAGCAAAGGATTCAAGAAGCAAGAACGTGCAGTCTGAAATATCTTTGTCTTCATTTGAAAGATTGAGCCTCAGTGTTGTAGAAAGATGAATGTAAATTATGAACTTACCAATCGCACTCTTCCAATTAAGTCAGAAGCTCTACAGATTTACAAGGAAAAGCAATGCAGGTGTGTTACCCTTTCAGATGGAAGATGTAACTTATGTATTTTCTGATCCATTCCAGAGTGAATCCCATGGGCCTTGATTGGCAGCAGGGTGGAAAGGCCGTTCACCGGCCTTCCTGTCCTGGGCTTAATCGAGATGGAGATGGGAAGGTGCCGCGGTCCCCCCCTGCCATTGAATGCCCCCCAACACCAAACTTGCCATAGAGGAGGACACAAGTTTCTGCCCAACTAGTCTTTCTGTCCTTGCAGAGAGACACATCCTCCATTCCAGCAGGATAATATTTGTGCGTTACTTGTTGCGATACTCCTTGCAAAGCACCATTCCCTCCACTGTAGTGTGAGCAGTGGAGTGGGGAATGCCTTTGACCTAGACTTGGTAGCTCCCCTGTATAGATGCGCTTGAAGCAGACACAGCAATCCATTCTCTCCTGACCATGGTCAATGTTCACATGTCGCTCCAGTGTCTGTTGACCAGCTGGAGATTTCTACTAACGGTCTGGTGCCAGTTAATCTTGGGTCGCCCTCCTCTTCCTTGTTCAGTAGGAGCAAGACCTGATGGGTAGACCAAATGATGGAAGTCAGGTGATGTGGCCAGATCAGCTGAGCTGTCTTTTACAGATGATGAATAAAACTGGAGGCTGTTCCGAACACTTTCTTATTTTGGTGTTGGGTGTAAAATGCTACCAGTGTATGCCTAGAATCTTTCGGAGATACCAAAAGCATCCAATTCATGGTAGGTTTTCAGGTCCCAAGTTTCACAATCACTTAGGAGCATGGAGAGCATATTTGCACTGTAGAACCGAAGCTTTGTTTTCACGGAAATCTTATTGTTCCAAATGTTTTTCAGTTTTGTTGAAATACGATGGTGCTTTGTCTATCTTGCATTGAGCTCTTAGTCTATGGCTCCCTGGATATTGATTGGATTGTCCAAGTAGGCAAAGACATCTCTGATCTCAACATTGTTTTGATTGACATAAACATCTGTTATTTGTTGGCAGTTTCCCGTCATCACATTTTTTTTGTTGTCTTGGCTCCTATGTTGAGTCCCACATCTCCTCAGTCACATTACTGTTTGAGTTGATGAGCTGTTGCAGTCTGACAGGACAGTGATGTCATCAACACGAGTCCAAATCTGTAAGCTGGCCATCATTGTTCCATTTCAATCCAAGGTGACCCATGGCAACTTCTTTAATACCCAGTCAATGGCAACAACAAGAGAAGAGGGGAAAGAATGCAACCTTGCCTGACCTTGGACAGACACTGTAACCATCCTCTGTCATAGAGTCATAGCGGTTTACAGCATGGGAACAGGCCCTTCGGTGCAACTTGTCCATGCCACCCTTTTTTTTTAAACCACTAAGCTAGTCCCAATTGCTTGCGTTTAGCCCATATCCCTCTATACTCATCTTACCCATGTGACTGTCAAAATGCTTTTTAAAAGACAAAATTGTACCCGCCTCTACTACTATCTCTGGCAGCTCGTCCAGACATTCACCACCTAACACAGCATCTGGAATTCTCTTGGATCTTCTCAATAGCTGTAACTATCCTTGATGGGATGCGAAATAAAGAAAGAATCTTCCAGGGTGAAGGTTGGTATAGGCCTTGGTGAAGTCAGTGAAGCCGATGGCGAAGAAGGCTTGAAACACATAGCAGTTTTCAATGATGTGCCATAGTGTAAAAAGCTGCTCATTGCAAGAGCGATTTGGTCTGAAGCCTGGTTGTTGTTTTTGAAGTTCACCATTCACAATGACTCAAATATGGTTAAGGATCATTTGGCAGTAGATCTTACCTGGTGATGATCGGAGAGTGACTCCCTTCACATTCAGTGAGGTTGCCTTTTGCTAGGGACGCAGACAGTTGATCCAGTTGATCTTCCCAATCTTGGAGAACAGTGCCAGTGTCCTAGATCTGGTTATAAAATTTACGTAACTCCTGAACAGTGGCTTCTCCATCTGCGTTTAGTGGTGATGGTATCTATGCTGAGCGACCTATTGCTTTTGAGTGTAGCAATTGTCTCTCTCATCTCAATGTCAGTGAATTTCACTATACTTCATTGGAAACTCCGTTGTGGCCTGGTTGACTTGGACTGGGATGGTCGTAGCAGGTCTAGTGAGGACTTCTTGGAAGTGTTTTGCCCATCGTGATAACTTGAATGGGGGTGGCTGCTTTAAAACAGGCTTGTCCAAAATGTGGCCCACAGACCACTAACTGGCCTGGCACACACCTCTGTCTGGCCTGCCGACTCCTTATTCAATATATTGTCAGTAAATGAATTCTAAGATTCTTTAAAGAACTGCTCACATGCATTGGCCCACTCGCATTCTAGTCATTTTTATTGCTTATTTTACTCTCTTTTAACTTAACAGTTTATTCCTATGACATCGCTCAACATTAGTTACTTTCCTTAAACCACAAACGTTTTTTTTGAAATTCGGTTTATTGTTGTGCCAATCCTTATCTTTCTGAAATTTCATTGAGTTGAAAAATATGCAAATATACCCCACCTCTGCCTCGCCGAATAAAAACTTTAGACCAGCCAGCTTTAAAAAAATATCACTTTTGGGGCGGCACGGTGGCACAGTGGTTAGCACTGCTGCCTCACAGCACCAGGGACCCGGGTTCAATTCCGGCCTCGGGTCACTGTCTGTGTGGAGTTTGCACGTTCCCCCTGTGTCTGCGTGGGTTTCCTCCGGGTGCTCTGGTTCCCTTCCACAGCCCAAAGATGTGCTGGTTAGGTTGATTGGCCATGCTAAATTGACCCTAGTGTCAGGGAGATTAGCAGGGTGAATGTGCGGGGTTACGGGAGTAGTGGGATTGTGGTCAGTGCAGACTCGATGGGCCAAATAGCCTCCTTCTGTACTGTAGGGATTCTATTAAGCAGCAAAATATTTAGTGTCCACTGCTCCAATATATTTTGCATTCACGTCTTTGCAAAATGCCAGTGCAAATCCACGGTAAATGGAAATTTGTTCCAAACATGAAATTCCATTGCACTGATATCGAGAAGCACCAAATCCATCTCTCCATTTATGTCCACTCTTGTGTTCAGAAAGTGCAGAACCAAAATAATACATTCGTACATGTTCAGAGCCCTCATACACGTACAATTAATGTCTGAACGTGTTGGTGAATCTATCCTTTCGTGTGCCAACCTAATTAAAAGGCAAATGATTGTGGTTCTCTGTAGAAATTGGCATCGCCTGGCTTTGATTGTTAGTGTCTGATGGTGGGCCCCTGATACACAACTGGGAGATTGAAGGAGCAATGCATTCCAATAGCATGTATTGTCCTTGGGTCTCGTACCTGGGGGTATCCGAAATATGCACTGGGGCGTTCTACCCACACACCCGGAAGCCCCCATCTAAGATGCACAGCAATTGCCCGGGAGGTTCAGACTTCCATTGGGCAATTGCTCTGTAATGGGAACCATCCAGTACAGCGATTCAAATCACAAACTCCGGATGGTTCCAATTGTATTACAGTAATAGTTACCAGAAAAATTTAGAAGAATTAAAAACCACTTCTAATTTCTGGGCATTGAGAGTAGTGATAACAGCCCACTTACCCCCCCAACTCGCCAACTATCCTCCCCACTCCCTCTGATGTCCTCCCTACCCCACATCAACCCCTGCTTTACGGCAGCCCGTGCATCATCTGTCTTCCTTACCTCCAATTCAGCTGCTCTGGCATAAGGCTTTGGGGATCTGCAGCACTGCATCTTTCTCACCTGGCCCAAGTTGGAAGTTCAGGTGAGAAAGGTGGAGCTGCATTTTAGGGTAAGTAACTCGAAGCAGAGTGGCAATCCGACTCTGCCACTCAATGGAAGTTAGGGGCCGTAGCTGTTAAGAGCAAGACAGCATGGAAGAACCGAAGGAAAGTTTTTTTCTTTCCCTGTGAGTGCCACATTCCGTCTGCAGCTTTCAGATTGCAGGTAATGCACATTTCCTGTCTTAGCAAACTTTGCAAAGCAGTGATGTAAAAAGTTTACATGTTGTGTCTGATTATTATGAATTTTTGGAATGTGTTAAATTGCACCATGGGCTATTAATGTGTGGATCTGCACTAACCTTTACCCAGATACCAAACATCTTGGGGGGGGGGGGGGGGCGCGATTCTCCTGTCCAGGCCGGAAGACTCGAGCGGAGGCCGTTTCATGGGCTCCCTGCTGGGCGCCATGGCCTCCGCGATTCTCTGGCAGCCAGAGTTCCGGCGCCGTCAGCTCCGCACCAGAAATTTCACTCCCGTATTTCACTCCAGTGGGGTTTAGTATAGCTCCCCACTTATGGGGAACTGGTGGCCCGATCCCGCTGGAGTGAGTGTGGGGGGCAATCGAGGCCTCCCCAGTGGGTCGTGCGCTGGGGATGGGGGCTGCCCCCTGGGCATTGCCACCTTGGCAGTACCAGCTTGGGCCCCCTTGCATTGCCCAAGGGGCAAAGTGCCAGTGCTCAGGGGGCATCTTGGCACTGCCCACCGGGCATAGGGCTTTAACAGGGCCTGACGGTGGGGGGGGGGGGGGTGCCTTTGGGGGTGATCGGTGGGGGTGGGGGCTCCCGCTGTCACTCTGCATTTGGACTGAGTGACAGAGGGAGGGAAGCCAGCAACCAGGATTGGCAAATGGGTTGGGTGGCGAGGGGGGGGTCAGCCTGCTGGGGGGGGGGGGGGGGGTCAAGGCTGATCTGGGCATGTTCGGGGGGTGAACAATTGGGCCCTATTCCCATTCGCAGAGACAGGGAATGCGGGGGGGGTGGGAGTGGGGGGTTGCAGGTCTCGGCAGCGATCGAGCTGGCCAGTGATCGGAAGGCCGGCAATGTGTGTGCTGATCTCGGAGCTGACAAATCGGCGCATGCGCAGTGGCCAGGTCAGCGCTGTGCTGCCGGCCTCTCCAGCGGGAAAAGGCCCCACCTCCTGATTTTCAGCATGATTCACGCTGAAGCACTCTGCGGTGCACAAAGTGTCGGAGATTCATTTTGAAACTTCCGCTGAAAAAGACAGCATGATTTACTCCAGTTTTTACACAAATTCAACACTTAGAATTTTTTTGGGACAATGACCCACCTGGTTTTGGTTGAGTTGACGAAAGGGAGGCACTGAAAAAAAAGGGAAGAGAAGAAAAGCCAGAGAATGCAGATTTTACCCAGGCACAAATATAGAGTGTGTGACACATGGGCCACAGTTCTGTAACTCTTAGCAAGCAGCTGAAGATGGGCAGTGATAGAGACCTTGAGGGCAGCTATTCTGCCCTCAGTCACAGTCAGAATAGTGTTAGTCAACAGCGTTAGTTTGCTCAGGGTTAAATTTCTCTTGGCCTGGGAATAGAATGTCATGGTGATCTTAACTGGCACTGAAGGAGAATAACTTGCGAAGGAAAAATGAATTAAATCTTCGGACAGAAATGCCACAATTTTTGGAACAAAAAGCGTTTTTTTCTCGCAAAAGCTCAAAGCTTTCTGTTCCCTAATAAAAGCTGCATATTTGCAGTATAGCCATTGGCACGTAATTGCGTACAGTTAAAGCTACTTCAGATTGGATTCAGAGAGTCTGGCATCAGAGAGCCAGGTCTTGGCTTTTACTTTGCTGAATCTGGATCCCTTATTCCTTCGGTGGAATTGTAGATCAATTTGTCATAAGTCTGTGAGTCTAACACCAAGATAAGGGACTTGGATTTAGCAGTGTAAATGGTGAGAAGCCAGAATCTAAATTAAAACAGGACTCATACAAACACGACTTCAGATTAAGCAATACAGAAATCAGGGCGTCATTAGGAATGAGGTCCTTTAAAGAGCATTTTGATGTTCAATGTGGGACTTCTGTTAATCAGATCAATATTCAATTCGATCACGTTATGTGTTGAGACTGTCACTTCTTGCTGTTACTTTGTATTCTTGTTCTCATAATCAGATGAGAGTTTGTGATATGGTATTCCTTAGAAACGACAGTTGAGCCCATCATGTTTCTTATATTACATTTGTTAATTCAGGACTATAAAGTTTATTTATTAGTCACAAGTATTACAAGTATTAGTCACAAGGCTTACATTAACACTGCAATGAAGTTACTGTGAAAATCCCCTAGTCGTCACACTCCGGCGCCTGTTCGGGGTACACTGAGGGAGAATTTAGCATGGCCCAATGCACCCTAACCAGCACGTCTTTCGGACTGTGGGAGGAAACCGGAGCACGCGGAGGAAACTCATGCAGACACAGGGAGAGCATGCAGTCTCCCCACAGACAGTGACCCAAGCCGGGAATGGAACCTGGGTTCCTGGTGCTGTGAAGCAGCAGTGCTAACCACTGTGCCACCGTGTCTCCCCATCCAGACCTATGCTACCGTGCCGTCCTGGAAGCAGCATTATGAAAATAACTTTTTATTTATCTTTTCTTTCAAAATCTAATACAATACCAAGTTTTTTTAACTGTTCGGATTGGTCAGTTTAAGAACACAAGAACTAGGAGCAGGAGGAGGCCATCTGGCCCCTTGAGCCTGCTCCGCCATTCAATATGATCATGGCTGATCTTTTTGTGGACTCAGCTCCACTTACCCGCCGCTCACCATAGCCCTTAATTCCTTTACTGTTCAAAAATGCATATCTATCCTTGCCTTAAAAACATTCAATGAGGCAGCCTCAACTGCTTCACTGGGCAGGGAATTCCACAGATTCACAACCCTTTGTGTGAAGAAGTTCCTCCTCAACTCAGTCCTAAATCTGCTTCCCCTTATTTTGAGGCTATGTCCCCTAGCTCTAGTTTCACCCGCCAGTGGAAACAACTTCCCTGCTTCTATCTTATCTATTCCCTTCATGATCTTATATGTTTCTGTAAGATCTCCCCTCATTCTTCTGAATTCCAATGAGTATAGCCCCAGTCTACTCAGCCGCTCCTCATAAGCCAACCCTCTCAACTCCGGAATCAACCTAGTGAATCTCCTCTGCACCCCCTCCAATACCAGTGTATCCTTTCTCAAGTAAGGAGACCAAAACTGTACACAATACTCCAGGTGTATATCAGTTGGTTTTACACCTTCTCTGTTTATTCCAAGTGATTTCTATCAAATACTCGATACCTTCATGTTGCAATAAAATGTTGCAACGATCGCTTAGTCTGTTGGGTGGGTTTGTTGGGTGGGTAGTGCCTGGGTTTCGTTTTCAGCACCATTTTCCACTGGGACAGAACTGCAAAATCAAAATGTAGTCAGTTTTTATTGGGATAAGATGCATAACAAATTTGTAAAAAGAAAAGTCGTTTCAGGGAAGAGGTTGATGACTGCAATGCTTAAAAAAAATCCGATTCTGCTTATTGCATTAAGTTACATTTTGAAATGTGTGAGTGTCATCCAAGTGGCTGCCTTTAAGTTTTCAGCCCCATTTTCAACAGGGATGGGGCTAAGGCGAGTGGAAATGAAATCTTTTATAGTTGGATAGCAAATTTATAAAAAATGTTGTTTCAAAGAAGTGTTTGCCTAAATAAACAGTGGAAGGTAAGCTTCCAGAAGTATGGACAAGGGGAGATGCTGACTCTCTCTTTCTCCCTGGGGTATGGTTACTCTCTCTCTCTTATGGGGTATGGTCAGGGGAGTTGCTGACTTTCTCGGGGTACGCCTTGGCAATGTGATCCATCTCTCTTGATGCCCAGTCACCAACTGTGTCACAAGGCCACCTTACATCCTCCAACTTGTGAGGTTTGTGAATCAGGCTGAGAAAAAATGCAGTCCTCACCCCCAGAAAGTACAAACTCCAGGCGGTGTTTTCTACATTAATTGTGGAATTGGGAGGTACTCTGTGGTGCTGGCAGAGTGGGAGGGGGAAAAATGGAAGAGGGTAAGAGGAACCCAACAATAAAACTACCCTGCCTGGAGGCAGGGGAAGAATGGTGAGGCAGCAATGGAAGGTGATCCGACATGGTGGGGATGGGGAAATAGCCATTGTTACAGGACCACATTGGAGGGATGGGAAAGGGATGGCATAAGATAGGGATTTAAAGAAGTATTTTTGCAATAAAGATACCAGTTTTATCTCAAAAGTTTAGCAGTCCTCTGCTGCTATAAAATAAGCTCCGATTCTGACCACCATTCTCCCCCCCCCAGCCCCACTTCCACACCAGCCTCAATAACACGATGAGAGCACCCATTCCCCACTTTGAGTGTGACAGGTGAGTACGCAGGAAACCTACTACTGGGCCATTAATGGAGCTACTCAGAGCAGGCTGAGTATTATGCGACAGTAGCTTGTCTTCCTTAGGGAAGCAACCCGCTAACATGCTGAGATGATGAATTGATTTTGGGGCAAAGGAGTATTCTGAGGTCAAGTTACTCCCCTGTTGTACCAGTATATTGTGATACGATAACCTGCCCTACAACACTTTAATGTAAATGTTTTACCCATGCTTGAGGGCAAATGATTTTGGCTTGGCATGCCATCCCATAACAATTCCTCAGACCTCTAGACATTGATTGCCCGAATTCTTCGGTTTTGTGTAAACAGTTCCTCGGGCTATGAATCTACTGATTCTGAGAAATACAGATCATTGGCTCCAGCTCCGTTCTACGCATCCTCTAACTCTTTGCAGTTTTGAACATTGCAATCATGGAGAGTATATTTCCAAACAGCATTCTGTGCAATAAAATTGATTCATTGCTCTGCAAGCTGTCTAGCCCTCAAAAGGGATTTCAGAGTTGATATTCTGCATAAGGCAATCTACTTTACACATGACTGAGGTATTCTGTGAAACGGGCAAGATCTAATATAGAGGGACTGTAAATTATAGGAAACATTTCGACTGCAAGCACATTTGTTTACGACAAACTCCTTACTCTACTGACTGTACATCCACTTCATCCTTGTGGAAATAAATCAAAGTGGTCTTCAGGATTCAGATTTCCAGTTTATCTGATGGTTTCTATCAAACGCGCCAAGTTCTGTTCACCTTTTGCCCTTGTGCTCGCCAACCGACATTGGCTCCTGATCAAACAATGTGTTGATTATAAAATTCCCAATCCTTGTTTTCACATCTCTCTATGTCTATGGTCTCACCTTTCCCTATCTGCAAACTCCTCCAGCTCCACAAGCCTGCAAGATGCCTGCGCTCATCTAATTCTGGCCACTTCGGCATTCTCGATTTTAAATCGCTCTATCATTGGTGGTCGCCCCTTCAGTTGTTTAGGCACTGAAGCTCTGGAACACCCTCCCTACACCTCTCCACCTCACTTTCCTCCTTTAAATCACTCCTTAAAACATACCTCTTTGACCAAGCTTTTGGTCATCTCACCTAACCTCTCCTTATGTGGCTTGATGCCATATTTGAATTTATAATGCTCCTCCACCATATGTACAGCAACCTTTCATGGAAAAGGCCCACCATCATCTTCTCAAAAGCCAGTAGGGATGGGCAATAAATGCTGCCCAGTGAACCCCACATCTGGAGAATGATTTTATGAAGGGTCTGTGGATTATGTACTCATTCTTATATGGGATGGCTTCACAGCAAAGCATTGCTTGTTGAAAGGTGAATAGCACAATTTTGGCAATGACATAATGAGCTGCTGTGGTTCTCTGTCCGGATACCTGTTCTTCTTGTGTCAAGGGCAGGTGATGGCCTAGAGGTATTAACTCTAGACTATTAATCCAGAAACTCAGCTAATGTTCTGGGGAGTGGAGTTCGAATCCCACCACGGCAGATGGTAGAATTTGAATTCAAATTAAAAATATCTTGAATTAAGAATCTGATGACCATGAAACCATTGTCGGTTATCAGAAAAACCCATCTGGTTCACTAATGTCCTTTAGGGAAGGAAATCTGCCATCCTTACCCAGTCTGGCCTACTTGTGACTCCAGAGCCACAGCAATGTCGTTGACTCGCAACTGCCCTCCAAGGGCGACTAGGGATGGGCAATAACTGCTGGCCAGCCAGTAACACCCATGTCCCACGAATGAATGAAAAAGAATGTTATCATCCATAGCATTTTGGATTTTTCATGGTCGACATCTTTCAAAGGATGTGTCACAACCATGTACCTGAAAAAATTGGTTAACTTGAACACTGCTTCGTCTTTTGGTATGTAATTGTGTTTTTATGTTAATGATATCATAAGATACCTTGGTTTGACCACAATTGGACACTGCACAGTTCCGGCCTCTCAATACTTTGGTTAGACCGCATTTAGGAATAAAAACATATGTTCAGAGGCCGAGCAGAGGTTGATGGAATGGGAGAGCAATCATGTGGAATACAGACACCACTATTTGGGTTGAATGATCTGTTTCTGTGCTATATGTTTGGTGTAGATTTACGTCATTAATGAATGAAGCTGCTACAAAAGGTAAACACCTTACAACAGATTTCAAATCGCTTAATACACATTACATGCAGTCAGTTTAGAAATATAGTGACTCTTGTTAGGTAACAAATGCGGCAGCCATTTTCCGCAGTGCAGGTTGATGTTTTTGGTCTTCGCAATATTGAATATAGAGAGGAATATAAAATCTTAGAATTGTTACAGCATAGGAGACCATTCAGCTCATTGAGCCCATGCCAGCTCTTGCAAGAGGAATTTAGTTAGTCCCACCGCCCTTTTCCTGTAGGAAAGGCTATGTCCTCAGACCTTACTATACTCCTTATTCACCTATGACTGTGTGGCCAAATTTCCCTCCCACTGGATTTTCAAGTTTGCTGATGACAAGTGGGTCAGATCTCAAACAATGATGAGACGGACTACAGGAAAGAGATAGAGGATCTGGTGAACTGGTGCGACAATAATCTCTCCCTCAATGTCAACGAAGTGTCATGGAGAACATGCCTCTGTCTACATCAATGGGGACGTAGTAGAAATGGTCGGGAGCTTCCAAGTTTCTAGGTATCCAGAGCAACAACAACCTATCCTGGTACCCCCATGCCAACGCTGTAGTTAAGAAAGCCTACCAACGCCTCTACTTTCTCAGAAGACTAAGGAAATTTGGCATGTCTGCTACAACTCTCACCAACTTTTACAGATGTACCATAGAAAGCATTCTTTCTGGTTGTATCACAGCTTGGTATGGCTCCTGCTCTGTCCAAAACCACAGAAAATTACAGAGTCATGAATGAAGCTCAATCCATCACTCAAATCAACCTCCCACCCATTGACTCCGTCTACACTTTCCACTGCCTCAGAAAAGCAGCCAGCATAATTAAGGACCCCACACACCTCAGGCATACTCTCTTCCACCACCTTCCATCGGGAAAAAGATACAAAAAAAGGTACATAAACCAACCGTCTCAAGAACAATTTCTTCCCTGCTGCTGTCAGACTTTTGAATGGACCTACATCGTAAAACGTTGATCTTTCTCTACACCCTAGCTACGACTGTAACACTACATTCTGCACTCTCTCCTTCCCTTCTCTATGTACGGTATGCTTTGTCTGTATAGCGCGCAAGAACAGAGAACAGTACAGCATAGGAACAGGCCCTTCGGCCCTCCAAGCCTGCGCCGATCACGTTTACCTATCTAGACCAACTGCTTATATCCCTCTATTCCCCGTTTGTTCATATGCCTATCAAGATAAGTCTTAAGTGTTGGTAATGTAACTGTCTCAACCACCTCACTTGGCAGTGCGTTCCAGGCCCCCACCACTCTCTGTAAAAAAACTTCCCCCGCATATCTCCGCTGAACCTTTCCCCCCTTATCTTGAACTTGTGCCCCTTGTAATTGTCATTTCTGCCCCGGGATAAACCTTCCAACTGTTCACCCTATCTATACCTCTCATAGTTTTATAAACTTCTATCAGGTCGTCCCTCAGCCTTCGTCTTTCCACAGAGAACAATCCCAGTTTATTCAATCTCTCCTCATAGCTAATACTCTCCATACCAGGCAACATTCTGGTAAACCTTTCCTGTACTCTTTCCAAAGCCTCCACGTCCTTCTGCTGGTGTGGCGATCAGAATTGGACATAGTATTCCAAATGTGGCCTAACCAACGTTTTATATAACTGTAACATAATTTGCCAACTTCTATACTCGATGCCCCGTCCGATGAAGGCAAGCATGCCATATGCTTTCTTCACCACCTTTTCCACCTGTGCTGCCACTTTTAAGGATCTGTGGACCTGTCCTCCCAGATCTCTCCATGTGTCTATGCTCCTGATGGTTCTGCCATTTATTTTGTAGCTCCCACCTGAATTGGATCTACCAAAATGTGTCACCTCGCATTTGTCTGGATTAAATTCCATCTGCCATTTCTCCGCCCAATTTTCCAGTCTATCTATATCCTCTGGCAATCTTCATCACTGTCCGCAACTCCGCCAATCTTAGTATCATCCGCAAATTTGCGAATCAGACCAGCTACATTTTCTTCCAAGTCATTTATATATATTACAAACAGCAGAGGTCCCAGCACTGATCCCTGCGGAACACCACTGGTTACAGACCTCTATTCAGAAAAACACCCTTCCACCGCTACCCTCTGTCTTCTGTGGCCAAGCCAGTTCTAAATCCATCTAGCCAGTTCATCCTTTGTGCCGTGAGCTCTACTCTTTTGCACCAGCTTGCCTTACTAAAGTCCATGTAGACAACATCCTAAGCCCTTCCTTCGTCAATCATTTTTGTCACCTCCTCAAAAACTATATTAGTGAGACATGACCTCCCATGTACAAAACCATGCTGTCTGTCGCTAACAAGACCATTCAGTTCCAAATGTGTATAGATCCTATGCCTAAGAATCTTCTCCAACAGTTTCATTATCACGGGCATCAAGCTCACCGGCCTATAATTACCCGGGTTATCCTTGCTACCCTTCTTAAATAACGGGACAACATTGGCTATCGTCCAATCCTCTGGTACCTCACCAGTGGCCAGCGAAGATTTCTGTTAGAGGGCCAGCAATTTCATCTCTTGTCTCCCTCAGTAATTTGGGATAGATGCCATCTGGCCCTGGGGGTTTGTCTACCTTAATGCTTTTTAATTCACCTAACACTTCCTCCCTCGTAATGATGGCTTGTTCTAAAGAAACAATACTTTTCACTGTATACTAATACATGTGACAATGATAAATCAAATCAAAATCAAACCGTTTACCACTACTCTGTTTTCACTCAGCCAACTTTGTGTTCACTGTCACTTTTACTCCATGGGCCTCAACTTTGTTGAGGAACCTATTACGTGGCACTTTGGAAGTCCATATACACCACATCAAATGCGGTGCCTTCATCAACCCTCTCTTTTTGTTACCTCGTTTTTTTTTTAAAACTCAAGCTGGCTAAAACAAGATTTCTCTTTACCAAACTGTTGCTGATTTATCCACTTTTGTCCAACTTTCTGTTAATTTTGCCCCGAAATATTGGCCAAGAAACCCAATTCAACTAACACACTTCTTCTTTTCAAATTCAGTACGTGGGAAATTCAGTACGTGAGCTGAACCATGAAGTTTAATGTTTCACTGTCGACAATGCAGCACTGTCTATATTGGCAACCTTTTCATTGCTTCAGATTTAACAGGGTGACTTAAACCTGAATCTTCTGAGTCAGAGAGTGCTACAAGCTGAGCTTAGTGCTGACACTTGTTTAGTTTGAAAAAGTTTCTGAACCAGACAGTTTGACGGAGCTGAGTTCAACATGTCCACTTGAAACTGAATTATTCTCAGTCAGAGACTGCGTCACGCCTGCTTCGACACACAGTGCAGTCAGTAACTTCTTCCAAGTTAATTCCCTGCCGCCCCCCCCAACTCGCAATCTCTTCACTCATTGCTTCAAAAAGCACAAGGCCCTGATGTCACAATCTCCAAATTTAATAATAAAACCTTTGTGCAAAGCCTCATTCTGATACTTCAAGAAATATTTCCGTTCCCTGCAGTTCATTTTAAACTAATTCAGAGAAAGATATGCAGGACAGAGGGGGCAAAGGCGTCTGAAGCAGTCAAGAGGATTTTTAAAAATGTATTCTTTCATGGGCTGTGGGAGTTTCTGGACAAGGCCAGCATTTGTTGCCCATCCCTAATTGTCCTTGAGCTAAGTAACTTGCTAGTCACTTCAGAGGGCAGTTAGAGTCAACCACATTGCTGTGGGTCAGGAGTCCCGTTTGGCCAGACTGGGCGGCAAATTTCCTTCCCTGAAGGACATTAGTGAACCAGATGGGTTTTTACGACAATGGTTAATGGTTTCATAGCCGTCATTACTGAGATTACCTTTTCGTAATTGAATTTGAATTCCACTATCTGCTGTGCTGTGATTTGAACCTGAATCCCCTGAGCCTCTGGATTTCCAGTCAAGTGACATTCCCACGACACCACTATCTCCCCATATCAATCGTATCGATAGGGGAAAGAGAGAATGGAAGTTGCACAAGTGGTGAGTCGGGCCAGTCTTGAATCACGGCTCTTTGAGAATGCTATCAGCCAGTCCACTGTCTTTTCATGATGGAAACATGCCCTCCTTACCTGCTCTGGCCTAGATGTGACTCCAGTTCCCCACTGCCTCAGAAAAGCAACCAGCATAATTAAGGACCCCACGCACCCCGGGACATACTCTCTTCCACCTTCTCCCGTCAGGAAAAATATACAAACGTCTTTGGTCACGTACCAACCGACTCAAGAACAGCTCCTTCCCTGCTGCCATCAAACTTTTTGAATGGACCTGCCTCGCATTAAGTTGATCTTTCTCTACACCCTAGCTATGACTGTAACACTACATTCTGCACTCTCTCCTTTCCTTCTCTATGAATGGCATGTTTTGTCTGTATAGCGCGCGAGAAACAACACTTTTCACTGTATGTTATTACATGTGACAATAATAAATCAAATCAAACATCAACATGATTCGTGGTTAACCGCCTGCTGAAGTGGCACGGCAAACTATTCTGAAGCATGGGGATGAACAATAAATGCCAGCTTTACTTGCGTCCCGAGAACAAATGTTTTAAATAATTCACTTCCAGACTTGCAACGTGGGCTTTTTTGATCTAAGTACATAAGATATTTTAACCCTCTTTGCTCTTTTATATTGCCTTCCATTCGCAGCTACACTTGTACCTATTGTGTATTTGTGGAGATGGAATTATTAACTCCAATACCAGTACAGTTTTTCTGCACCCAGCATGTTTCCCTGTTTATTTTCCCCTTGACTGCCTGGTGGGTGCGGACCTCGTGGCAGAGATTTGGGCCTCGGCGGTGTGTGGCTGGACTCGAATTCGCGCCTGCGGTTTCCCAAGTAGTGAGAAGCTGGATTTTAAAAGCCAGGCCTTTGGGGACAGAGGGGTGAGATAAAAGCGAGAGCCAGGGAGTGAGCGGAATTAATAATCATTGTATGCCAGTGCTCTGCCTGTTGGCTCCCGATTGCCATTGCCCTGCCAGCTCTAGAGAAGAACGTACGATGCTGAGAAGGGGAGAAGTATTCTGAAACTATGCCCTACTTGAGCTCAAAGCAGAACTGCTGTATTCTTCCATCTTATTTGTTGAGATGTTTTGGTGCTTGTTTGATTATTTGGTTGCAATCACTAAATCACCAAAAAGTACAGTAATAATGTGGGAGCAGCAATTTGACTCCTCACATTACTGGTGCTGACGCAAATTTGTCTTGCCTAATCGCAGACAATGACTAATCTGTGGTTCATTTTGTTCAAAGTCCATCATAAAGGCAGCAAAACCCTTTGAGGTTTTTCTAATTTTCATTTTTTGAGGGCTTTCTTTCATGACTAATTTGTGAGCCGAACAGGGAAAGTTGATAAATTGCCATTATCTTGTAGGGGATGTTTTATTTAGCTTCTGCCAGCGGAGCGGATTAAATAAAAAAGGGAATACTATATGGTGCAGTGTGGTAGCATGCTGTCCTTTCAGTTCAGGAACCTGGGGTCTGGAGTGCAGCCCAGACTGGTGGATTAAAGTTTCCTTTCTTTGCTGGCTGCAAGTGTCCTTGGGGAAATTACTTTAGGCAGTCTCAACCCGGTTCCTAATGGGCACCAGTTAACAGCAAAAATTGTTCATAATTAGACACTAATTGACATTAAATTGGCAGTTCCACTTAGAATGTATAAGGATGCCTGGTGTGGGAAATGGAAATGTGTTGCAGTCGGGCTTGCTTTTCTGAGGCTTGGGTTTTGGCAATGTTGAGCTCAAGTTTCAAAATTGAGTCCTCATGTCAGTAGATTAATGTCAGTAATCGGTTTCTGTATCTGTTGATGTTTGAGCTCTACCTGTCTGTCAGTACAGTCCCACCACTTAAAAAGTCCACTTAAAAAAATTGGTAGTCATTTATGTCGGCCAGAACATGATAGCCATTATCCTCTTTTAACATCCGAGACAAGATTTTCCGGCTGCGCTCGTCCCAAGGCTGGAAAATCCCATCTGAGGTCAACGGACCTTTGCATGGTCCGTGTCCCGCCCGCTCCGATTCCCATGGCAGGCAGGAAGGGAAAATTCTGTCCCCTGAGTTAATGTCAATCTGAAAGTTGTCTGTCCTGGCGTTTTAAGTGCTCCATTCACTTTTGGACGTAAAGAGCTGTGCTTACTCATAGGTTTATGCCTTGTTAAGGTGCACTGAATGTTAAGTTAACCACCCCCATTTTCATAGAATCCTGACAGTGCAGAAGGAGGCCATTTGGCCATCGAGTCTGCACCGACCACAATCCCACCCAGGCCCTCTCCCCATAACCCTACTTACTTACCCTGCTAATCCCCTGACACTGAGGGGCAATTTAGCATGGCCAATCAACCTAACCCGCACATCTTTGGACTGTGGGAGGAAACCAGAGCACCCGGAGGAAACCAATGCAGACACAGGGAGAATGTACAAACTCCACATAGACAGTGACCCGAGGCTGGAATTGAACCCGGGTCCCTGGCGCTGTGAGGTAGCAGTGCTAACCACTTGTGCCGCCCATTTTATCCCCTCTTTTCCATAATTAGCACAATGCTAAACCAGCTCGGAGAGTGTGGTTTCTTTAATTGTTGCTGCAAGAAGTGATGTGTTGCTGGAGCTGTTCATCTTGCACTCATCTATACAAACATATTCCTTTGTGAGTCTAACAATCCTGGATGTGCCAATATTCTACATTAGCAACCGATTTAAGACAATCCGTCAAGCTTCTCACGTAACTCACTCATGCTTGTTAGAAGCAGCATGCATTCATATGCAGGGACCCACTCTAGGCAAACAAAAGAAATATGTTTAATCTTTACATCTTTTTTGAATTAGTTTAGGCGATCTCAACCTGGTCCCTAATGGGCACCAGTTAACAGTAAATGTTGCTCATTAGAGCTTGGGGAGCCTAACGTTCTCCGTTGCTTTCTCCGTGGCCATGATGTGGAGATGGACTTTAACCTGGTGTTGGACTGGGGTGGGCTGATGAAAGAGCAGCGCTCCGAAAGCTCGTAATTCCAAATAAACCTGTTGGGTTTTAACCTGGGGTTGTGAAATTTCTTACTTTTTTCCATGGCAACACCGCAAGCAATCAGGGAGAGAATAGAGCCAATGTTTCAAGTCTGGATCATCCTGATATGAAATGTTGGCTCTATTCTCTCTCCACAGATGCTGTCAGACCTGCTGAGATTTTCTAGCATTTTCTGTTTTTGTTGCTATTAGATTGTAACCGCTATATACTGCGAGATGTGGCTGCCTATTAAATCAGTATATCTATTTTATTATAGTAAGAAGCCTCACAACATGAGGCTAATGTCCCAACACATTTATTTGGAATCACCTGATGAAGATGCAGCCCTCTGAAAGCTCGTGATGCCAGATAAACCTGTTGGACTTTAACCTGGTGTTGTGAAACTTCTTACTGTGCCCACCCCAGTCCAACGCCGGCGTCTCCACATCATGGCCACGATATTTTATTATAGAGCTTGGAGGTCTATAACTTTAGCCTTGACCAAGTGCCAAAGAATGGGATTGGAATAGATAGGTGCTTGATGGCTGTCATGGACTCGATGGGCCTAAGGGCCTCTTTCTGTGCTGTAAAACTATGCATCAGAAGAAAAAGCATATTATCTGCTGGCTGTTTTGGTGATGACACCAGTTTCAATAGCATAGATAATTTTCAGTGAACTGTCGTAAGGTTTGTCACATGTTCTCCCAGCCGTAACATATAGCAGGCAGAATGTGTTCACACAAACCCGGTGGAGACTGCAGCAGCTCATCTTCTGTAATAGTTGTTTTTTTCCTTTGACACACAGGATTCTATAAAAGCGAGAACGGGACGTTCCTGGAATTACGTCTGTTAATAACCAGTCTGGTTTAGTGGCAGCACTCTCACCTCTGTGTGATCAAACCTTTTTAAGGCGGTGTTGCATTTCAAAGGGCTCCACCTTTTGCATGAATCATTAAACTCCTGTTCTGCAGAATGTAAAAGAGCCCAAGACGCTATTTAAAAAAGAGTTTAAAGGGAGTTCCCTGAAAGTCCTAGCCAACATTCATCCCTCAACCAAAATCAGGAACGTGTCATTGCCTGCAGCAGATTTCCAACACTGAAAAGTTTGAATTTAACTCCATGCGCCCCAGGTTTTATCCTGGTGATGTTGTCATGGTTGTTGGTGAGGGAAATGTTCAATTATGGGGTCCCTACTGCTGGCCTGACTGAAATTTAGGGCGGCACGGTGGCAGAGTGGTTAGCACTGCTGCTTCACAGCACCAGGGACCCAGGTGCAATTCCGACCTCGGGTCATTGTGTAGAGTTGGCACGTTCCCCCCATGTCTGTGTGGGTTTCCTCCAGGTGCTCCGGTTTCGTCCCACAGTCCAGAGATGTGCAGCTTAGGTGGATTGGCCATGATAAATTGCCCTTTAGTATCCCAAGATGTGTAGGTTAGATGGATTAGCCATGGTAAATGCATGGGGTTACAGGGATAGGGCAGGGTGGTGGACCCGGGTAAGATACTCTGTCAGAGAGTTGGTACAGACTCAATGGGCCAAATGGCCTCCTTCTGCACCGTAGGGATTCTATGAACTCAGCACAGACTAGGAATGAAATCTGGAATGCTTCTAGTCTGAATTGCCCAGAAACTCATTCCTTTAAACAGTGAGTTATATTTTCCTAGAATTGAATTAACATCATTCACATTGGTAGCTGGATTGGACGGGCAGACTGCATGAACAAATGAAAACCTTGCATTTGTGTAGTGCCTTTTACAACCTCAATGTTGCAAAATACTTTACAGTGTGTTCACTGTTGTAATGAAGAAACATGGCACCCAGTTTGTCCCACAGCAAAATGATAGTGGCCAGATAATCTAATTTTTGTGATTTTAACTGAGGGATAAGTATTCATCACGACACTGGGGTTAACTGCCCAGCTCTTCAAAATAGTGCCCTGGGATCTTTTACTTCCACCTGAGAAGAAACAGGGACTTGGTTTAATGTCACAGCTGAAAGATGACGGGCGGAATTTTCCTGTCCCGCCACGGGAATCGTAGCGGGCGGGGGTGGACTATGTAATGGTCCGTTGACCTGGGGTGGGATTTTCCGGTCTTGGGGTGTGCATGGCTGGAAAATCCCGCCCGGCACCTCTGCCAGTGCAGCACTCCCTCAGCATTGCAGCCAGGTTCTTGTGCTCAAGCCTCCAGCATGGGACTTGGCTGCAAGAACTATTGACTCAGAAAGGAAAATACTACCAAGCCAGCCAAGACTGACAGTAAATAAACAACATGGAGAAGGTGACCCTGCTAGGTAATATTTAAAGCAAGTAATTTTCCATCTTAAAGAAGTTTGTCTCAAGTTTTTAATGTTTTCCGGTACTGCAGACAAGCTATGCATCATCCCCAAATGAGGGTGTAGACTCGCAGGAAATGACCTCCTGACAATTTGTTCTTAACCAAGCCTGTAATGAGGTGCGACTCAACCTCCCTTTCCTGTGAAGGAAGCACCTGGCTATCATCACTTGGTGATTCTTGCTGATGACCTGAACATCAGGAGCTCGTTGTGTAAGGATATCATAGGTGTAAACGTGTGTTTTTATGTTATGTACCTGCAGTTTAGCATGGAAGACTAACCTGAGATTCAGTACAATTGGTGGTCACCTGTCTCTTGATGGCTAATTTAAGCAGGATGTGAAATGAATAGCAGGATAGAATCCCTACAGTCCAGAAGGAGGCCATTCGGCCCATCGAGTCTGCACCGACAACAATCCCACCAAGGCCCTCTCCCCTTAACCCCACATATTTGCCCCACTAATCCCTCTAACCTACGCATCCCAGGGCACCAAGGGGTAATTTAGCATGGCCAATGCACCGAACCCGCACATCTTTGGACTGTGGGAGGAAACTGGAGCACCTGGAGGAAACCCACGCAGACACGGGGAGAACGTGCGAACTCCACACAGACAGTGACCCAAGCCGGGAATCGAACCCACGTCTCTGGAGCTGTGAGGCAGCAGTGCTAACCACTGTGCCACCGTGCCGCCCAGGATAAGACTAACTAACCCCATCATGGTGGCTGGAGCATCAAGACATGACTACACACCTCCTTACCCAAAAAAAACAGGGAAAAGACTCTAGGCCAGTGAGAGGAAAAAGTGCTCTCGACCATATAGGCAATGAAAGTATTTTGGCGAGATCCTTTTTATAAGGTCATTTCAGCAAAGATTCCTTCCTTTTTAATGGTGGGTTTTAAATTTCAACGGCATTGTGTGTGACTCACCTCCTTGGTCTTGCTGGAACTTGATGTTACTGACAAATATTCAAAGACCTCAGTGAGAAATTGTAGAAATCCTGATTGCATTTCTCTCTCTCTCAAATTCTTTTTGAAAAGTTTGGCTTCTAAGTGGGAGAGAGTCAATTGCTCAGAGAAAAGTCATAGCGTGCGTTTATCCAGACCTGATGTTCAAGGGCATTGGGAACAATGATTGTGTTTTTTGGTAAGGAATTCTGGTGTGCTTATAGACTATTTTGTTACAGGGGCTGATATTCCAAACACTTTTTAATTAAAATGTGATGCTTGGACAGAAAATGTTATGAAAAAAATGTTATTAAAAATAAACCGTGCCTTTGTAGCACATTTTCACAGAGAGAGTGCACGTGCTGACGAAGTTACTCCACCACATTTACCTCTGGGGTGGCACAGCAGTTAGCACTGCTGCCTCACAGCGCCAGGGACCCGGGTTCAATTCCGGCCTCGGGTCACTGCCTGCGTGGAGTTTGCACATTCCCCTCATGTCTGCGTGGGTTTCCTCCAGATGCTCCGGTTTCCTCCCACAGTCCCTCCCGCCGTTCCTCCCACATGATGTGCGGGTTAGGTTAATTGACCATGCTAAATTGACCATAGTGTCAGGGGGACTAGCAAGGGTAAACATGTGGGGGTTACGGGAATAGGGCCTGGGTGGGATTGTGGTCAGTGTAGACTCGATGGGCCGAATGGCCTCCTTCTGCACTTGTCAGGTTTCTATAATTCTATAATGGATGGAGTGGCACAAGTGTGGGAAGTTTCCATCCCTCCTGCCAGTGTCTCCTATTGTTTTATCCAGAGGCTCACCTTTTCTACAGTACTTTGAAATCAGGAAAGTAAACATTGCG
Organism: Mustelus asterias; assembly: GCF_964213995.1. NCBI lineage: Eukaryota > Metazoa > Chordata > Chondrichthyes > Carcharhiniformes > Triakidae > Mustelus > Mustelus asterias. Next base: position 16,675,866 of record NC_135815.1, on the reverse strand, counting down.
CCTGGGAGAATGCTTTCTTTTACCAGTTTTCGCCTCTTCTCTTCTGCGGCGATTGATCCCTGAAAGGATAAGTGCTGCACAAGCACCGGACACTCTATGGCATCTCACCAATGTGGTTATTTTCCATGTGAGTGCCAAGCCAATGAATGGTAGCAGCTGTGCAACCACCAGATATTCTGAAACATCAAAAAGAAATAGAAGAAATCCCAAGAGTGTTTCTGTTCATCAGAATAGTTTAGTTTTGAAAAGTGAGTTGGCTGTCCAAACGGAACAGTGGTGAAATGCGGTTTCACACAATGAATGAGGATCTATCAGCACGTTTAATAACAAATCTATTAGTGTATAATCAAGAAGCTTGGGTGATTGGCCAAAACTAGCTGCAGCATGAATAATTTAGCAATTTAATAAGAGAGTAATTAAGCGAGCGGATAAGTAACTTAATGGAATAACAAAAGGACATTGTGCGCGAGGTATAACAAAATATTTGTTAAGTAGCAGCTGCATACCACTCGCCCACTACCATGAGACAGGAAGGCAGTTGTTAACCATTACTTATTCGATCGGGAGGGGGGCAATAGCCCTTTTCATTTTAAGAGGATCCTTTTCAGAACCAGTGCACGTGCATGAGCAGAATCAGCCATTACTTACACGTGCTGACTCCTTCTAAAATAATTTTCATTGCCCAAGAGTCTGGTGGAAGTAGATTGAATTGTGGCTGTAATAAGGGAGGTTCTAGAAGAGAAGATTTGCACGGGCTTGGAGGGAAAGGACTGGGGAGTGAGACAAGCTGAGGTGCTTTTGCAGAGATTTGGGGGTTGCCTTGTGTGCTGTTCTGTTCGTTGTGTGATTTTTGTATTCGCTCTGGCAACCTCCCCAGCTTTTGGGACAGTTCTGTTTAGGTGAGTAATGCCGATACTGCTTGGACAGGAAGATTGTCTGCTTACACTGGCAGAAGCCACTTTCTTTTGCAAACTCTCTTGAAGTTCCTCCTGAGAAACCGCCCTCCGCAAAATGGTGATAATCTGAAGGCCCGGGATCACAATTTGAGAGGACTGTGTTCTTAACCACCATCCACAGTTTGCTGCCAAAGATTACTTTGAGCCACACTTCAGTTAAAAATAGAGAAGCTGGATTTTTGTTTGACAAGAGAAAAACTGTTAAGAGATAACTTCAACAGACTCATTCAATGGCAACATCAGTCACAAAAGGACTGTCATTGTTTTAACCTATTTCTTTAAACAAAACCCATTGTTTACAAGAGCCACTCAGCTCTTGGCAGCATGGGCCGAACGACGGCACAGTGGTTAGCACTGCTGCCTCACAGCATCAGGGACCTGGGTTCATTGCCAGCTTGGGTCACTGCGTGTGTGGAGTTTGCACATTCTCCCCGTGTCCGCATGGGCTTCCTCTTGGTTTCTTCCCAGAGTCCAAAGATGAGCAGGTTAGGTGGATTGGTTGCTGACATGCTAAATTGCCCCTTGGTGTCAGGGGGACTAACTAGGCGGTTATGCATGGGAGTTATGGGGATAGAGCCTAGGTGGGATTGTTATCGGTGTAGGCTCGATGGGCCAAATGGCCTCCTTCTGCACTGTCGGGCGGCACGGTAGCACAGTGGTTAGCACTGCTGCTTCACAGCTCCAGGGTCCCGGGTTCGATTCCCGGCTCGGGTCACTGTCTGTGTGGAGTTTGCACATTCTCCTCGTGTCTGCGTGGGTTTCCTCCGGGTGCTCCGGTTTCCTCCCACAGTCCAAAGATGTGCGGGTTAGGTTGATTGGCCAGGTTAAAAATTGCCCCTTAGAGTCCTGGGATGCGTAGGTTAGAGGGATTAGCGGGTAAATATGTGAGGTGGGATTGTGGTCGGTGCAGACTCGATGGGCCGAATGGCCTCCTTCTGCACTGTAGGGTTTCTATGATTTCTATGATTTCTATGTAGGATTCTATGATTCTAGTCTCAATACCCTGCCCTTTCCTCACATAGTCTTTGCAAATTTTCTCTCTTCTAGTGCTTACTAAGTTCCTTTTTTACAGCAACGATTGTGTGTTGCAAATTCTTGCATCAACACTGCAATGAAGTTACTGTGAAAATCCCCGAGTTGCCACACTCTGTCACCTGTTTGGGTACACTGAGGGACAATTTAGCATGGCCCAATGCACCTATCTTAGTAACAAAAGCAAAATACGGCGGATGCTAGAAATCTGAAATAAAAACAGCAAATGTTGGATAAGCTCAGCAGGTCTGGCAACATCTGTGGAGAGAGAAACAGAGTTGGAATTCGGAATTCTCCAGCTGTTCATGCCAGTGGGATTCTCCAGTCCCACCGGCAGTGCACCTGTGCCGGCATCGGATGACGTCAGTGGGAATTCCCATTGACATCGGCGGGACCAGAGAAACCCGCCGCTAGCAAACAACGTGCCACCTCCCGCCGGCGGGAAACGCGTGACTGGGAGGCTGGAGAATCTCACCCTTAATGTTTTGAGTCTGTGTGACTCATCTTCAGACTTCTGAAGAAGCGTCGTATTGGACTCGAAATGTTAACTCTTTTTCTCTCGCCACAGATTCTGCCAGACCTGCTGAGTTTATCCAGCATTTTCTGTTTTTTTTTCGTTCATCTTGTTGTTAGTCTTCTCACAAAGTGTCATTTCCTCCACTATCGGGTATCTAGAATCAGAATAATTGGAACAATGTGAACGGTATTGAGAAGGAACCTCCATGTTTGAAAACCTCCACTTCATCTCCGATTGGGGCGGCACGGTGGCACAGTGGTTAGCACTGCTGCCTCACAGCTCCAGGGACCCGGGTTCGATTCCCAGCTTGGGTCACTGTCTGTGCGGAGTTTGCACGTTCTCCCTGTGTCTGCGTGGGTTTCCTCCGGGTGCTCCAGTTTACTCCCACAGTCTGAAAGACGCACTGGTTAGGTGCATTGGGCCATGCTAAATTCTCCCTCAGTGTACCCGAACAGGCGCCGGAGTGTGGCAACTAGGGGATTTTCACAGTAACTTCATTGCAGTGTTGATGTAAGCCTGCTTGTGACTAATAAATAAACTTTAAATAAATAAACTTTAACTTTACTTTTATTGGTAAGATCAGCTTAGCGATGACATGACTTCTTTCAGATTTAATTGTTATGCCATAACTCATATCTGGCAGAGAACAGGTTGATGGGAGACCCTGCCTACTTATGGAACTGTCACCGAGTCAGGAACAGGAGAAAAGCATTGGGGGAAGGGTCCAAACTGCACATGATGAAACTCTTGCCACTATTTTCTTGTTGGGATGATGCAAGTAGCATTTTTAAAATTAGATGGTGGGCGTAAGATAACCAATAGCACTATTTTTGAAGAAGAACAGGGGAATTCTGCCTGAGGTTCCGCCTATTGTTTATCCCTCAACCTACATCAGTTTAAAAAAACCCCAGATTATCTGGTGATTATCACATTGATGTTTGTGGGAACTTGGTACGGGCAGAATTGGCTGCTGTGTTTCCTATATTAGAACACTGCAGTTTAAAAGCTCTACGTTGGTTGTAAAATGCTCCAGACCGTGCTGAAGTTGAGTTGTATAAGTGAGAGTCAGTCTTTATTTCAGTATAAACAGCAACCTCAGTATTTTTCGCCTTGTGGAGCTTTAGTCCAAAAACCCAGAATCCTAAATCCTGCACAATGCCCCAACTATACGCCTTTAACTCAACCGCAGGCAAACACCTGCTTCTGCACCTGTTTAATATGACCTTTTGTGGCTCCTTTGTATGCGATTGTCAAGGTTTGAAGGGAAATTTACACAATACGCACTGACTAGAAATTGTCTAGAATCAATAAAAGTAGATTTAATATATTGCAGAACTGGAAAGTTGCACACGTAGACTGGATAAAGATAAATTCTCAAAAGCCAAAGAAAAGTCAAATAAAGGAAATATGAGGAGAAAAATTAATTTAAAGAGAAGCGTTTGTGAACAGTAACGAGTCAGGACTGGAGTTGGAGGTGGAGAGACTTGCATTTATGCACGAATACTGGATCTCTCAAAGTGATTTACAACCAGTAAAGTACCATTGAAATCTAGTCACTGCTGCACTGTAAGACATGTGAAAACCAATTTGTACACACCAAGCGCCCACAAAAGGCAACTAAAGTTTTAAAGTTTAAAGTTTATTTATTAGTGTCACAAGAAGGCTTACATGAACACTGCAATGAATTTACTGTGAAAATCCCCTAGTCGCCACACTCCAGCGCCAGTTCGGGTACACTGAGGAAAGATTTTGCATGGCTAATGCACCTAACCAGCACATCTTTCGGACTGTGGGAGGAAACTGGTGCACCTGCAGTAAACCCACGCAGACACGGGGAGAACATACAGACTTCACACAGACAGTGACTCAAACCAGGAATCAAACCCGGGTCCCTGGCGCAGAGATGCAGCAGTGCTAACCACTGTGCCACCCTTGTAATAATGAGCAGAAACTCTGTTTTTTGTGATGTTGATTGAGGGATAAATATTGGCCAAGACACCAGGGATAACTCCCCTGCGCTTCTTCAAAAGATTATCATCGATCAATGTATTGCTAACTGGTCAGAGTCAAATAATTAAATTGGTCATCATTCACTTTTCTTCGAAAACTTGGGAGTCTGATCCTGTAGCCTAACAAGGCCTTAATAGACCCTGATGAGGATATGCCGGCATTGGACTGGGATGCGCACAGTAAGAAGCCTCACAACATCAAGTTAAAGTCCACTTACCTGATGAAGGAGCAGCGCTCCAAAAGCTTGTAATTTCAAATAAACCTGTTGAACTTGAAGGGAAATTCTTAATGGACCCTAACACTTGTAGAAATTAAACAAAATAATTTTCTTTACCAATGATTTTATATTCAAATAGTCATTTGGCAGTAGAGAACTTGAGTATTGCTGAAAAATACATTTTGTCAAAGCTTTTTATCTTGTACTCATCAGGACAATCGCAAAACTACCATGTCAGGTGAAACAATTTTAAACTGTATGAGAAGAGAGTGCTGATTGGTTGGCAAATGGATGCTGGTAGAAGTGTCATGGAGGATGCACCAGTTAATAGTGGCTGACAGTTAACTGGGCGGCACGGTAGCATAGTGGTTAGCACTGTTGCTTCACAGCTCCAGGGACCTGGGTTCGAATCCCAGCTCGGGTTGCTGTCTGTGTGGAGTTTGCACATTCTCCCTGTGTCTGTGTGGGTTTCCTCCGGGTGTTCCAGTTTCCTCCCACAGTCCAAAGATGTGCAGGCTAGGTTGATTGGCCATTCTAAATTGCCCCTTAGTGTCCCGGGATGCATAGGTTAGAGGGACTAGTGGATAAATATGTAGGGATGTGTGGATAGGGTCTGGGTGGGATTGTGGTTGGTGCAGACTCGATGGGCCAAACGGCCTCTTTCTGCACTGTAGGATTCTATGATTCTAACTGTCATACATTATTTGAAAATTTAAACCAGGCAGCTTGACTGTGACTTGTCAAGGAATTGCCCTGAGGAATGAACCAGCAAATGGCTATCACTTATTTTGTTTAGCAGAAACAGGCACAATGTGAGTATGTGTTCTTTCTGCAAAGCATAGGGCCTGCATATTAATATATGTAGCTTCCAGTATACGCAAATGCACAATACTGTGAACCAGACCAACAATCTTAAATTGGTTGTCAGTGTAATATTTAGTGCACTGAGGACTATTTAGCAAATGTTGTCCATTCGCAGAATCACATCTAATGTTAGACACTCTGCTTTGAAATGTTATATTCATTGTATAAACAGGACCCACAGCAGGGAATTATGATGCATCTCTTTTACTACCTAGCCAACTTATGGCATATAATCCAACAATCAGGAAGGCCCAATTTTTATGCTGGCAAAACCTCCCCATTTTTCCATAAGCTTGCTGTAAAAGTTGATCCTCCTTTTCCGCTATGAACTGCTATATTCACATTAGTAGTCAGACTTAATTTTTCACCCCAGAAATACATGTTTTACTTACCTTATAATGTAAGTCAGTGCAAGGCATCAAGCAGGCGATAAGGGCTGTGTAGTGAAGAAGGTGCACGGGGGTTTAAGACATGCGCACAGAGAGCAGAACACACATGGTATTGCTGGTTACAATCAGAAAGGGCCCTCCAGCAAAATGAATGAAGTCCAAAACTGCTTTCAAGCTAACAGTTGTCACTTTTAACTGGTCAATAATTGAGGGGCTTGAAGTTGGTGAAAAGCTGATGCAAGAAGAAAGAATCTGCCCTGAAGAGGATTCCCAAGAGCAAATGTGCTATCAGAACAGGGAGCAGCCACTGGCCTGATCTTGAGAAGCATGTATCGGAATGGGTCCTCAAGAAGCGTTGGAATGGTTACATCGCCAGAAATGCAATACGCACTAAAATGGACCAGATCAAACCTCGAGTCCAACTAAGGTTTTAGACCAACAGCTAGCTGGTTTGGCTGCTTTACAGAATGAAAATGTTTAGTGTTGGGGAAGAAGATCAAAATTATTCAGACTCTACCTTGATGCCAAAATTACCAATTTCCTGCAGTTCATCATCCATCAGACAGCAACAAAAACATGCCAAGTCACATCGGCTACATGAATGAAGTGTCGATGGATTTCGGTATGCCCAACACCCAAACTGTGGAGTGCAAAGATTCAAAACAAGTTCTCATTGGACAGTGGAAGACAAGATTCCTGGAGGTACTATTCTGCATATCCAGTGGAACAAAATTAATGCCCATGGTAACTTTCAACCAAAACACCATGCCAAATATCTAGTTCCCTGCATGAGTTTTTGTCCATGTCCACGACAATGGTTGGATTAAGTGTCATGATTTGATATTATGAGAATAAAAGGTAAATCACCATAGTCCCAGATGACCATCGGCTGTTCTCCCCTTTGAGGGGGAGAGCTGACCGGTGGTGACTTAACTGGTGGTGAGGATAACCACACCTCAGGCGAGGGACAAGGTTGGGAAGGCGGGGTCTTCTTGAACAACCTCAGCCGGTATAGGAATTGAACCCGTGCTGTTGGCGTTGCTCTGTATTACTAACCAGCCACCCAGACAACTGAGCTAAACCAACCCCCTACCATCAGAATAGATGATGTGATATGATTCACATCACATAGCGCATCCACTCACTAACCGGTTCACGAGCTTATTTGAAGTTTTAACTCTGAGATCTTATCATTTTTAATTGCTGTGTTTCCTCTTGTATAGTAATTGCTATTTATATAGCAAAGACATTGAGTGTGTCCCTGTACATCGGTACAGTCAGCGATCTTCACTAGTTCTCTTGTAGCCAGTGAATGCCACAGCTGTTCTGTGCTTTAGAGTAAAAATTACTCATTATAAGGTTAATACGTCTGGATCACCAGTTAGAATTAATTAGTGGCTTTTTTGCATGTGGTTTTTCAATGTTGGTTCATATTGTTCCAAAAATGCCTGTATATTGCTCATCAGGGGACGGTAAAACCACATGCAAAGACTCATTTGTATTTGTTTGGATAAAATTATAGATCAACAGTTTGATTTCGAGACTTATTAAATCATTTGCGTGCAGCAGTTAAATTTTTCTCTGCTGTTCTCCACTCTGATTATAGCCAGTTCCAGTCTAACAGATTTCCTTTGCTACACTTTGGTTCCTGGATTTGCCCTCTCTTTAAGGGAGTAATTCACGCTTGATCTCCCGGGAAAACATTAATGCTGCATCATTTTCCAGTTGGGATATACTGATTCGGAAGGTTTCGTTCCCACTGTACGTAGCCAAACAGCTTCCATTTCTGTGACATCCGAACATAGTATCATGACAAGGCAGTTCACAGACTCGCTATCAGCTAACCTTTGTTAACGAGCCGTGAGATAATACAACAGACCACAAAACGCTTGGTCAGAATAGTCGTTTTGGAGAGAATCTAAAAGAGGGAGAGAGGGGCAGAGATTTTTAGGGAGCCAATTTCAGCGTCTAGGATGCAGGCAACTGAGGGCACAGCCGCCACTGGGTGGGATGATGAAAATCAGGAATGTGTAGGGGACCAGAACTGGGTGATCTCGACCAGAGTTGGTGGGAAAGGCAGCAGATTGCCTCATCCATCTGGGCTAAGGACGAGAAAATTGGCCAGGATTCCCCTTGGTGCCCCTGGGCATTGGATCTAACTGCAGTGCTCCCTGAGATTCAATTGGCTGCCAGCACTTACCAAGTGGTCATGTACATTGGTAAAATGTTCACTCCGGTTTGGAAATGGAGGGTGACTGGTGGAACAAGCGATGGATCAAAGCCTTTGGGAGAGGAGAGGAAATTTCAAGAGTAATTGTTTTTAAAAAACTCCTGTTAGAGTGCAAAGGGCTCTTGACATTTTTTTTAACTTTATAAATACTGCGTCCAAATGTCGTGCTCTCACCGCTGATCTCTTAAAATCTGCTCAGTTTTTTTCTTTTGAAACATGGGCGGCACAGTGGTTAGCACTGCTGCCCCACAGTGCCAGGGACCCAGGTTCAATTCCTGGCTTCGATCACTGTCTGCGTGGAGTCTGCACATTCTCCTCTTGTCTGCTTGGGTTTCTTCCGGGTGCTCCGGTTTCCTCCCACAGTCGGAAAGATGTGCTGGTTAGGTGCATTGGCCATGCTAAATTCTCCCTCCGTGTACCCAAACAGGCATCGGAGTGTGGCGACTAGGGGATTTTCACAGTAAGTTCATTGCAGTGTTGATGTAATCCTATTTGTGACACTAATAAATAAATTTTTTAAACCCTTTATGAAGGGCAGCATTCATTTATTTAGTACCGCACTGGCTTGTTGCCTTAAATTACTGTCGCACTCACTTTCTGGTACAGAGCTAAAACCGACAGCCTCTGGTACATAAGCAAGAGAATTTTACCAGCTGGGCCAGGCGTACCAATAAGAACGCTTGTGCATAAACTGCAGTCACTTCTTGTGCCCGTTTCAGGTTCTGAAAATCCTGGTGCGAGCTGTGGATGAAGGGATTGCCGATTGCAAAGGAGATTCCGCAAAGGCGTTGACGGGAAAACTGCGGGAACTCTTTGGCAGGGTGACCTCTAAAGTGACCAATGATGCTGAGATTTGGAAACTGTACGCTAAGCTCTGCGGAGATGGCCAAACAGAGAACGCAGAAGACAACGAAAAGGTCAGTGTCCGGTAACGCCGTGCACTTTGTGTCCATCTGACTATTTTCTCTTTCAGCTCTTGTTGCCCAGGTTCACCACCTCTGCCATTCTGTCAGAGGTCGTTCTGAAGAACTGGCTGGCCTCGCCACGTGCCCTGCTTAAAGCAGCTACAAGAAAGTGCAAAGGGGTTAATGTTGGATGACACCCCTCCCACATGTGTTCCCTCATTGCCAAGTTCATGGATGTAGATTGAAATCTTGCCGCCTGAAGAATCTGATTGCTGCCTTTGCCAATGTGCTGTGCCATTGGGGCGTCTCGCCTGCTGGTGATTTAGCATTCTAATTGTCTACAGCTTTACGGTTTTTTAATGTCCTCTGTGTTTAATTAGTGACGAGGGTGCGTACAGATGCTCAGCTTTCTTTTGTGCGAGTCGTACCTCTTCGACCAAAAACTCTTTAAATGTACATGCCGCATATTTTATTTTTAAAAGAAAAACAATGGCCCCATATCTTGTGATTAGTAACGAAACAGCAGTGTATTGCACTAACTGCGTTCAAAACCACATGCCTACCTTTTTAGTTGGCCGCAGCAGGAACTTGCTCTCACTGCTCTAGGAAGGATCCAGGTGGATCGGGGAACCCATTGTCAAGGTGCAACCCCAGCAAAGTCACACATCCTTCAATGACATGAGCTAAAGACATGTCCTCTAAGGCCTGTCCTCAGTTCATTCACTGTCGAAGTGTTTTTAATGATAGATCACACAAAAAAATCAACAACTTTAAATTGCAGCCACACCCTCCTCCTCCCCCCCCCCCCAGCTCTGCTCCCTGCTCCCCCCCCCAGCTCTGCTCCCCCTCTCCCCCCTCAGCTCCTCCCCCCTCCCCCCATAGCTCCTCACCCCTCCCTGGCTCTCATCGGGGCAGACTGAAAAACTGGGGTACAGGAATGAGGGTGGGTGCCAGGATTGCAGAGAGTGAATTTTGACCCGCCTTTTGGTTTTAAAGGGCTTGCCCTCCTGTGCTACAACCATACCAGTTTGGAGCAAGCTTAAATATATCATTGCCCTGGACTTGCCCCGATATTTGCAATAAGCCCAAGCTTACATGCTGACAGGACTCGGTGGGACCACTGGCTTGGGCTACACCACAGTCATTTCCGACAAACCACAACCAGTTCGCTGCTGTTGTGAATACAAGACCTGGGCCACTTTATGACAAGGGAACTGAAACTAAGACGCAAGCTGTAAGTGAGATTTTACAGTGCTTGTGTCTCAAAGTGCATTGTTGTGAGATGTAGATGCCATCAGGAATGCAAGACATTAGGCACTTACTGCACATTTATTTTAAGTATGCACTGAGTAAATATTTCTACTCATCTTTTGCTTTGCCTGCTCCCAGACCTGTAATGTTGCTGTTATTGTATCGCCGTTTAGGAAATACATACGTCACATACTCGAACATCTAAGCAGCAAGTTGGAGTGTGGTGTCTTGCTGTGGGGAATTGTGATCCAACCATTCCACAGCATGTGCCACAGATATCAAGGTGAAATGTGCTGCCCATTTCTAGACAAGTGTTCTATCACGGACACGTTAACTTCTATCTGAAGCTCAGGGCACCTTTGAACGCTTAATAAGGAGGGTGAAGAAGCTTGCCACTGTTTGAATCCGTTTTTTTCCCGGTCCTATTTGAGGGGGAAAAAATATGCCAGTTGGTAAACTTGGCAGAACTCTCCCTGCTTTTCTTCGAATGGTGTCGTGGATTTTCTTCTATCCTTCACCTGAGATAGCAGCTGGGCCTCAATTTAATGTCCAATGTGAAAGACATCACTGCTGACAAGGCAGCACTCTCTCAGCTTGGCACTGAAGTGTCAGCCTGGGTTGCATGCTCAAGTCCTGGCGACCTTCTGACGCAAGATCTGGAATATTACCAATGAGATCCAAGGAGAGAGGAGCCTTCATTTCAGCATCCGGGTGACAGAATTCATAAATGGATATTTTAAGAAATTTAATGGGTGTGCAGTGCCGAATCATATCCTTCTGCAGTTGTTTCAGGGGAAGTGCGGTCGATGGCCCTCATTCAAATCCCTCATCGAGAACACATTAACTTTATAAATTGGGATTTTCTTACCAAAGGATTAGAAAACTCCTGCCACGTAACTGCACCGCGTTTTGCCGCAGACTCCCAGAGGCCTTGGCCCAGACACTCTGATATTTGCAATGCCTGGAGAGTTTACCATACTCAATCATTCACTGCCATGGCCCAAAACAATTTTGGAAGCCTTTGACACTCACTTCCATGCCTCTCCGAAGCACAAAAAGTCTATTCAAATAATTGACAGGAAAAACAGTCCTTTCAGTGAATGAGGAGGCACCATGCTGAGTTCTTTTTCAAAAGCATGTTCGGGATTTACAGTGCTAATAATTTTGCCTTGTTTTAAACTTGCAGGAGCTTTTGGCGGAGTAGGGGAGGCCGGTCCATGCACACTGCCTTTGCACTGCTTATTTGGGTAAAGCCAGACGACATTTTTCGCACTGTGTGCCTTGAGACACTTGATGCATGCACTTTCTCCATTAATACCTAATCCCGTACAGCTCTCCAGCTCAGGATTGGCTGTCGTGTGGAGATTTCTGTCTGCGAAAACCAGGCTCCCCTTGGTGTATCACTTGAGAAAGGCATTTTGCAACAGTGTAGTTGAGGAAAGTACACTATAAATTTAAGGAGAAAACAGCATAGATTTTTTTTCCAATTTGTAAGAAGTGTTGGATAACTTTTGAAAGGGCTCTTTTTCACTCTTTGGGTTGTAAAATTCAGAACAATTAGTAAGCAGGTTGAAGAAGAGTAATAGACTACAAGAGGACAGCCTAATTAATGGGTTCAAAGGTTATCAGAAAGTTTGAGGGCAAAAACATCGGCTGGAATGTTCTGGCCGTTCACGCCCCCCCCACCCCCGTCGCTGCAAATGAGGGCGGGAATTTGGCGCTCAGCCAAATCTTCATTCACTGCTGCGGGACCAGAAAATCCCACTGGCTTGAATGGCCGGAAAATTCCGCCCATCATGTTTCTAACTCTCTGAACCCAGAGGCTGTTTTATTATAAAGGCAAAATACTGTGGATGCTGGAAAACTGAAATAAAGACAGAAAATGCTGGAAAAACTCAGCAGCTCTGGCAGCATCTGTGAAGAGAGAAATGGAGTTAATGTTTCGAGTCCATATGATTTCTTCAGAGCTGTTTTATTCCCTATGACAGTTGTTCATTCCTTAATGTATTCATCTGACATTAATTAAGGCTATATTAGATAGATTTTTGATAGCTAAAGAGAATCAAGTGTAATGTAGTATTGTTGGTGAGGGGGGGGGGGGGGAGATCATGGCAATGGAGTTGAGACCACAACTATATCAGCCATGATCTTATTGATTGACAGAGCAGGCTGGAAGGGCCGAATGGCCTCCTCCTGTTCATAAGTCCTTTGTTCCATTTCCAGCCAGAATTTGCCCTTACTTGCAAGGTACCTGCTTACTGATGACCATAATGAATCAAAGTCCATTCTCACTATATTCAAAAGTTATTTAAGAAGCAGCAACAATGGTCACTTAACTACCAGTGTATAGTATAGTCAGCAGCATATTACCGAGGAAGTACTCTCCCTAATCTAAATCAACAAGTGCTGATAGTTCCAGTATTGCAAATCTGTTACCCTTTGAATAACATTAATAAATGTCACTAGTAATTAAATGTGAAATAGCTTGAATATTTGGATATTTTCTTTGCTTCCAAGTGTTCATGGGTTAAAGAAATACTTCATAATAACAGTATAATTTTTAAAAAATCTTATTGCTATGCTTATTTTTCATACAAATGTAGATTTATAAAATGCACACACATTTCCCTCTCTGGTAATTGTCTGAGGCAGAACCACACTGTTCGCAACTTCAGTGTCATACTTGACCCTGAGATGAGCTTCTGATCACATATCTGCACTGCCGCTAAATCCATCTATTTTCACCTTCAAAATATTGCCAAACTCTGCCCCTTTTCATGCTGATCTTTGCTGAAACCCTGATTTGTGCCTTTGTTATCTCTATCTTTGATTATTCCAAAGAAATTCCTGGCCAGCTTTCACATTCTACCCCCTCGAAATTTCAATTCATCCAAACACTGGTTTGCATTGCTGCCTCACAGCGCCAGGGACCCGGATTCAATTCTAGCCTTGGGTGACTGTGTGGAGTTGCATTTTCTCCTGTGTCTGCATGGGTTTCCTCCAGGTGCTCCGGTTTCCTCCCGCAGTTTGAAAATGTGTAGATTAGGAGGATTGGAGGATAAATGTGTGGGGTTAGGGGGATAGGGCAGGGTGTGGGCCTGGGAAAGATGCTCAGCCAGAGGGTCGGTGCAGACTCAATGGGCTGAATTGACTCCTTCTGCACTGTAGAGATTCTGTGATTCAAACCTCTGCTGCAATTGTCCTAACTTGGATCAGATTCGGGTCACACTTCACCCCTCTGCTGGCTGACCTACACTTGCTCCCAGCAAAGCACCCCCTGGATTTTGAAGTTCTCATCCTTATTTTCAGACTCTTTCCTGATCTCACTCCCCCCACCCCCCTCATGTTTCCCCAATTCTGGCCTTATGAGCATCCCCGATTTTAATCGTTCCACCATTAGTTGGAACTCCCTAAGTTCTGCACTTCCTCGCTAAACCTCTCTCCCTTTTAACTTCGTTTTCCTCAATGGCACTCCATAAAACTGACCTCTTGGAACAAGCTGTTGGTCATCTGTTCTCATGTCTCCTTATGTGGCTCGGTGGCATATTTCCTTTCACAATGTCCATGTATATCACCTTGGAACATTTTATTATGTTGGAGACACATATATATATATATATATACACACACACACACAAGTTGAGTAGTGGTCATTGAGGCATTATTAGAAAACCTATGTTTAACTGTATACTATAATTCCATTATGAGCTGGATGACCTGAGTTTAAATTATTCTAACCTTGACTGGCAAGTGAACTCTGAATATTTTGATTGTGTAAAGTTATTTTGATCATTGTTGATTGGACTACTCCACCGCCCTTAGGCTAAGGGAGATTGGAGTGGCGTTGATGAGAAGAAAAAAGAAGCAACAAAGGCTAATGGTCGATGGATGTTTTTGTAAATAGAAAGCAGTTTCCAGTGGGGTTCCACAGGGCTCCGTGTTGGAGCCCTTGCTGTTTGTTGTATGTATTAATGAGTAAATGTAGGAGGCATGGAAGGGAAATTTGCAGATGACTGGAGAATTGGCCGTGTAGTGAGGAGGATAGCTGAAGGTGGCAGGACAGGTGGGTAAGGTGGTAAAGAAAGCCTGTGGAACACTTCCCTTAATTGGACGAGATCTTGAATACAAAAATAGGGATGTAATGCTGGACTGGTATAAAATGCTGGTTAGGCCACAGCTGGAATCTTGTGTACAACTCTGGTCACCACATTACATGAAGGACATCATTGCTATGGAGAGAGTGCAGAGGAGATTTACAAGAATGTTGCCAGGGCTTAAAACTTGCAGTTTAGAGGAAAGAGTGGATAGGCTGAGGTTGTTTTTATTGGAACAGAGGAGGCTGAGGGGTGACTTAATTGAGGTATCCAAAATTATTAGGGGCCTGGACAGGGTAGACAGGAAAGACTTGTTTCCCCTAGCTGGGGGGTGGGGTTACCAGGGGGCATAGATTTAAGGAAATTGGTAGAAGGAGTAGAGGGGACATGAGGAAAAGCTTTTACACTGAGAGGATAGTGGGCATCTGGAATTCAAGGCCTGAATTGGTGGATGAGGCTTAAACACTCAACTCAATGAAAAGGCACCTGGATCTGTACCTGAAGCGCTGTAACCTGCGAGGCTACAGACCATGTGCTGGAAAGTGGAATTAAAATGAGCGGCGAGCTTCTTTTAATCTCTTTATTTGGCCGGCGCAGACACAATGGTTCTAAGAGAGTAGAGAAGCTATAATGGGGAAAATAAAATAAACATGCTTCCCTCATATGTTGTCTAATGTCTTTCCTTTTATCTGCAGGCACTGCAGTACCTGGTGAAAGCTCATCGATGTGAAACCCAATCCAGTAGCTGGGAAAAGGATATTGCATCTTTCAAAGAAGTAGCAAAAGGAGCGATAGAACTTGCACACGGTAAGTTCTCAATAGTTGTAACTAGCATCTATAATCCTTAATTTTAATGGTCATTCATAATCAGCCCACCTTCTAGGTTCTATTGTCTATGCTGCCCCGTGTAATAGCAAGAAGTGAAAGTGAGGATGTGTTGGAATTTAGTTTAGGTGGTGGCTCTAGGGCTCAATGTTGAGGCCATGACTGTCTGTCAGATAAATGACCTGGGTTTGGGAACTTAATGCCAAGTGATAGACACCACACAGAGAGGCAGTGAAATCGCAGTTCCAAAATTGCAGTGAATTGGATAGAGTAAGTATTCTCATAGAGAACCTCACAGCCAAGCAGGGTTCTCACCAGTACACATTCTAGTTGGAGTTATTGGACAGCTATAAGAAGCTGATGTTTCTTTTCCCCATCCCCTCTTGCAAACAATGTCTGTCATTCGTTACTCAATTACCGCAGTATTTCTGTGTCAATGTAAATAAAAGAATGTAAAAAAAAAACTTCTTTGTTCTACAGTTTAGTCCAAGGATAAGATGAGTTGATAGAATGATACTGCATGGTAGGAGGCCACTCAGCACAAAATACTGACACCGGAATTAACTGAGCTGTTTTTGGTTCTACATTTAATTTGGTTTTATTCTGCTCACACTTAAAAATGAACAGGATTACGACCAGAAATTGTGGAGGGAAGGAGATGAGGTCTGTAGGCCTGGATTCCGATTCTTGTTCCCATGATATCACTGGTAGAGTACTGGGTGTGGCCTTCGGCTGTACATTATTAAAGCAACTTGTATTTATATAGAATCTTTAACATAGTAAAATGTACCAAGGCATTTCATAGGAAATCAAAAAAATTCGACACCAAGCCACATAAAGAGATACGAAGACAAATGACAAAAAGTGATCTGTTTACAGGGAAGTTATGATTCAGAAAGCATACAGAATAGATTTGCGAGGATGCTGCCTTTTATGAGGAAATACAAATGTGAGGAAAGACACTGGAGGCAATCTTACCAAAAAAATTCTAATTGCCGAATGAGCATGAAAATGGGACAGAATTGCGCCCATTTTTTCAGCGAGAGAAAAATTCAAATTTTATGCCACTTAGAGAAAGAAATTAGGCAAAGTGCGATTCGTGCCCGTAGTGGGAGTGGACAAAGTCTATTTACACCGGGAAGCCGGCTGCTGACTGCTAGAGGGTGCCATTGTGGATGCGCATGAACTCCGAGTGCACTGTGTAAAGTGTACACAGTTGGTGCACTGGGAATCTGACACTCCATCCCCTTCCCGATTGTGGCCCCAGGCTCACCAATAATATTTAAAATTAGGTTTAAAGATTTAAATCAGCCTCGTGCCCTTCCTGTGCATGAGGCTGATCGCAGCAGCAACCCAGTGCCGGTATCATCGTGAGAGGCGAGAGACCAGGCGCGAACCCGGTTTTTCGCCTCTCCACTGACTCTCCACGTCGATCGGCCAGTGTGACGAGCTAGTGAGATCGCCCCCTTGGACTTCATTAGAAGCAAACATGTCATAAAGTTGGTTAATACAATGAAATGGACATACCCTGTTTCATTAACTGATCTCAACTGAAGCAGCAGCAAGAGCTCAAGAGGCAGATTTTAGTGCCCCAGGATCTGGCCACATTGTGCATTTGTGATACGTAGCACAATCAAATCAAATTAGGCAAATATATTACACCACCTGAGGTGATAACAACCTTTAATGTCCCATGGCTTTCACAAGAGAATTTAATACTGAGCCACAGGATAAGTTGGCCAAATGCTTGGCCAATGAGGTGGATTTTATTGAATGTCTTGATTTGCGGCACGGTGGCACAGTGGGTTAGCACTGCTGCCTCACAGCGCCAGGGACCCAGGTTCGATTCCCGGCTTGGGTCACTGTCTGTGTGGAGTTTGCATGTTCTCCTCGTGTCTGCGTGGGTTTCCTCCGGGTGCTCCGGTTTCCTCCCACATTCTGAAAGATGTGCTGGTTAGGTGCATTGACCCGAACAGATGCCGGACTGTGGCGACTAGGGGAATTTCACAGTAACTTCATTGCAGTGTTAATGTAAGCCTTACTTGTGACTAATAAATAAACTTTAACTTCTGATTTAGAAAGAATCATAGAAACCCTACAGTGCAGAAAGAGGCCATTCGGCCCATCGAGTCTGCACCGACCACAATCCCACCCAGGCTCTACCCCCATATCCCTACATATTTTACCCGCTAATCCCTCTAATCTACGCATCTCAGGACACTAAGGGACAATTTTTAGCATGGCCAATCCACCTAACCCGCACATCTTTGTGGGAGGAAACCGGAGCACCCGGAGGAAACCCACGCAGACATGAGGAGAATGTGCAAACTCCACACAGTGACCGGAGCCGGGAATCGAACCCAGGTCCCTGGAGCTGTGAAGCAGCAGAGCTAACCACTGTGCTACCGTGCCGCCCATGATTTGATTTATTATTATCACATATATTAGTATACAGTGACAAGTATTGTTTCTTGCGCACTATACAGACAAAGCATACTGTTCATAGAAAAAGAAACGAGAGAGTGCAGAATGTAGTGTTACAGTTATAATTAGGGTGTCGAGAAAGATCAACTTAATGCGAGGTAGGTCTATTGGAAAGTCTGATGGCAGCAGGGAAGAAGCTGTTCTTGAGTCAGTTGGTACGTGACCTCAGACTTTTGTATCTTTTTCCCGATGGAAGAAAGTGGAAGAGAGAATGTCCGGGGTGCACAGGGTCCTTAATTATGCTGGCTGCTTTGCCAAGGCAGCGGGGAGTGCAGACAGAGTCAATGGATGGGAGGCTGGTTTGCGTGATGGACTGGGCAATATTCACAACCTTTTGTAGTTCCTTGCGGTCTTGGTCAGAGCAGGAGCCATACCAAGCTGTGATACAACCAGAAAGAATGCTTTCTATGGTGCATCTATAAAAGTTGGTGAGAGTCGTAGCTGACGTGCCAAATTTCCTTTGTCTTCTGAGAAAGGCATTGGTGGGCTTTCTCAACTATAGTGTCAGCATGGGGGGATCAGGTTGCTGGTGATCTGGACACCTAAAAACTTGAAGCTCTCGACCATTTCTACTTCGTCATAAATGACCAAAGAGGGATAGAGAGATGGAGACACAACGGAAAGAATTCCAGAGCTTAGGGTCTCAGGAGCTGAAAACACGGTGCCTGTGGTGGGGCAATTAAAATCGGAGATGTTCCAGCTTCAGTACTGAAACGGTTCAAGTCAGGCTGGAGGAGTTCACAGAGATGGAGAAGGGGGAGGCCCTGGAGGACTTTGAGAATTTAAAAATTGAGGCTTTGCCCAACTGGGGGGGCAAACTGGGTCAGGACTTGGTGCGATTTAGGATCTGGGCAGCAGAGGTTATGATGATGTTAAGCTGATGGAGGATAGAAGATGGGAGGCCAACCAGGGCAGCATTGGAATGGCCACATCGAGAGGAACCAAAGGCAAGGATGAGGGTTGCTGCAACAGGTGAGCTGAGGCAGAGGCAGATGACTTTAGGGGGTTGGAAATGGGGAGGGCTTGGGTTTTAGATCAATAAATAAAACTTGAGAATCTCAGTGAAGACGGCATCCGTGGAGAGAGAAATAGTGCAAATGTCTCAGGTTGATGACCTTTCATTGGAAGGAATTCAGAACAGTTCTGATGAAAAGTCATCGACCTGAAACATTAAGGCAGTTTCCCTCTCCATAGATGCTGCCTGATCTGCTGAGTATTTCTGCCATTTGCTGTTTTAATTTCAGATTCTCAGTATCAGTACTTTGCCTTCACTAGTTCACTCAGTGAACTAATCTTATTCTTGGAATAAACGCCAAATGAAATTAAATCATAGTACAATTTTTTTTTATTTTGGTGATGCATTGTCGCCATCAGAGAGTTTACCACAGACGTTGCTTGCAGGAGTCATCTGGATTAAATTTTCAAGTTTTTAAATAACTAATTACAAAAATATCCCAACTTTAGAGTGCAGCTATGTTGTCAGTTATTAAAATGTGAAGAATGTGCTTAATGTTGGCAGCGCTGTTCATTTAGCTCATTGTAGATTCCAAGAATCAAACAAGCCCATATTTAAAAACATCATCCTTTGCCATTTCTGCCCGTACTGCTCTCCTCCCGGCATATGGAAGGAGCTTTTCCCCCAGTGACATCCAAGCCCACTCTTCCATCCTACCTGCTCTCCTTCCCCAGTACCTTCCCGTATTAAGTGTATGTCAGTTGGGTGTTAATTGTATTCAAGTGGTAGGGATTAATTTGGGACTCACCCAAAGGTGAATAAAGCTCAGTGTTTCTTTGATCAGAATTGGAAGGGATTTCAGATGCACTGCACACCATCCTGACTTGGAACTATATCACTGACCCTTCCAATCACGGGTTCAAAATCTTGGAACTCCCTTCTTAACAGCACTATGGGTGTATCTATACCATATGAGTCACAGCAGTTTATGAGCGCAGTTCATCGCTACCTTATCGAGGGCAATCAGGGATAGGCAACAATGTTAACCTTGCTAGTGACATTCACAACACATTTGAGAATATGTTTTAAAAAAGGCTTTTAACGAGTTTAGCACTACTGCCTCACAGCACCAGGGACCCGAGTTCAATTCCGGTCTTGGGTGACCGTGACCTTTCGTGTAGAGTTTGCGCGTTCTCCCCGTGTCTGCGTGGGTTTCCTCTGGGTGCTCCAGTTTTCTCCCACACTCCAAAGATGTGCAGGTTAGGTTGATTGGCCATGCTAAATTGCCCTTTAGTGTCAGGGCAGTTAGCAGGGTAAATACATGGGGTTACGAGGATAGGATTGTTATCGGTGCAGGTTTGATGGGCTGAATGGCCTCCTTCTTCACTGTAGGGATTCTATGACCAGAGCTAGGGCAAAGGGCTGGCTGAAAGAAGAGGAGGCTGAAAGTTTGGTTGTTGGTTGGAGGTGAAGGATTTTTAATACGTATTTTTGAATTGAAAAGCTTGTCAGTATAAGAGACCAGGCTCAAGTTCTATCCTTCACTGTGCCGAACAATGTGAATTTCGTCATCCACTGTGAACCCAAATTTTTAAAAATTATTTTCATGGGATGTGAGCATTGCTGGCAAGGCCAGCATTGGTTGTCCATCCCTAATTGCTATCACTGGGTTAGAGGGGGAAGAGAAGTAGAGTTGAGATCACTACTCGATCAGCCATGATCTTATTGAATGACAGAACAGGCTCAAAGGGCTGAATGGCCTACTCCTGCTCCTAAGTCCCACGTTTCTATAACGGAATGGCTTCCTCGGCCATTTCAGAGGGTCATTGAAGAGTCAATCACATTGCTTTGGCCTAGAGTCACACGTAGGCCAGATCAGGTAAAGACTGCAGATTTCCTTCCCTAAAATAGTGAACTAGATGTGTTTTTATGACAATTGATGATAGTTATTTTTTAGTATTCATGGGATGTGGGTGTTACTGGCTTGGCCGGCATTTATTGCCCATCCCTAATTACCCTTGAGAAGGTGGTGGTGAGCTGCCTTCTTGAAGTGCGACAGTGCATGTGGTTTCATGGTCACCATTACTGAGAATAGCTTTTTCAAGATTTTTTATTAATGAATTAATTTTATTAATTTATTAATTGAATTCAAATTCCACCAGTTTCCATGGTGGGAATTGAACCAGATGCAACACCTGCCCTTTCACTAACATCTAGGGCACCGATCACTCATTACAATCGAAACAGCAATTGACTTGTACTTCTTGCACTTATACTATATTCACTGCTCACTATGTGGCCTTTGCTATCTTGGGTAGATAAAGGGTAGCTTGCTTTTCTGAACACCCGTCATTCTAGTCCACAAGAGTAGCACCTCTAGACACGCAGTGTTAATCAAATGCAGTAAAGGCATACTTCAGGGGGTGGGGAAAGTTGTCAATTAGTGCCTGTGATGGGGCGAAGTTTGTCTCTCTTATTCCTGTAACTTCTCTCATTGATTTTTAAAAATTCATTCATGGGACATGGGTGACGCTGGCTGGGCCAGCATTTATTGCCCATCCCTAGTTGCCTGAGGACAGTTGAGAGTCAACCACATTGCTGTGGCTCTGGAGTCACATGTAGGCCAGACCAGGTAAGGATGGCAGATTTCCTTCCCTAAACGACATGAGTGAACCAGATGGGTTTTTTCGACGATGGTCACCAGTAGAAAACAAAAAGGGACGGTCAATAGGGAATTAAAGGTGCTATATTTAAATGCCCGCAGTGTCCGGAACAAGGTAGATGAGCTTGTGGCCCAGATTGTGACTGGCAGGTATGATGTGGTAGGCATCACAGAGACGTGGTTGCAGGGGGTTCAGGACTGGCAGTTAAACATCCAGGGATTCACAACCTATCGAAAAGACAGAGAGGTGGGTAGAGGGGGCGGGGTTGCCTTGTTAATTAGAAATGAAATTAAATCAATAGCACTAAACGACATAGGGTCAGACGATGTGGAGTCTGTGTGGGTAGAGCTGAGGAACCACAAAGGCAAAAAAACCATAATGGGAGTTATGTACAGGCCTCCTGACAGTGGTCAGGACCAGGGGCACAAAATGCACCACGAAATAGAAAGGGCATGTCAGAAAGGCAAGGTCACAGTGATCATGGGGGATTTCAATATGCAGGTGGACTGGGTAAATAATGTTGCCAGTGGACCCAAAGAAAGGGAATTCATTGAATGTTTACAGGATGGCTTTTTGGAACAGCTTGTGATGGAGCCCACGAGGGAACAGGCTATTCTGGACTTAGTGTTATGTAATGAGCCAGACATGATAAAAGATCTTAAAGTAAGGGAACACTTAGGAAGCAGTGATCATAATATGGTAGAATTCAGTCTGCAATTTGAAAGAAGGAAGGCAGAATCAGATGTGAAGGTTCTACAGTTAAATAAAGGTAATTACAGGCGCATGAGGGAGGAACTGACAAAAATCGACTGGAAGCAGAGCCTAGTGGGAAAAACAGTAGAACTGCAATGGCAGGAGTTTCTGGGAGTAATTGAGGACACAGTGCAGAGGTTCATCCCAAACAAAAGAAAGGTTATCAGAGGGGGGATTAGGCAGCCATGGCTGACAAAGGAAGTCAGGGAATGCATCAAGGCAAAAGAGAGAGCCTATAATGTGGCAAAGAGTAGTGGGAAGTCAGAAGATTGGGAAGGCTATAAAAACAAACAGAGGATAACAAAGAGAGAAATAAGGAAGGAGAGGATCAAATATGAAGGTAGGCTAGCCAGTAACATTAGGAATGATAGTAAAAGTTTCTTTAAATACATTAAAAACAAACAGGAGGCAAAAGTAGACATTGGGCCGCTCCAAAATGACGCTGGTAATCTAGTGATGGGAGACAAGGAAATAGCTGAGGAACTTAATAAGTACTTTGCGTCAGTCTTCACAGTAGAAGACATGAGTAATATCCCAACAATTCAGGAAAGTCAGGGGGCAGAGTTGAATATGGTTGCCATCACAAAGGAGAAAGTGCTAGAGAAACTAAAAGGTCTGAAAATTGATAAATCTCCGGGCCCAGATGGGCTACGTCCTAGAGTTCTAAAGGAGATAGCTGAAGAAATAGTGGAGGCGTTAGTTATGATCTTTCAAAAGTCACTGGAGTCAGGGAAAGTCCCAGAGGATTGGAAAATCGCTGTTGTAACCCCACTGTTCAAGAAGGGAACAAGAAAAAAGATGGAAAATTATAGGCCAATTAGCCTAACCTCAGTTGTTGGCAAAATTCTAGAATCCATCGTTAAGGATGAGATTTCTAAATTCTTGGAAGTGCAGGGTCGGATTAAGACAAGTCAGCATGGATTTAGTAAGGGGAGGTCGTGCCTGACAAACCTGTTAGAGTTCTTTGAAGAGATAACAAATAGGTTAGACCAAGGAGAGCCAATGGATGTTATCTATCTTGACTTCCAAAAGGCCTTTGACAAGGTGCCTCACGGGAGACTGCTGAGTAAAATAAGGGCCCATGGTATTCGAGGCAAGGTACTAACATGGATTGACGATTGGCTGTCAGACAGAAGGCAGAGAGTTGGGATAAAAGGTTCTTTCTCAGAATGGCAACCGGTGACAAGTGGTGTCCCGCAGGGTTCAGTGTTGGGGCCACAGCTGTTCTCTTTATATATTAACGATCTAGATGACGGGACTGGGAGCATTCTGGCCAAGTTTGCCGATGATACAAAGATAGGTGGAGGGGCAGGTAGTATTGAGGAGGTGGGGAGGCTGCAGAAAGATTTAGACAGTTTAGGAGAGTGGTCCAAGAAGTGGCTGATGAAATTCAACGTGGGCAAGTGCGAGGTCGTACACTTTGGAAAAAAGAATAGAGGCATGGACTATTTTCTAAACGGTGACAAAATTCATAATGCTAAAGTGCAAAGGGACTTGGGAGTCCTAGTCCAGGATTCTCTAAAGGTAAACTTGCAGGTTGAGTCCGTAATTAAGAAAGCAAATGTAATGTTGTCATTTATCTCAAGAGGCTTGGAATACAAAAGCAGGGATGTACTTCTGAGGCTTTATAAAGCACTGGTTAGGCCCCATTTGGAGTACTGTGAGCAATTTTGGGCCCCACACCTCAGGAAGGACATACTGGCACTGGAGCGGGTCCAGCGGAGATTCACACGGATGATCCCAGGAATGGTAGGCCTGACATACGATGAACGTCTGAGGATCGTGGGATTATATTCATTGGAGTTTAGGAGGTTGAGGGGAGATCTGATAGAAACTTACAAGATAATGAACGGCTTAGATAGGATGGACGTAGGGAAGTTGTTTCCATTAACAGGGGAGACTAGGACACGGGGGCACAGCCTTAGAATAAAAGGGAGTCACTTTAGAACAGAGATGAGGAGAAATTTCTTCAGCCAGAGAGTGGTGGGTCTGTGGAATTCATTGCCACAGAGGGCTGTGGACGCCGAGACGTTGAGCGTCTTCAAGACAGAAATTGATAAATTCTTGATTTCTCGAGGAATTAAGGGCTATGGGGAGAGAGCGGGTAAATGGAGTTGAAATCAACCATGATTGAATGGTGGAGTGGACTCGATGGGCCGAATGGCCTTACTTCCGCTCCTATGTCTTATGGTCTTATAGATTCTTAATTCCAGATATTTTTAATTGAATTCAAATACCACCATCTGCTGTGGTGGGATTCGAACCCGGGCCCCTGAGAACATTAGCTGAGTTTCCGGATGAATAGTCTAGCGGTAATACCACTAGACCATCGCCTCCCCGATAGGAGTGTGTCTCCTTTTAGCTTTGAATATTTTCACTTCTGTCATTTAATCATCTCCTCCTCTCACTTTTGCAGATAACTCATTTTCTTTTCTTGAGTACGCGGTGAATTCGACCCACCTCTTTTCCCTTTCTGCCATCCTCGTTCCGAGCTTCTTAAAATATATATTTCCTAAAGTGTTGTGAGTATCGCTGGCAAGGCCAGCATTATTGCCTATCCCTGATTGCCCTCGAGAAAGTAATGTTGAGCTGCCTTTTTAAACTGTTCAATCCACATGGTGTAGATACACCCATAGTGCTGTTAAGAAGAGAGTTCCAGGGTTTTGATCCAGTGATTGGGAGGGACAGTGATGTAGTTCCAAGTCAGGGTGGTGTGCGGTGAGCAGTATATCTATAATATCCTCCAGTTCTGATCAAAAAAAACATTAAGCTTATTTCTTTCTCTGCAGATGCTGACTGACCTGCTGAGTGTTTCAGTACTTTTATTTGTAGTATTTTCAGGTTTCCAGCATCTGGAAGTTTTGCTCTTTTTAAACAATATCTAAGTGTTATTTGCTAAGATTTACATTTTACACAACATTAAAATGATTTGATTTATTATTCTCACATGTATTAACATACAGTGAAAAGTATTGTTTCTTGCGCGCTATACAGACAAAGCATACCGTTTATAGAGATGGAAACGAGAGAGTGAAGGCATGCTGGGCACAGCTTGCAAGAAGTCGCCTTGCTCCGGCGCCATCTTAAGACTTAGAAAAATAAGTTTTTCCTAAATAGAGTCATAGAAGTTTACAGCATGGAAACAGGCCGTTCGGCCCAACTTGTCCTTGCCGCCCTTTATTTTTTAAAACCCCTAAGATAATCCCAATTGCCCGCATTTGGCCCATATCCCTCTATACCCGTCGTACCCATGTAACTATCTAAATGATTTTTAAAAGACAAAATTGTACCTGCCTCTACTACTACCTCTGGCAGCTTGTTCCAGACACTCACCACCCTCTGTGTGAAAAAATTGCCCCTTTACAAAAACAGAAAAGAAAATAATTTTATTTTCTGTTTTTGAAATGCACCTGGTGTCTTGCTTATTTCTCCAGTATATTTTAATGTTCAGTGGTCGAATGCTATAACTGAAGTTGTGCCTTATGTCTTTTATGTGTGTGTGTCTGTTTTTCACGCAGTGTCAATCAAATGCAGTAAAGGCAAGACCAACCCTCAGGAGGCTCTGCAGATGTTGTCCTCAGCTCGCCTCAGCCTGCGTAGCCTGTCCAGCAGAGCACAGGTAGAACACCACAAAGCCCCTTGATGCTTTTTAATTGCTGAATTATCTTTGCAGCTAACAAAAATAGTGGCGGAGTTTCATCCTATTTGCGCAGCTTGCGTTGCAAGACATTGTAACCTAGGAATGTGTTGCATTCAAATAACATCTGTATTTGTCATCATTTTCATATGAATATACTCCAGTATAGAGAGATGGCAATGCTTCTTGTGTACTTTTCTGTATGTACAATGAAGTTTTCGCATCTGATGTGCATTTGCTGTATCAGGATTTTACGCACCTGAGTGTACCTGATATTGCTATTAAGCTTCAATATTGTTGATTCACTCTTCCTAGTTCCACATAATGCCTGGGTGAGACCGTGGTGCCAATCTTTATATACTTATCTTAATTAGCTGTAGAGGAAGTTTGTTTTGGTGTTCCAAGCCTCTGCCCCCATCCTTAGAACCATAGAAAATTACAGAAACAGGCCTTTTGGCCCTTCTTGTCTGTGCCGAACCATTTTATGCCTAGTCCCACTGAATAGAACCATAGAAAAATTACAGACCTTGTATGGCAGGTCTGTCATATGAAGTGAGACTAAATCGGTTAGGATTATATTCACTGGGTATGGGAGTGAGAGGGGATCTCATAGAAACTCATAAAATTCTAACAGGATTAGACAGGGTAGATTCAGAAAGAATGTTCCCAATGATGGGAGAGTCCAGAACTAGGGGGTCATAGTTTGAGGATAAGGGGTAAACCTTTTAGAACTGAGGTGAGGAGAAATTCCTTCACCCAGAGGATGGTGAATGTGTGGAATTCACTCCCACAGAAAATAGTTGAGGCCAAAATGTTGTGTGACTTCAAGAAGAAATTAGATAGAGCTCTTGGGGCTCAAGGGATATGGGGGGGAAAGTGAATCAGGATTATGAATTTGATGATCAGCCATGATCAAAATGAATGGCGGAGCAGGGTCGAATGGCCTACTGCTGCTTCTAGTTTCTATGTTTCTCAGCCCAGTTTCATCTGTAGCTCTCCAGATGAATTCCCTCAACTTACCTCCTGCTCACCTCAAACTTGTTTTTTTTTCTGGTTTTGTTGAATAATACATCTTGATAAACTGATCCCAAAGAAGGTGCTGAAATTTGGAAACCCCTACATAAGGCGCTTGCTACTTCCTGGCTCACATAGACAAAAAGCAAGAGACTTCACACTATCCACAATCAACCCTTAGTAACTGCGGACTAGCATTGCAATTGCTGCCGATAGTAAAGGTCATGGAATCTTGGTGGATGAGGAACTGATTTAAGATCTTGGCCTTCATAACTTGCGTGTGGTTAGTTTCAGTCCTATTTGTGACATTCCCGAATCTCATGAACAAGAAATAAATCTTTTCTTTTGATGCTCAGCATGAGATTGAAACTATAACCTTCAGTAGGAGGTTATATACCTTGGCCTGATAGAAAAGCCAACCTGTATTGATCAGCTGGTGATCTGAGTTCATCAGAGTGCCCCGTTGTCAAGGTATTGGAAATTGTTTTTTTGTTTTTATCACAATCTTCACTCAGGTCCTTCAAGAATGTGCAGTTTCCTTTTGCTTCTTTTTCATCTTTGTTCGTGACCTACTGAATGGTGATTCTTTTGACTTTCTTTGGATTTTTTTCAACAACTTGTATTCATCAGAGCATAATAAAACGTCCCAAGGTTAAATTAAAACACAAAATTTGACACCAAGCCACTTAGAATCATAGAATCCCTACGGTGCAGAAGCAGGCCATTCGGCCCATCGAGTCTGCATCGACACCAATCCCACCCAGGCCCTATCCCCACTTAGTTACCCTGCTAATCCCTCTAACCTATCAAATCCCAGAGCATTAAAGATTAATTTAGCATATCCAATCAACCTAACCTGCACATTTTTGGACTGTGGGAGGAAACTGGAGCACCCGGAGGAAACCCACGCAGACACGGGGAGAACAGGCAGACTCCACACAGACAATGACCCGAGCTGGGAATCGAACCCGGGTGGATTTTAGGGCAGATGGCCAAAAACATGGTCAAAGACCTAGATTTTAAGAAACATTTTAAAGGAAGAAAGAGAGGCATAGAGAGATTTAGAGAGGGAATTCCAGAGCTTAGAACCCAGGCAGCTGAAGGCATGACCACAAATTGTGGAGCAATTAAAATGGGGGGTGCTCAAAAAGCTAGAGTTAATTCATTTATTATTTATTTATTAGTGTCACAAGTAGGCTGAGATTAACACTGCAATGAAGTTACTATGAAAATCCCCTAGTCGCCACACTCTGGCACCTGTTTGGGTACACTGAGGGAGAATTTAGCATGATCAATGCACCTAACCAGCATGGCTTTCTGACTGTGGGAGGAAACCAGAGCACCCGGAGGAAACCCACGCAGACACGGGGAGAATGTGCAGACTCCACAATGTCAGTGACCCAAGCTGGGAATTGAACTCGGGTCCTTGACGCTGTGAGGCAGCAGTGATAACCACTGTGCCGCCATGCTGATATCTCAGATATTGCTGAACAACATGGGGCCTCAACCTTTATCACAGTTTCTCAAAATAGAAAAATCACTGATATTACCCATCTCCCACAATTCTTTAACGGTCCCAAGCACTTGCAAATACTTAACAAGCTGGTTTGGGAATCATGATGGATTTACATTGGGGAGAACAAATGGAAGAAAGATGGAGATCATCAAGTTAGCTCAACCCTAGTTTGTCCTCTTCAGAAACTGCACTGTTTTGCAAAACCTATATCACACCTTGGATGGAAAATGGTAAACCTGTTCGACAGGCTTCAGAAAACATCCATCTTGCTCCTGGGTTACGATCTCCAAAATCTATTGAGGTGACAGACAAGGAGACCAGCCTTTGATTTGATTTGATTTATTATTGTCGCATGTATTGGGACACAGTGAAAAGTATTTGTTTCTTGTGTGCTATACAAGCAAAGCATACCATTCATAGAGAAGGAAAGGAGAGAGTGCAGAATGTAGTGTTACAGTCATAGCTAGGGTGTAGAGAAAGATCAACTTAATGCGAGGTAGGTCCATTCGAAAGTCTGATGGCAGCAGGGAAGAAGCTGTTCTTGAGTCAGTTGGTACGTGACCTCAGACTTTTGTATCTTTTTCCCGACAAAAGAAGGTGGAAGAGAGAATGTCCAGGATGCATGGGGTCCTTCATTATGCTGGGCTGCTTTGCCGAGGCAGCAGGAAGTGTAGACAGAGTCAATGGATGGGAGGCTGGTTTGCGTGATGGATGGGGCTACATTCACGACCTTTTGTAGTTTCTTGCGGTCTTGAGCAGAGCTGGAGCCATACCAAGCTGTGATACAACCAGAAAGAATGCTTTCCACGGTGCATCTGTGAAAGTTGGTGAGAACCTCTGGACTATTGCAGTGTTGTGGCTGAGCTATCAGTCCTTTCTGAGATGTGAGTAATGTAATTTGAATTACAAACTCTAAACCAGACTGTCACTTATATGCCAAGAATATAAGAGCTACTGTACTAAGAAGCCAGCACTGGATACCAATGATAATGTTTCATGCGTCACTTCCAGGTCAAGAATATCTTTTTCCCATGTGATGATATTATTTAGAAGTTGGAATATAAAAATAATCATACGTTCAGGAATCCAGGTTGCAGGGATCTGACTGATATCACAGTTCAGCTTCTCGATGGCCTCATCTGCCCTCAAAGCCTCGATTCATGAGATATCCATTCTTCTTAACACCTTCCACACACTGTGTCACACAATGATGTTACCTTTCAAAACCATGTCAGTGACGTCAATATCATTAACAAGAAGTTGTGGCACCAGTAGATTTTTCATTATATTAGCAGGTTGTCCAGGTTGAAAGGATTTGTGTGATGCCAGATTGGAATGTCAGGCACTTTTCACCTGATACTGGATCCAGCACTGGTGCATGTTAGACAAGTTGATAGCTTGGAAACCAGTGACGTTATTTTAGAGTTCAGTGAAGGAAATTTGTCTTCAGTTTTTCTTTGTGAGTCCAACATAAATTTCCACAACTGTAAATTGGTTGTTTGATTTTCACTTAAAACGCATAGCCCCATTTCTGAATTGCCAATTGTGTAGGAAATCTCTGATAGTGCCTAAACAGATGAAACAGCTTTGAAAGTCTGTGCTACCATTTTGGAAAGCAGTGATGAAAGTCTGTGTTGAGTGCAATAAAATGTTGGTTAACCTTCACCCAGTCCAATTTCAAAGAACACATTTACAAACTAGTTTCTGAAACGCCATTGCTATAATCTCAATTGTGCTTGAAAATCAAGAGTTATGACGTTACTAAAGATACTATAAACCCAGCAAACAAAGACAATTTCAATCACTGGCTGAGTGTGCATCTGCAGTCACCATCCACATTGCCACTTTCCATCGCACTGGTGCTGCATAGAATCAATCATAGAATCCCTACAGTACAGAAAGAGGCCATTCAGCCCATTGAGCCTGAGCCAACAACAATCCGACCCAGGCTCTATCCCTGGAACCCCATGTATTTACCCTGCTAATCTCCCTGACACCAAGGGACAATTTACCATGGCCAGTCAACCTAACCTACACATCTTCTGGGGAGATGTAGCGTTACAGTTTTTAAACAATTTTAAGGCATAATTATGATCCTGAAGTCATATCACAAGTTGGAACAGAACCTGTACAATGCAATGCAGCTGCTGTGTTCCCCTATTGAGATTGGAGCCACACTAAATATTTTCCTTCTGGAGACCTCTAAGGTACAGTATAACCCCATAGCAGAGATGTGATTATTCCTAAATCTGGGTGTATTAGATACACATAGGTATGCAATCCTCCCACCTACCTAAGTGGGAGCCATTCTTGATCTTCCCTCCACTGATTTACATCAATGAAAAGAATCCCATGTGGACTGGAGTTTTTTTTTCCTTTCTGGCTGATCTTTCTCTGTATCCTGTGTACGATCAATCCAATCTGAATCAGTCCAAACATCTGCACTGTTTCTCCATTGTAGTAACCTAAACTGCACCGTCTCCAAGAGATGGTCTGACATCAGTTTGATGTTGAATTGGCTGCCTCTGTATAAATGTAGCTGGTGCAGTGGCTGTATCTGTGTATTCCTGTTTGTGTGGTTAAGCATTTTCCTGTATTGCCAGGTGTCTTTTTTTGTAAACAATAGAAATGTCAAAGAAGCTTTTTCAGCGTGACATGGAATAGAAAACCTTTCAGTGAAATTTGCCACACACACATCTGGCTGCTGCCATAGCATTTACACACACTGGCCGGAATTCTCCCATCCTGCCCACCACAGGAATTGTAGCGGGAGGGGGTGGGCCGGACCATGTAAAGGTCCATTGACCTCGGGCGAGAGTCTCCAGTTTTGAGGCGAGTGTGGCCAAAGAATCCCGACCATTGTGTCCCAACCCTACTATTTCCAGTGTAAGTGATCACTATAATGGGATGATTTTCAGTGCAGTTTTGACCTCTGTACACAACAGCCACTGCTTTGGGTCATGATGCTTGGCATGGCCTGGATTGAGAGCTGAGTGGAGTAACTTTACTTCGCAATCTATAGCCCTGAGTGCCAGCATTGTAATCCCCATTTCTCCGATGAAATGTCTGTCTCTCTCTTTAATCAAGAGCACAAAGTCCTAAAGTCTGTCGCTCCTCATTCCTCAGTGGTTTTCACTGCCAGTCAAACAGTGCCACAGGAGAAAATACTAACCGTCCCCCAGTGTTCATCTGGACAGGGTGAAAGCCATAAATAGTCAGCAATAAGTAAAGGGTATTTTATTAGTGTCACAAGTAGGCTTACATTAACACTGCAATGAAGTTACTGTGAAAATCCCCGAGTCGCCACACTCTGGCGCCTGTTCGGGTACACTGAGGGAGAATTTAGCACCTAACCAGCACGCCTTTCGGACTGTGGGAGGAAACCGGAGCACCCGAAGGAAACCCACACACACACAGGGAGAATGTGCAGACTCCGCACAAACAGTGACCCAAGCTGGGAATCGAACTCGGATCCCTGGCACCGTGAGGCAGCAGTGCCAACCACTGTGCCAGCGTGCCGTAGGCTATGTTTCAAACCTGAGGAGGTAAGCACGTTTTTAACAGAAAGCTATCCGGCACATCTACACTTTGAGGTCCTCTGAAGGAAGTATCGTGGAAGTTTTTAATGATGACTGAGTCTCCTGGGATAAACATTCAGATGAGCAAACCTAATTGGAAACCAGTTTCACAGTAGGAAATAAAAGCTGAAGGTTAAAGCAGTAGCCAGCTGCAGGGGGCTGCTCCACTCTGCTTTGCAATTTGTTTCATCAATTAATTAAGAGAGGGGATTTCCACCAGTGGTATAAAATGTAATGCTGATACCATCTCATTAGTGCCATGTCAAGGGATTTGGATAAACAATTTGAATGAGCTGAAGGGAACAGATCGAGCTTAATGTGGAGCAGATAGAAACTAATACACAGGATAAAGAGAAATTCAATTTCCCAATCTGCAAATGGTTGTTATCGGCAAAGGCATCCAGTGGGTGGAGGGAATAATATACCTTTATATCATCTTGCTGATGAAGCTACGTTTGAAATATTTTAGACATCCTAGTGGCAGGAAGCTAAGACAAGGGGACATGGATATGAGAAATTCGGGGCAGAGAATGGGAGCAACTTTTACACAATGAGTTGTGAGGCTGTAGAAAGCGCTGTGGCACAGCGGTTAGCACTGCTGCCCCACAGTGCCAGGGACCCAGGTACGATTCCCGGCTTGGGTCACTGTCTGTGCGGAGTCTGCTCGTTCTCCCCGTGTCTGCGTGGGTTTCCTCCGGGTGCTCCGGTTTTCCTCCCACAGTCCAGAGGTGTGCGGGTTAGGTGGATTGGCCATGCTAAATTGACCCTTAGTGTCAGGGGGAGTAGCTAGGGTAAATGCATGGGGTTATGGGGATAGGGCCTGGGTGGGATTGTGGTCGGTGCAGATTCGATGGGCCGAATGGCTTCCTTCTACACTGTACGATTCTATGATTCATCTTGTTAACCTCTTGTTAATATGTCAAACTATGTAGTATGTTTGCAGTCTTCTCGGAATAAGGAAGAAATGGCTAACCATGTCGTACAAAGTAGGTATTCCAAAGCCCAGTATGTTGTTGGTTCTGGGATTGAGAGGTTGAACATTGGCTGGCTTGTTTGATTTCCCTATACCATGGGTCCTAAACCTTGGTTCCACTGCTTTGAAGTTGACTGGAGCCCGTCCTCTTTCCCAGAAAGATTGGGAAGTTCAGATATATCTCAGTTTGCGCTATTCTCCCTTACATCTGGTTATAGAATTCATAGAACCTTTGGAGCAAGGGGGCAACAGTCCACCCTCATTACAATCGGGGAGATGAGGGGGAGGGGAGTTATTGTTTAAAAAGTAATAATTAAATTGGTCCCATTCTTATCAAAGGGTTAAAATTACCCCATAAATTTCTCTGTTGTTTGGAAACAAAATGTCTTCATTGAATTTTTTTCCCATTTGGTCACAAAGGAAACTATTGTGGTTAATATTGACACATTTATTGTCTTGCATATTACAGGAGCATTTTACAAGCTAGTTCAGAAGCACATCTGTTTTACAAATGGGGAGTACTGCCAGGATAGCCTATTTTAACCAAATGTTCATCTTTCTTCCCCTCCCCAAGAGAACAGCTTTTGTAACAATTGTTCCTCAACTTGCAATGTCTTTAAAAGCAAAGCTTCCTTTCCTTTTTTCTCAAATGTTCTTTTATTTATCTACTTTTTACTCTTTTTTTGTCTTCCTCCTTCGCCTGAATTAAGTCACTTTTGCAAGGGTACTATTCCATGGACACCTCCAGCCCTCAAGTGATTCAGAGGTGCTTCAGTAGTGTGGCTTTGATACACCACGGCATTTACCCACCTAGTCTTTGGTTCGTTACTGGTTCTCATCATTTCCTGCTTCATAACAGAATTGAATCTGTACTTAAAATTGCAACCGGCTTCAGGTATTTCTTCTTGAGAAAGACCCCTAATCAAGGAGCTTCTTAGGATTATGTTTGATCTTCTGATGGTGGGGCTGCCAAAGCAGCTGCTCATGGACAACTGTCTGCAGGGTTCAGCAGAATACTTGTAGTCCTGTGTGCTGTGTAGTACAGGTTAGAAATGTGGGCTCTTTTGTCTGTACCCACCCACTATTCTCCTTCGTGGTATTGGCAGTCAAGGCTCGGCCTATCAGTTTGAAGCTTTATTGTGTAAATTAATCTTCATTTTACTTCCGAATCATCATTGGGAAACTGATGCGCTCCCTCCCCAACGTGTCAGTAACTACTTTCCACTGGTCCTCATTATAACTCAGTGTGGAACAAATGCTCGACTTTTTATAGAACATGGACTGATAAACATTTGTGACGCAATCCACTCTGATCCACATCAGTTTCAAGAACAACAAAATTAGAAACCATCTGGAGGGAAATAATTCAACCAGGATTGATTTTACACCGAACTTTGGATACTGAGAGTTTAAAGTTCACTTTTCCGTGTGTGTGCATGCCTGTGGTGTGCGCGCACGCGCGTGTGTGTGCTTGTGCGTGCGTGTGTGTGCTTGTGCGTGCACGTGTGTGCATGTGTGCGCGTGTGTGTGTGTGCGCGCGTCTGTGGATGTGTGCGAGTCTGTGTGTGTGTACGTGTGCGAGACCCCATAAGTCATCGCAGTCTCTGCTCTTCTGAGCCATGTTATCAATGGGTTTCCTCCACCCGCATTTTCCACGTGGTTCACTCTGTAATAGGGGCATCTTTTCAACTCCTCCATTTTCATCTATCTGAATAGAGTCATGGAGTCATTGAAGTATACAGCACAGAAAAAGGCCCTTCGGCCCATCATGTCTGTGCCGGTCAAAGACAAACGACCAAACTACTGAACACCGGGTTAAAAATGCTCTTCTTTTCCCCCTCTAGTTATCTGTGCCATGTAATGGTTAGCTACGCAGCAGAGACTGAGCATCAAGTTGCTCCAATTGTGACCATCCCCACTATAGATTCGTTACCTTTTCAGAATTGTCGACAGTGTTGAGACGAGCGCTGTACAGACTAGCAATACAGAAAAGAAACATTGCTGGCTCCCAGAGTCCTGCTCGGGGCCCCGTCCTGCTCACTACCAGGCTCCAAACATGCAGATTGGTAGCGATACCTCCAGCAGGTGCTGTTTGGCTTTGACACTGACCATTCAGTTTGATGGTGACAGGGAGGAAAGTCCTTACTTTGCTGCCTCAATTATGCTTCAGAATAATTCACCTAAATCCTCTTTTATCAGTTCAGGGTGAGGTGCTTTATAAATGCAGTTCCGACAACAAGAACAGTAGGTTATTTACTCTCCAGGGGTTTACTTCAGTTTCAGCCTTGCAAACATCTTGGGTGGCCTCGCTCGGGTGAGATCATAAAATCCCACCCGAGGCCAACGTTTTAGGAACCTCGCCCACCCTGGGAGCTGGTAAGGTTTCAGCTCTTGTGTCAGCAAGACCTTTAAGCTCAAACGTGCAGAGTTTTTGTGCATTTGTGACAAGGTTATAGGAAAGCAGACACTGCCTGACCCGTTGAGTATTTCCTGCAATTTCTGTTCTCGTTTTAGATTTCCAGCCGCTGCGCAGTTTTGCTTTTGTATTTGTGACTAAACGAAGTTGGGGATGCCAGCGTTTTTAGGTGTGAATATTGTGAAGCATTGTCGCATTGCTTGTGCTGGAGATGCTTATCATTTACCTAGTAAAGATGTAACGGGAGTAAGTTTTTTACCATCTGAATGGGTCAACAGTGAAAGCAAGACTCGGTTTGCAAACAGATTGGATTATTCAAGTAACACATTTTCAGATGTATCAGTTTTAAGCATCAACATTTATTTAAAACCCCAGCTGTGGTGCTGGCTGATAGCTGCTTGGCAATGCAGCATTGGTGAAATTTAACGCTGCTTCC
The DNA here is from genome assembly GCF_964213995.1 of Mustelus asterias. NCBI lineage: Eukaryota > Metazoa > Chordata > Chondrichthyes > Carcharhiniformes > Triakidae > Mustelus > Mustelus asterias. The sequence goes on along the minus strand of NC_135815.1, from coordinate 16,640,151 downwards.
TAATTGTAACTAATACTGGTGTTTGTAAGGAGCAAAGATTCTAAGCTCGATTAGAAATAGCTGCTCAATAAAAAGATGTGGCGGCCGACATGAGGACAATAAACTGGCCCTTAAATTTCTGTTGTTTCCTCCCCCCCACCCACCCCCGTTTTGGACCTTACCTGTTGCAGCAACTCTACACTGACGTTATTACGGGTGAAATACAGATCGAGTTAGCCGACGAGAAAACCACAATGGACAACTTGATCCTGGAGCTTCAAGACCTCAGCAACCAGCTGCGGAACCAGTCATGAGGGAGAGGAAGAACTCAGTTTCCCATCGAGATACCGGGGATTCTCGATAACACCCTGTAATGAGTTGTTGCGCCGGATGTATGTTAATAATCAATAAAATATTCATTTTATACACATTGCTGTTCGGGCGGCACTTTGTCCCTGTTTACGTCTTTCTGAGGTATTTTGTATTGTTCACTTTTTTAATTCAGGTGATTTAAGAATGGAATTGCCTCGTGTCAAACTTCTGACAGGATTGTTGGATGATTTTTTTTTCAATGTGCTTTCCAGAAAATTCTTAAAGTCCTGTCTTGTCCAGAAAGTGCAAAAGGAAGAATGAGCTTGCATTTATATGGTGCCTTATCGCATCACCAGGCATCCTCAAACTCAACAACCATTGGATATCCCGCCTTGATGTTCGGGCGCTATCATATAAACATAACGAGGAACCTTACTTCCTTCAGATGTTGAGTTGCCTCCTTTATGGTTGAGATTTTGATCCATTTTATTTCATTTTTGGGGCAGTGTAGAATTCAAAATCAAATATAATGGAGATTACAATGAAGTAACAAAGTAATCAAAAAGGTTGCGTTGTAACTTGACTATCATGGCAGAGGGATGATGGAACCACATGCGTTACCAGCCCTGCACTAGGGAGTGGAGGTGCGTGACATGGGGAAAAGAGGTTGCAAACTGCCACAACAACTTGCTATAATATAGCACCTTTAACCTAGCAAAATTCCTTAAATTGGCCGCAAACCGAGCTTTTCAATGAAAAGATGTGACAATTGAGAGCAAAGTTTGGCATTTAGGAGAGAAAGCTTCCTCTAAATGGTGGAGTTTTATTAAATCAACTGCTTTAATCCATTATCCTATCCAATGCGACAGCTGCACACTGTAGAAAGCAAGGGCTGAATTTTGCTTTCACCTCAGGAGTCGGTTTTCTCATGAATGTTTCTGGAGTCTTCATGTCCAATCATTAGAAGCAATAATAGGCGTGTTACTTTAGTGCAATCCACAGATGTGTCCTGTAAAGGATTGCTATTATTTTCTTTCTGAACTCACGGGTATTTTTAGCCGGTCTCTGGGGAGAGTTGGATGTCAGGTTAAACAAATTGCTGTTAAAATGATAATCTCAAACTGCTCTGCTGTCTTAAAGGAAATCCCATTATCACCTCATTTTGCTTAGGCAAATACTTGATCTAATTGGCATGTGCTTGGACCATAAAAATTAAGTAGCTCTTATACGTAAGCACCTTAATCACACCAAAAGGTCTAAAAGCAGTTAAATCAATTAGGTTGTGGCTATTGCTAATCAAGTCAATGTAGCAGCTATTTTTGCGGTACCGATGTCTACAACAGCAAGGCTGTGACGTTGGTAGAGGGAAAAATGATGGCCGGGGCAGGATGAACAAAGAACAATACAGCACAGGAACGGGCCCTTCGGCCCTCCAAGCCCGCGCCGCTCTCTGGTCCAAACTAGACCATTCTTTTGTATCCCTCCATTCCCACTCCGTTCATGTGGCTATCTATGAAGCTGCTTCAGATGTGGTTTCTTCAGAGTCACTGGTGTCAAATCTTTAACAGAACAAAGAACAATACAGTACAGGAACAGGCCCTTCGGCCCTCCAAGCCCGCGCCACTCCCTGGTCCAAACTAGACCATTCTTTTGTATCCCTCCATTCCCACTCCGTTCATGTGGCTATCGAGATAAGTCTTAAATGTTCCCAGTGTGTCCGCCTCCACCACCTTGCCCGGCAGCGCATTCCAGGCCCCCACCACCCTCTGTGTAAAATACGTCCTTCTGATATCCGTGTTAAACCTCCTTCCCCCCCTCCCCCCCCCTCACCTTGAACCTATGACCCCTCGTGAACGTCACCACCGACCTGGGAAAAAGCTTCCCACTGTTCAGCTTATCTATGCCTTTCATAATTTTATACACCTCTATTAGGTCACCCCTCATCCTCCGTCTTTCCAGTGAGAACAACCCCAGTTTACCCAATCTCTCCTCATAACTAAGCCCTTCCATACCAGGCAACATCCTGGTAAACCCCCTCTGCACTCTCTCTCAAGCCTCCTTTAAGTTTTAAAGTCCTTTAAACCTTTAAGTTTTAATTTTATTTATTAGTGTCACAAGTAGGCTTACATTAACACTGCAATGAAGTTACTGTGAAAATCCCCTCGTCACCACACTCTGGTGCCTGTTCGGTTACACTGAGGGAGAATTTAGCATGGCCCATTGCACCTAACCAGTAGGCCTTTTGGATTGTGGGAGGAAACCGGAGCACCCGGAGGAAACCCACGCAGACACAGGAGAACCTGCAAACTTCACACAGACAGTGACCCAAGCTGGGAATAGAACCCGGGTCCCTGAAGCTGAGAGGCAGCAGTGCGAACCACTGTCCACCGTGCGCAGATCACACATTATTGCAAACGTATTGATTGCATAAAAAGTGGAATCTGTAGGATAGAGGTAGAACCAGGCACCCCATTTGTGGCCTGATACGACCCTGGACCAGACCCTCAAGTCTTTAGTACAATTCATTTAGTGACCAATGACATTTTATTTGAAGTGGATGAAGTTTACGATCTAAGAAATTTGCTAAGAGAACAAAGACTCAAGATTCTATGATTTTTGAACAAAGTAAACTTTACTGTGCCAATTCAGAAAGATAACACAATTTACAATAGTCAAACATTCAGGGTTAATATGAGGTAAACATATATTAACAGGCAATCTGTTGTTTAACACTCTCACTACACATTAAATAGCAAATGTGACCAAGACGGATCCCAAGGATTTCTCTACTCATCCAGACAGTGGTGAAAAGCGTGAGTCAACTAATTTTGTTGAAGCTCTGTCTCATGAGATATTTCAATCTTCATCTTTGAAGATCTAATTTTGGAATTCTCTTCAAATGTTACTTGATTCAGAATGCCTCAATAATGACACACCTCACAGGGTTTTAATCTTGCCTCCTGAGACTCCATCCCCCTGGATTCCTGAGTCTGCACCGCAGCAGCATCTCATTGGTACAATTTAGCACTTTGGCTGTGCCAAGCAGAACACTACTGGTCCAAAGGGGTACCTTTGCCCCAGTGACCCACAACACGCAATCACCAACCTTCTGCTACCTTCTTTAATCTCCAAGGCTTTTCCAGAGTCCCCACTCGGTAAAACCTGCCAACCACAGCATTCATACTATTTGGAGTCTCTTTTTTTGCTCCACCATGTGGTGGTTCATACCAGTGATCTCTTTCCAGTGACACCTTTAGCTGGGACCTCTCCCTATCCCCTGCCTGAAATCTCCTTTGGGCTCTCTCCCTATCCCCTGTCTAGAACCCCCTTTATGACCTCTCCCTCTCCGGGACCCTCTTTGGGACCTGTCCCCTGTTAGGGACTCTTCTCTGCTTACCGTATTCTGCTCGTGGCTCACCTAGTTGGAGTTTTTGCACCGTTTTCTTTTTATGCAAGCACACTGGACCTGTCCTCAGCCCGAAGAATAACAAGATACCAGATTGCCCATGCACCACCCACAGAAAAGCTCAGATTGGATCTCGTAACAGGTCTCAAACCTCTGCTTAGAGAAGCCATTAAAGAGATGTGCTAGGTCTGGCACTTTCTTGGACATGGCAATTTCCTGTTGATTCATTCAGACTGGATATTTAAACGTACCATATGGCAGCTAATTTCGTAAAAAGGTGACTCTACTTCAATCCAATGGAATTCTCCGATGGACATTGCACTCCATATTTCTGGAATAGCTGGATTTGGAAGACACTGGTATGTAAGAGTTTTGGATTCAGGGCCACAGATACCCAAGATAGGAAGTGGACTATTCGTAATTAATTTGAGGATAATTTATGAAGAAGCAACGGCTTAGATATGAAGCATTAACTAAATTTGACTGTGACAGTTGAGGGTGGTTTACTGAGACAGTTTACACAGAGAGTATTGATCTCAATAGCTTGTGATAGTCACACTTTGACCTCTAGTTGGTGCATCAAGAAACTCTACCCTCGGTCCTCCTCTTCTTTTTCCTCTTCCATCTGAAGAACGTGGCACCGAAACCTCACCAGCCCTTGTACCTTGTCCCTGAGCACTTGTTAATATACCCTTTGGAGGGGCTGGTCGCTTACCCAGTGTCAATCATCTATCCAAACCCATCTGACCAACAGATACAGGACGGGTAGCCAAAATGTCAGGATGGTTACTTCCTCTCCTGTTTGTCTCCCGACTCAAGGTCAGTTTATTTTAGTTTACATCATGCTGAGGGTCATTCCCTGACCCTTTCTAAACACTTGCATAGATAAGAGTGTAGACAAAGCGCCAACCCATCAACTAAGGAATGTCAACATGGCAGCCTGAACCAAGTGGCCTTGCCACTTCCAGGGATGGTTTACAAGTTGAGGTGTTCGGAAATTGCCTGTCCGGAGAGAGAATCGATGCTGTTGTGAGCTAATCTCATAAACGTTTGATTCTGAAGGGCCTTGGTAGGATAGACTCTGAGACTGGGAGAGGGCTTGGGGAAGACGGTGGTCATGATGTGGAGATGCCGGCGTTGGACTGGGGTAAACACAGTAAGAAGTCTCACAACACCAGGTTAAAGTCCAACAGGTTTATTTGGTAGCAAAAGCCACTAGCTTTCGGAACACTGCCCGGCAGCGCTCCGAAAGCTAGTGGCTTTTGCTACCAAATAAACCTGTTGGACTTTAACCTGGTGTTGTGAGACTTCTTACTGTGAAGACGGTGGCACCGTGGTTAGGACTGCTGCCTCACAGTGCCAGGGACATGGGTTCGATTCCCGGCCTCGGGTCACTGTGTGGAGTTTGCACGTTCTCCCCGTGTCTGCATGGGTTTCCTCTGGGTGCTCCGGTTTCCTGTCATAGTCCAAAGATGTGCGGGTTAGGTTGATTGGCCATGCTAAATTTCCCCTGAGTGTCCTGCGGTGTGTAGGTTAGCGGATTTAGCGGGGTAAATGTATGGGGCTGTGGGGATAGGATCTAGGGTGGGATTGATGTCGGTGCAGACTCGATGGGCCGAATAGCCTCCTTCTGCACTGTAGGGTTTCAATGATTCAGTCGGTGCAGACTAATTAGGCCAAATGGCCTCCTTCTGCACTGTAGGGATTCTATGATTCTATACCACGCAGAAAATACTAGTTCATAAAAGATTCTGATTTCTGGTAGTGATAAGCGCAGATCGGGCAAATCTCTGGATATAGCGGCAATCTGACAATGTTTACTGATCCTCAGAAGATTCAGGCTTCCAAGCCCTTCAGTAAGGTAGCAGTCTGGAGATCGAAAGAGCTCAACTTTTAAAAAGAAATTCCTACTTAACGCTGTAAACATTTTCTGTACAAAAAAAATCAAAGTTTCCATCCTCCAGTAACAAACCAGCGAACGTTCATTAGGGTGATCCACACAAAGTATATCGACCGAAAGGAATGTTCGTTTTCAAAACAGATTGCCCAACACTTACAAGTTCACGTGTGACGCACTCAGCCCATTAAAGGGGAGGTATCACAGCTGAGGGTCTGCTGCTTTATGTTTCTGGAATGTCTACCTCAGTGTTTAATAGTCATCCCAGGAATGAGATGGCTCAGATTTTCACCTGTGGCACATTTTCTCCCAGCAGGTCACACGCGGTAATTAGAATCACAGAAATCCAGGGACTGGGTTTTTTTTTTCCTCTGAAAACTTGGCCACCTCGTGCAGCGGTAGAATGTAGCCTGGTTCTGTCTCTACCTCCGTGTGTGGGGAAGGTGGAGAAGGAATGTGAACACAACACTGCCGCTCGTCTGGTTGAACCCAGATTCCATTCCACAATCAACTAATTTCTTGTCTTACTATTCTCCTGAGGAAAGACTTCAACGGAAGCTGTTTTGATGTAAAAAACAATAAATAATAATAATAATAGTAAATAATAAATCACAATGCTGGACACTGAGGAAGAAGAATGAAGGATTGAGGGTCTATCCCAGAGACCAGAGCACGTAATCTAGGTTGACACGGCAACGTAGTACTGAGGGAATGCTGCATTGTCTGAGGTGCGACCTTTCTGATGGGACATTAAAATTAAATTCTCTCTGATCTGGAGTTGTTCTTGAAGGTTTCCATGACACACGCGTAAATATAGTCCACTCCCGCTCCAAATTCGTATATTCTTAACAAAAGAGAAAATGGCATTTCTTCCGGATTTATTCTTTTCACTGCCATCGTTGTCACTGGCAATTCCTCATGTTGAGTGTAATCATAGAATCCCTACAGTGCAGGAGGACATTCGGCCCATCGAGTCTGCACCGACCACAATCCCACCTAGGCCCTATCCCCGTAACCCCATGCATTTACCCTAGCTAGCCCCCCTGACACTAAGGGGCAAGTTAGCATGGCCAATCCACCTAGCCTGCACATCTTTGAACTGTGCGAGGAAACTGGAGCACCCGGAGGAAACCCACGCAGACACGGGGAGAACGTGCAAACTGCACACAGGCAGTGACCCAAGCCGGGAATCAAACCCGGGCCCCTGGCGCTGTTAATCAGCAGTGCTAACCACTGTGCCACAGTGCCGCCCCTCCTTGTGGATATTTCCTTGTGGATGACTGCGTGATACCTTGCATACAAGCCCTGTTTGTGAAGCTCTGACAATGGAGGGATTGCAGCGGTTCAAGAAGGCAGCTCGCCACCACCTTCTGAAGGGCAGCTAGGGATGGGCAATCAATGCTGGCCCAGCCAGCAACACCCACATTCCGTAAAGTGAACTCTTTTAAAAATTAGATACCTCATGACACTCTTCAAGAAAGCGGAGAGAATTCAAACTGTAGCAACTGCAGGGACACAACACTGCTGTCAACTATTGGCAATATCTTAGCAAGGCTGCTTCTAAATTGCCTCTTGTCCTTCCATTTTTCCGTGTGGCGCCCAATCTGCCAGAGAAACAACTGATAAAACAACCTCGGGGAGGCGATGGCCTTGTTGGATAATCGCTAGACTATTAATCCAGAAAATCAGCTCATATTCTGGGGACCCGGGTTCGAATCCCTCCACAGCAAATAGTAGAATTTGAATTCAATAAAAAATATCTGGAACTTCGAATCTACTGATCGACCATTGCCGATTGTCGGAAAAACCCATCTGGTTCACTAATGTCCTTTAGGGAAGGAAATCTGCCGTCCTATATGTGCCGTCTGGCCTACATGTGACTCCAGAGCCACAGCAATGTGGTTGACTCTCAACTGCCCTCTGAAATGGCCTGGCAAATCACTCAGTCAGGGCAACTAGGGATGCAATAAATGCTGGCCGGGCAGTGACACCCATTCCACGAATGAATAAAAAAATATGATCTTCACAGCACGGCAACCTCAGGGAAAGTGCAGAGAACGGAACATCACTTTGTACATGTCTTTGATCTCACAAAAGCCTTTGACTCGGTGAATTGGACAGCCCCGTGGAAGGTGCTGCAGCAATATGGTTGCCCAGCTAAGTTCACAAACATTGTCCGTCTCCTACCTGACAATATGCAAATAACAGTACGATGCAGTGGCTCCCCTGCAGATCTCTTCCCGGTCAAATGTGGTGTCAAACGGTTGTGTCATTGCACCAATGCTATTCTCAGTCTTTCTTGAAGCAACATTGGAGTTTCACAGTGACAAGCTCCCCTTAGTCTTATTAATAATTTATTGCACTGATGGTAAACTCTTCAACCTCACATGGTTAAAGGCGACAACTAAGGCAAAAAGCCATTTCTATTATTGAACTACAATATACTGCTGATGCACGGTGGCACGGTGGTTAGCACTGCTGCCTCACAGCACCAGGGACTCGGGTTCGATTCCCGGCTTGGGTCACTGTCTGCGCGGAGTCTGCATGTTCTCCCCGTGTCTGCGTGGGTTTCCTCTGGGTGCTCTGGTTTCCTCCCACAGTCGTGCTGGTTAGGTGCATTGGCCGTGCTAAATTCTCCCTCAGTGTACCCTAACAGGCGCTGGAATGTGGTGACTAGGGGATTTTCACAGTAACTTCCTTGCAGTGTTAATGTGAGCCTACTAATAAATAAACTTTAAACTTCACTCTGAAGAAGAGCTACAATAGATAATGGATGTAGCCATCAAAGCCTAGCAGGGCTGAAGTCCTCTACCAACCCACACCAAATGTACCAAATCCAACCTTCAATTGAGAGTCATGGTGAAGTGTTGCAAAATATTCCTCACTTCCCACATCTTGGAAGCGATTGCCCCAATATGGGTGGCACAGTGGGTAACACTGCTGCCTCACAGCACCAGAGATCCAGGTCCAATTCCGGCCTCGTGTGACTGTGTCGAGTTTGCACGTTCTCCCCGTGTCTGCGTGGGTTTCCTCTCACAGTCCAAAGATGTATAGGCTAGATGGATAGCCATGGTAAATATGTGGGGTTACTGAGATAGGGCGGGAGAGAGGACCTAGGTACGATACTCTGTCAGAGAGTCGGTGTAGACTCGATGGGCCGAATGGCCTCCTTCTGCATTGTGGGATTCTATGAATCTGTGATTAAGTGTTCCTTAGCTTTGTGCTGTGGCTGCCCCCTTTTTCTATGAGAATCCCAGACCCTCGTGGGACAATCAGTTCTAAAGTTTATTAGTGTCACAAGTAGGCTTACATTCGCACTGTAATGAAGTTACTGTGAAAATCCCCTAGTTGCCACACTCCAGCATCTGTTCGGGTCAATGCACCTAACCAGCACGTCTTTCAGACTGTGGGAGGAAACCGGAGCACCCGGAGGAAACCCACGCAGACACGGGGAGAACATGCAGTCTTCGCACAGCCAGGAATCGAACCCGGGTCCCTGGCGCTGTGAGGCAGCAGTGCTAACCGTTGTGCCACCGTGCCGCCCCAACTACAAGGATTGCATTGTTGAAGGGGAAGGCCCAGCACCTTCACAGGGCAAGGCAGCCTTGCCCATGTAACCCACCCTCCCCAAGGACAAATGTGAAAGAACACATGGACAGTTGGTGTGTGCACAGGCAGATCCCACAGAACGGCGAATGGCCATTTAATCTGATGTAGCCTAAGTAGGCAGACCTGCAGTACAACACCTCAGTATAAAAACAGCACCGCTGACGATGCAGCACACTCTCGCTATTGCACCGTAGTGCCGGCCATGATTATGCCAGTCCTGAGGCAAGGGCTCAACCCACAAGCTGCTGATTCCGATGATACAGTGCTCTGACTGAGATTATTGTCAGAAAAATCTGCAGTGATTGCAGTGTTTCCCTTAATGTGGCTTAAACCGTCTTTCAGACAACATTGCCGTTGATGTGTCAATATTTGCAATAGTGCCCCTCACCCCAATAGAAACATTGGTCTAACCATTGGTCTTATCCATTGTTGTCTGACACAAGTGCTTTAGCCTGTGTGTTTGTCAATAGCTGTTCTCACACCACCAATGCCATCAGCTTGTGTGACTAATGTGGTCTCTCAATGTGCCAATAATCTGTCCATTTGCTTCATAGGAATTAGGAGCAGAAGTAGGCAAATTCAGCCCTTCAAGCCTATTCCACCATTCACTCTGATCATAGCTCCTCTCTCCCTGGTCTCAAATCCACCTCCCTACCTGTTCCCCATATCCCTCTTTCCCTTTTTTATTATAAATATGTCTATCTCCCTCTTGAAACCATTCTATATTGTGCTCGTCTTAATTTAGCTTGCAACGGACCAGGATCTCTTTTGTCACTCTTTGAATTAGCACGACTGTATCTGGCTCCTTTACCCCAGTAATACGTCCTGGCATTCCCAAAGCTGGCTGCGGCTGCAACGCGTCCGATGCAAGGGATAGCCAGCAGACAAAACCTCAGTCTTAGAACTGAGGTATAGATATGTAAAGGCTAGGCCGGAATTCTCCGGCCGTTCACGCCCTGCAGCCGCCACCAACAAGAATGGAGAATTTGGCACTGGGTCAAATCTCCGATTCACTGAGAATCCTGGCTGTGTGTGAGGTCGGAGAATCCGCCCTCGGTTTACTTTCTGGTGTTAAAAGGCAGTGCCCAGCGAGGATGCATGGACGAGTGGACTAATGGCAAGAGTATGGGGGTGGGACATTTGGTGCCAGGAGGTCATGTGATGCAATCTCCAGGAATATGTCCAACTGGTGTTGGCAACCTGATTCCAAAGAACAATGGGATCGTTGGCATTGACTGACTAGTGCCATCCCATTGCCCCTCAGTTTGTCTGCATTTGTGTGAGTGTGCCCTGTGACGGACTGGCAGCCCACCCGGTGTGTACCTGCCTAACACCCAGTATCTGTCGGGATAGGCTCTGACTCCCTGTGACCTGAATTTGAGGACGTGGTTAAGTGAAGTGAAGTGAGGGAAGGTTTCCTGTACCAAAGGATCCATCCCTATCCAGGGGAATGAATGATTGCAGAGACTTCAGCACAAGTGTCTCCGTTGACATTCCAGTGGGGTACTGAGAGAGTGCTGTACTATCAGTGGTGTCATTTTCTGAATGAGGTCCTGTCTAGTGGATATGGAAGATCCCATTCATGCTTAGAAGAAGAGTTATCTTTATCTTTAGCGTCCTGGCCCATATTCATCCCTCAATCACTATCACTAAAACAGATTGGGATCTTGTTCTGTATAAATTAATTGCCAGGTTTTTCTAAGTTGCAATATAGAAGATAGGAGCAGGAGGAGGCCATTCTGCCCTTCGAGCCTCCGCCATTCATCACAATCATGGCTGATCATCCAACTCAATAGCCTAATCTTTCTTTCTCCCCATAATCTTCGATCCCGTTCACCCCAAGTGCTGTATCCAGCTGCCTCTTGAATACATTCAATGTTTTGGCATCAACTACTTCCTGTGGTAATGAATTCCACAGGCTCACCACTCTTTGGGTGAAGAAATGTCTCCTCACCTCTGTCCTAAATGGTCTACCCCGAATCTTAAGACTGTGACCCTGAGTTCTGGACTCCCCCACCATTGGGAACATCCTCCCTGCATCTACCCTGTCTAGTAGAATTTAATAAGTGTCTATGAGATCCCCCCCTCATTCATCTGAACTCCAGCGAATTCCTCAATTCAAAAAAAAGCATCAGTTGTGAACCTGGGAAAGGTGCTGGGTTAGTGCAAGATTTTTTCACCACCAGGGTGGGCCTGATTTTGTTAATAAATGTCAAAGGTTTCTGTGAGGAAGGTACAATGTAGATCTCAAATGTCTAAGGCGAGATGTCTTCGCTTGTAATGTGCAAGTTCACATCTGCCCAACTTTTCACTGTGTTCACCCGGATAAGTGTGTAGTGATCCATTTTGGCAGATCCAATGGGATGGAGCAGCAGTATAAAATGAAGGGTACCATTCTTAGCAGTGTAGAGGATCAGAAGGACCTTGGGGTCCGGGTCCATAGGACTCTTAAATCGGCCTCGCAGGTGGAGGATGCGGTCAAGAAGGCGTATGGCGTACTAGCCTTCATTAATCGAGGGATTGAGTTTAGGAGTCGGGAGATAATGCTGCAGCTTTATAGGACCCTGGTTAGACCCCACTTGGAGTACTGCGCGCAGTTCTGGTCACCTCATTACAGGAAAGATGTTGAAGCCATTGAAAGGGTGCAGAGGAGATTTACAAGGATGTTGCCTGGATTGGGGGGCATGCCTTATGAGGATAGGTTGAGGGAGCTTGGTCTCTTCTCCCTGGAGAGACGAAGGATGAGAGGTGACCTGATAGAGGTTTACAAGATGTTGAGGGGTCTGGATAGGGTGGACTCTCAGAGGCTATTTCCAAGGGCTGAAATGGTTGCTACGAGAGGACACAGGTTTAAGGTGCTGGGGGGTAGGTACAGGGGGGATGTCAGGGGTAAGTTTTTCACTCAGAGGGTGGTGGGTGAGTGGAATCGGCTGACGTCGGTGGTGGTGGAGGCAAACTCGTTGGGGTCTTTTAAGAGACTTCTGGATGAGTACATGGGATTTAATGGGATTGAGGGCTATAGATAGGCCTAGAGGTGGGGATGTGATCGGCGCAACTTGTGGGCCGAAGGGCCTGTTTGTGCTGTGGCTTTCTATCTATCTATCTATCTTCTCTAATTGGCGGAGTATTTGAGTTTGTCAGGTGTGGTCCATGATTCCCATGTTTTACACAGGAGAGTACAAAGAAGTTTTCTTGCTAGCTATCCCCTTCCCCTTCCCCCACCGCCTTGGATTCTGCTATTTCAAAAAAACTAACCACTGAACTGGTAAAACCAGTTATTTTTCTGCACAAGATGACGGATGGAAACTCTCACCTCCCCACTACCAGCACTTTCTCTGAATGTTAGAACACAGGGTCAGATACTCGACAAAACACAATGAACCTTGTGTACTGGAGCCCAGGAAAAGTCAGTGCCTGCGTTTTAGGATTGATTGATGCGGATTGCAATATTAGATTAATGTTACAGAGTGCAGTTCTTTCATTTGATTTGAGCCTTCCTTATTCATTTTGGTCTAAATTCTCTTCAGTTTGTTTAATTAGTAGTGTCACAAGTGGCTTACATTAACACTGCCACACTCTGGCGCCTGTTCGGATACACTGAGGGAGAATTTAGTATGGCCAATGCACCTAACTAGCACGTCTTTCAGACTGTGGGAAGAAACCGGAGCACTCGGAGGAAACCCACGCAGACACGGGGAGAACGTGCAGAATAGGCACAGACAGTGACCCGAGGCGGGAATCAAACCCGGGTCCCTGGCGCTGTGAGGCAGCAGTGCTAACCACCGTGCCGCCCAGTTGTTCCTCCATGACCTCATAACCAGTCTTGTAAGCTGCTCTTCATTCTCATACCATTCCTGCCGACCACCGATAACCTTTGTTAATCCAGAATCTATCTGGTTCAGCCTTAAACATATTTGAGGACCCTGCTCCAACTGTCTTTTGAGGAAGAGAGAAAATGGTCTGTAGTGTGCTCTAAGCTTTGGGGATTCTGGCTTTAAGCACACAAATGATCTGGAAATGAATATCTGTTATTCTTTGATAATTTGCAGTAACTGTGCCAGTTGTTAATCTGGTGTGATGAAGCTGGATACAGCTGGCTGTACAGTGGGTGAAAGCTGTTCCCAGGCCGAGGTGCTTCCAGGTCAACCTCCAGGTCAGTCTCAAATGGTAACTCCCATCGAACCAGATGGAGATTCTCCAAGACATACACAATGAACACCATTGTAAGGAGAGAACGGAAATGATGATCCCTTGCGTCCAAAATACATTACAAAACTTTAGTCTTCTGTCGAGGGAAATGTCTTAATCTTTTGATTTGTAAAGATGACTTAAGCGGGAAAACACTTTGTATAGAACCATAAACAGAAAAAGCTGAAAAATCTCCGCATGTCTGACAGCATCTGTGGGAGAGCCAACGTTTTGCGACTGGATGATCCTTCGTCAGAGCTAAGAGCAAAGAGAATCGATAGAGATTTATACTATGGGGGTGGGGAGGGGGGCTGGAATGGGACAAAGGGAATGTAAAGAGGACACAAAAGGCTGAGAAGGTGTTAAAAAATGTCCATTAAGTAATCAGAATGCGAGAACGGCAGGTGGAGGTAGTTAAAGGACTGCCTAAGGAATGTGGCAGTTGCCCTGAAAGGGGGTGGCGGGGGGTGGGGGGGGGGGGGGGGGGGGTGGGGGGGTGCAAGAAGGAGAGCTGGGATGGAAAGTGGAAAGATGAAGGTGAGAAAGAAGGATGATAAAATGGATGAATAGAATGAAATAAAATGAAATAAAATAAATGGAAATGGGGTGAAGATGGAGGGGAGGGTTTATGCTCTGAAGTTGTTGAACTCAATGTTCAGCTCACAAGACCATAAGACATAGGAGCAGAATTAGGCCACTCGGCCCATCGAGTCTGCTCTGCCATTCAATCATGGCTGATATTTTTCTCATCCCTATTCTTCTGCCTTTTCCCCATAACCCCTGATCCCCTTATTGATCAAGAACCTATCTATCCCCGTCTTAATGACACTCAATGACCTGGTCTCCACAGCCTTCTGCGGCAAAGAGTTCCACAGATTCACCACTCTCTGGCTGAAGAAATTCCTCCTCACCTCTGTTTTAAAGGATCGTCATGATGTGGAGATGCCGGCGTTGGACTGGGGTAAACACAGTAAGAAGTTTAACAACACCAGGTTAAAGTCCAACAGGTTTATTTGGTAGCAAAAGCCACACAAGCTTTCGAGGCTCTGAGCCCCTTCTTCAGGTGAGTGGGAATTCTGTTCACAAACAGAACTTATAAGACACAGACTCAATTTACATGAATAATGGTTGGAATGCGAATACTTACAACTAATCCAGTCTTTAAGAAACAAAACAATGGGAGTGGAGAGAGCATCAAGACAGGCTAAAAAGATGTGTATTGTCTCCAGACAAGACAGCCAGTGAAACTCTGCAGGTCCACGCAACTGTGGGAGTTACAAATAGTGTGACATAAATTCTGATTCTAGGATCGCATGATAAAGACTCAGGAGGAAAAAAGCAGAAATATTTATGTGAAATAGTGTGACATAAACCCAATATCCCGGTTGAGGCCGTCCTTGTGTGTGCGGAACCTGGCTATCAGTTTCTGCTCCGTTTCTGCTCCGTCTGGAGACAATACACATCTTTTTAGCCTGTCTTGATGCTCTCTCCACTCCCATTGTTTTGTTTCTTAAAGACTGGATTAGTTGTAAGTATTCGCATTCCAACCATTATTCATGTAAATTGAGTCTGTGTCTTATAAGTTCTGTTTGTGAACAGAATTCCCACTCACCTGAAGAAGGGGCTCAGAGCCTCGAAAGCTTGTGTGGCTTTTGCTACCAAATAAACCTGTTGGACTTTAACCTGGTGTTGTTAAACTTCTTAAAGGATCGTCCCTTTAGTCTGGAGGTCCAGAAAGCTTAAAGTGCCCAATTGGAAGATGAGGTGCTGTTCCTCCAGTTTGTATGGAAACATCCCTTCTCCCAACAGCTTTCCCTCAATGTCGAGCAGAGATTCTCAAACACTTTCATCCACTGACCACATGTGTGGGTCGGAATACCCCGCCCCCCCGCCACCCACCCACTTTCACCTGACACTGCAAAAGAAGTTCTTCATAATGAATGGAAACTTACGGAAACTATAAATATTTAACTGCTTTTTCACTACTAACTGCTATAAACGTATGTTTTTTTAATTCAATATCACAAGTAAGTGATTAATTCCTGCCACAGCTTTTCACGTCATAAATACTAATACTTCATGAGAACACATTGAATTGAAAAGTTCCAATATGTTATAAATTTGTTATTGAAATCTTTTTCAGAATAACTATTTATTTTAAATCCATATTTATAGAATCATAGAATCCCTGTAGTGCACAACGAGGCCATTCGGCCCATCAAGTCTGCATCGAGTCTCCGACTCTGGGTATCTTACCTAGCCCGATCACTGTAACCCCATGTATTTACCCCGCTAATCCCCCTAACCTGTACATCTTTGGACTGTGGGAGGAGCACCTGGAGGAAACCCACGCAGACACGGGGAGAATGTGCAAACTCCGCACAGACAAGCAAGAATTGAATCTGGGTCCCTGGCATTGTGAGGCAGCAGTGCTAACCACTGTGCTACAACAGGAACATAAACCTTGCTTAGAGAACTACATAGTTATTGTTGGAACTCATGATCACTCAAACTGCACCTACCAGAGTCGGTCTGGTTGAGTGACATTGTGTGCATGGTGGAGTGAAGGTTCTGGTCCTCCAAAACCATTGTCGATTGTCGGCAAAACCCACCTGGTTCACTGTGGTCCTTTAGGGAAGGAAATCTGCCATCCTTACCTGGTCTGGCCGACATGTGACTCCAGAGCCACAGCAATGTGACTGACTCTCAACCGCCCTCTGAACGAGGGCAGTTCGGGATGGGCAATAAATGCTGGCCAGCCAACGATGCCCATGTCCCATGAATAAAAAAAAGGTCAGATGACCAAAACCCTGGGTAGAGTTCGGCTTTAAGCAATGTTGTAAAGGAGACAAAGTGAGAGGTGTAGAGAGGTCATTCCGGAGCTCACGACTTGACGACTTGGGCTTGACGACTGAAACATGGCCATCAATCCCGCCGTGATATCATAGAATCATAAGAGTACAGAAGAGGCCCTTTGGCCCATCAGGTCTGCACTGACACATTAGAAACACCTGCACTGATATAGTTCAGCAACCTGCCAGAATGAGAGGGGCACCGACATCTCAGGGACTTGTGAGGCTGGAGGAGATTACAGAGATAGGGAGGGAAGCGAGGCCATGGAGGGATTTGAGAACTTTAAAATCAAGAAATTGCTTGATTGAGAGCCAGTGTAAGTCAGCAAGCACAGGGGCGCTGGAGAATCAGGATTTGGTGTGGGTTAAGGCATACGCAGCAGAGGTTTGGCAGTTCAGGAAGGGTGGAAGGTGGGAGAGCAGTCATGAATGAAGGTCTCAGCCACACGAGCTGGGACGGGTGGAGTTGAGCAATGTTACAGGAGTGGAAATAGGCAGCCATAGTCATGGTGGGGAAATGAGGTCAGAAGTTCAGTTAGGGGCCAAATGTTTTTGGATTTGATTTGAATCATAGAATCATAGAAACCCTACAGTGCAGAAAGATTCGGCCCATCGAGTCTGCACCAACCACAATCCCACCCAGGCCCTACCCCCATATCTCTGCACATTTACCCGCTAATCCTTCTAACCTACGCATCTCAGGACACTAAGGGGTAATTTTATCATGGCCAATCAACCTTACCCGCACATCTTTGGACTGTGGGAGGAAACCGGAGGAAACCCACGCAGACACGAGGAGAATGTGCAAACTCCACACAGACAGTGACCCAAACCGGGAATCGAACCCAGGTCCCTGGAGCTGTGAAGCAGCAGTGCTAACCACTGTGCTACCGTGCCACCCTTGATTTGATTTATTATTGTCACATGTATCAGTGAAAACTATTGTTTCTTCCGTGCTATACTGACAAAGCATACCATTCGTAGAGCATGTAGGGGAAAAGGAAAGGAAAGAGTGCAGAATGTAGTGTTACAGTCATAGCCAGGTGTGAGGTAGATCCATTCAAAAGTCTGATGGCAGCAGGAATGAAGCTGTTCTTGAGTCGGTTGGTACGTGTCCTCAGACCTTTTCCCGATGGAAGAAGGTGGAAGAGAGTAGCCGGTATTTTACGACCTCGCTCGGGCGAGGATCATTAATTCCCGCCCGAGGCCAACAGAGAATTCCGTTCTGCGAGCCTCGCCCAGCCCAGCAGTAAAATTCCAGGCAGTCTGTCCAGGGTGTGCGCGCTCCTCGATTCTGCTTGAAATTGAAATGAGTGATTGAAATGTGACGCCAACGTTGGCAATAGACCAAAACCAAGCTTAATCTCAGACTGTTGCTGGGGAGAGGGATGGAGTTGGCAGGCCACGGAATGGAATGTGGAGTGGGGACCAAAAATAATTCTTCCGTCTTCCCAATATTTAATTGGAGGAAATTTCAGCTCATCCAGCTGGATGCCGGATAAGCAGCCTTGAATATTTAGCAACAGTGAAGGAATGGAGAGTTGTGGTGATGGGCTGGTAGTGCTGTCAGAATATATGTGAAAAGCTAAAGTTTATTTATTAGTGTCATAAATAGGCTTACATTAACACTGCAATGAAGTTGCTGTGAAAATCCCCTAATCGCCACACTCTGGCGCCTGTTCGGGTACACTGAGGGAGAATTTAGCACGGCCAATCCACCCTAACCAGCATGTCTTTCAGACTGTGGGAGGAAACTGGGGCACCCATGGAGGAAACCCACGCAGACACGGGGAGAATGTGCAGATTCTGCCCAGACAGTGACACAAGCTGGGAATCAAACTCTGGTCCCTGGCGCTGTGAGGCAGCAATGCCAACCACTGTGCCACTCTGCCACCCTAAAACTAACATATAAAACTAATGCTATGCCTCGGAATGGTGTCACTGAGGAGGGGGGTGGGGGGGGGGGGTTGAGGGGGGGTTGGCGGTGAGAAGAGATTGAAATGAGGAAACAAAAACTGGGACCAGAACTTTCAACATTGGTTGAATGAAACCTTTCTGCTGAGAATATGTTAACATCCTTTCTTCCACACCCACCCCTCCCCATCCCCACATTTCTGAAACTCTGGCGTTTTACACTTTGCTTTACAGAGATTTTCTTTCAAACTCCTGAAGCCCTCAGGTGGCCTATCTAATTTCAAAGGCTGTAATGGTGCCTATCCCACCATCTCACCAGCAGCTAGAGGCTGACAACTCATGGTGTGCTTTCTGATAAGGCACTTGCTCAGTGCTCAGCAAGCTTGTTCAGTATAACCATGGCCACTGCTCGTCTCACAGTCCGAACATGGCCAGTCTACCAGTCTTATGAGGGAGTAGATGGCGGGGGGAAAGGGATAACCTTTTAGGAGCTGAACCAGCAGCGAGGCACTGAATCTTGATTGATTCAGAAGTTTAAGAAGTCTGCTAACTTCTGAGGCCAGAAGCGACACTGGAACAGGAGGGAGGCGATGGCCTAGTGGTGTTATCGCTAGACTATTAATCCAGAAACTCAGCGAACATTCTGGGGACCCGGGTTCGAATCTCACCACGGCAGATGTTCAATTTGAATTCAATAAAAAATTAAGAATCTACTGATAGCTATGAAACCATTGTCCATTGTCGGAAAAACCCATCTGGTTCACTAATGCTCTTTAGGGAAGGAAATCTGCCGTCCTTACCTGGTCTGGCCTACATGTGACTCCAGAGCCACAGCAATGTGGTTGACTCTCAACTGCCTTCCAAGGGCAACTTAGGGATGGGCAATAAATGCTGGGCAGCCAGTGACGCCCATGTCCCATAAATGAATTTTTTTTAAAACTGCTTTTCGTACTGATTTGATTTGATTTATTATTGTCACATGTCTTGGGATACAGTGAAAAGTATAGTTTCTAGCGCGCTATACAGACAAAGCATACTGTTCATAGGGTACATAAGTGAGAAGGAAAGGAGAGGGTGCAGAATGTAGTGTTGCAGTTACAGATAGGATTAGAGGAAGATCACCTTAATATGTGATAGGACCATTCAAAAGTCTGATGGCAGCAGGAAGAAGAGGTTCTTGAGTCGGTTGGTACGTGATCTCAGACTTTTGTATCTTTTTCCCGACAGAAGAAGGTGGAAGAGAGAATGTCCAGGGTGCGTGGGGTCCTTAATTGTGCTGGCTGCTTTGCCGAGACAGCGGGAAGTGTAGACAGAGTCAATGGATGGGAGGCTGGTTTGCGTGATGGATTGGGTACTGGCATTGCGTTAAGTTGGATTCTGAGAGACCAGAATCTAGATGTATTTATAAAGTAGCTAAGCTGTAAACCCAGAAATTGCACAAAGGGTCCACTCCTGGGGAGAAGGGAGCAAGGTTTGGAATTGCAAATGTCATGACTCAGCTCACGGGCGGTGGTTGCCCGGAACCCAATCTAAACAACTTCCCGCACAATAACCGGTTACCCGAGCGATAGTTCACACGTTGAACGCCTCAGAATTAATAATCGAATTGTTCACGCCACAAACACCTCCCTTTTTGTTTTGAATTGCTTTTTAACAAGCGTGTGAAAGGCATGTGGGGCACAGAGGATTTGTAAACTTTACCATGCATGTTACGAGCCGCAGTCCCTAACACTACATCTTTATATAATTGCACCTAGCCAGGGAATAATGTTGTTCGGAACGGGATCAAAATATTCCTAGATAGACCATGAAAGGACGGATGATGTAATAGTACATCCTTCTCAGAATTAAGTCAGTGGAAAATCTCCTTTCAGAATTCCGCTGCTATTTTGGTATCTGTCTATACGGAATGCAGGAACAGATGCCCCACTTGCTGCTGTGCTATCTCTTCCTTTTGAATACGACTATTCTTGGGTTTTGTTAAAATGAAGGTAAGGAATGAAATGTATCTCTGACGCGACCTTGTATTCCCTGCTTAGAAAGTAGGTGAGGCTCCTTGGCACTCCAGTCTCTTTAAGTGGTTGGGACTCTCCCAGAATTGAAAACAAAGCTGTCCTCGAGTGAACTCCTGGTGCAGGATCAGAGAATGAGCTGGAGTGGAATTCTGTGCTGTCTGCGATAGGTCCCTGAACATGACTGTTTCACCCCCCCCCCGCCCCCCACACCTCCCCTTTACATACCAGGGCCGCCCACTGAACTGAGTTCGAACCACTGTCGCAAAATTCAGATCGCTCACACATGAGGGAGTTTGTTTTATATTAGAGTCTGACTATAAGGCAAATTTTACCCCATTTCTGTTCAATGCAACGCACACTTCAGAAGAGCAATTATCACGGTGGGGTGGGGGGGGTGGGGAGGGGGGGGGGGCAAGGTTTTCAGGCAGAAACTGGCAACGTTGCAGTATCAAAGTCTGGGGGAGAGGTTGAAAGCCTGAAGCCTCTATACTCTCTGGAATTTAGAAGAATAAGGGAAGATCAAATTGAGGTGTACAAGATGATAAAAGGTGTGGATAAAGTAGACGTGGAGTGGATGCTTCCTCTTGTGGGGCATTCTAGGACGAGAGGTTATAGTCTTAGGATAAGGGGCAGCAAATTTAAAACAGATCTGAGGAGAAACTACTTCTTCCAAAGGGTTGTGAATCTGTGGAATTTGCTACCCCAAAGTGCGGTGGATGCTGGGATAGTGAGTACATTTAAGGAGGAGTTATTCAGATGTTTAATTGGTAATGGGTTGAAGGGTTATGGGGGGAAGGCAAGAAAATGGGGACAAGGAGCATATCAGCCACGATCGAATGGTGGAGCTGATTCGATGGGCTGAATGGCCTAATTCTGCTCCTATGCCTTATGAACTTATGGAATGATGTGGAGATGCCGGCGTTGGACTGGGGTGGGCACAGTAAGTAGTCTCACAACACCAGGTTAAAGTCCAACAGATTTATTTGGTAGCACGAGCTTTCGGAGCGCTGCTCATTCATCAGGTGAATCTCACCTGATGAGGGAGCGGCGCTCCGAAAGCTCATGTTACCAAATAAACCTGTTGGACTTTAACCTGGTGTTGTGAGACTACTTACTGAACTTATGGAAGACTTGCTTTTTGTGACCTCGGGGCATGTCAAAGCACTCTCCAGCCAATGAAGTTCTTTTGAAGTGTAAACAGAAAATGCTGGAAATTCTCGAGGGGTCAGGTAGCAGCTGTCGAGAGAGGGACACAGTTAACATTTCAGGCTGATGGTCTAAATCCTGCCGTAAACACTCCCCTGTGATGATTACTCTTTTAAAGTCCGTGTTGTACTGAATAGAATTATCTGTTGCCTTGCGGCGAACTGACTCCATCCCTCCCTCTCTGGCCGCACTGAGAGGCTGAATGAGACTGTTTGCAACCTTGCTGTCATATTTGGCCCCAAGATGAGCTTCTCACCATGTACCTACGCCGTCACCAAGACCGTTTAATTCCACCTGCACAACATCACCATGTCTGCCCCTATCTTGGCTCATCTGCTGTTGCAGTTCCTCATCCATGACCTTGTTAACTCTGGATTTGACTATTCCAATACACTCCTGGCTGGCCTCCCATGTGCTGCCCTCCATAGTCTTGAGATCAATCAAGAAACCCTGTGATGGCTGACTTGTCTCCCATTGAAGTGACACCTTGTCTTTAAATTCTGATCCTTGCTTTCAAATCTGTTTATTCTCCCTATTTCAGTAATCTTCTCCAGCCCTACAAGCCTCTGAGATATCTGGGTACATTTATTTCTGGTATCCTGAGTCTTCGGAGGCAGAAATCCCTTCACCAAAATCCCTTTATTTACAATTCCAACAGCAGTACACAGAGAGCTATCAGTCAGCAGCCTACCTTCGGGAGTGCCAGAGGAACTAACACTCCCAGTTAAATACAAGGAAAAGACTCCCTGACTGGCCCATCAATTGACCCCTTAATCAGGGAGTTCATATTCCAATAGGCCAACCTCAATGGTCTGATTGAAGTCATTACACTGAATGTTATTGATTCTTGTTATTTTTACCTTTCGCAAACTTTCAGCTGCCAGGACCTCGAGATTCAATCCCTAACCCTCTCTGTTTCATTTTCCTCTTTTCGAACGCTCTTTAAAACCTACCTCTTTGCAAGGTCTTTGTCATCTGCCTTAACGTACAGCCACCTGGCTCTGTATCTAACTTTGTTTGCTAAATCCTATGGTTGCTGTTGTAAGTTCTTCTGGAGTGTAGTCACTGTAAGGCTGAAAGCGTGGCAGTTAATTTGTGCACAGGAAGATTCCATAAACTGTGGTGAGACCATCTGATTTTAGTCCTGTTGGTCGAAGGTGTGGTGTAAATAAATATGTAGTTACACAGACTCGATGGACAAGAGCTGATGCAAAGAAGGATAGCAGCAAGCACACTGTGATCTCTGGAAATATCTTTGCTTGAAAGCCTTTTCCAAACGCCATACTTGTCAAGTCATGAGGAAGAACTTCCCCCATCATCTTCAAAATTTTCTCATGGCATCTTTTTGGCCCAGTTCAGAGGTCAGATGGAGTTTAACAACTCATGCGAAGGAACAGTACCTCTGGCAGCGCAGCACTCCCTCAGTTCTGTTACTGTAATGAAGTCCTGGAGTGAGACTTGAACCCGCAAACTTCTGGCAAAGTGCTCCCAATTGAGCCATGGCTGCAGTGTGACTGAGAAGTGACCAGGTTATTTTAATTTTTAAACATTAAATATACAGTGGGGGAAGAAACGCTGTCCTGAGCATATTTACCAAGGAATAACATGTACAGCAAAATGGTGTTTTTGAACAAACATCTTAGATGCAGATGCCCAGAATACCGCCATCTGGTGCACAGGCTGAGCAAAGACCAGTCTCTAAATAGCCCTGGTCTTAATAAAAACCGGGGTGCCGCGCCTGAGGTGACAGAGACCCTTGTAAACAGGGGATATCTGATTGGATATCTGACATTTCATTGACAGAATATTGCTTTCTTCCTTTAAAACACTCCTTAAAACCTACCTCTTTGACCAAGCTTTTGGCCATCTGACCCAATATCTCCTAATATGGCTCTGTGTTTTATTTTTGTGCATAACGCTCTGGTGAAGCATGTTGGGGTGTTTTATTACATTAAGTGGGCTAGGTTGTTGTTGTCGCTCCATCCTTTTATTGCTTTATTCTGCATGTGTTATTTATTTAGCCCCCTCATTTAATACATCCATGCTATTCACCTCAACTACTTCATGTGGTAGCGAGTTCCACATGCTAAACACACTCTTAAGCAAACGTGCAATACTCGTTCAGATTTAAGTGACGCGATAATTATTAGATGCTTTGGCCGTGCTAAATTCTCCCTCAGTGTACCCGAACAGGTGCCGGAGTGTGGCGACTAGGGGATTTTCACAGTAACTTCATTGCAGTGTTAATGTAAGCCTACTTGTGACATTAATAAATAAACTTAAAACTTATTATAACAGGGAACCCGACTTCAGCATGTAATCATAGAATTCCTACAGTGCAGAAAGAGGCCATTCAGCCCATTGAGTCTGCACCGATTCTTCGGCAGAGCATCTTACCCAAGCCCATCCCATCCCCGCTAATCCCTCTAACCTACACATTTCTGGACACGAAGGGGCAATTTAGCATGGTCAATCTACTTAACCTGCACATCTTTGGAATGTGGGAGGAAACCGGAGCACCCGGAGGAAACCCATGCAGACACAGGGAGAATGTGCAAACTCTGCACAGACAGTCACCCGAGACTGGAATCTAATCTGAGTCCCTGGCTCTGCAAGGTGGCAGTGCTAACCACCATGTTGCTGTGCCATCCCAGATCAGGACTGTCGCTCTAGTGTAGCACTGAGGGAGTGCCACTTTACTGGAGATGCGTCAAACTGAATTCACTGATTGTGATGCAATTTGTGATATCCTGGAGGCACTCTAATAATGCAGTGAGGCTCCTGGGAGATATCGCTGTCATCTGAGGAAGGCATGGAAGCAACCACCATTCACTGTCTTGGAGAGTTGTCCCATGGGGAAAACAGAATTGATGGTGAATTATGATCACTGGCAGTTGTGACAAAATCTGAATTATTTAGTTTTAATGTTTAATGGTTGATTAATTCTCAGCTAATAAGAATAAAATTTGGATAGTGATTAAATGCCAGATGACGTGTCTACATGAATTGCTGTGTTAATGGCTGGTGTAGAATTAGATTCCTGGAACAGCACCATCTGGTGTATGGGCTGAGCAGTTTAACGTATCTAAGCACAGGTATATCGCATTGGGCCACTGCGAGAGATAGGGAACTGCTTAAGTCGGTGGAACAATGTTTCGATAAACTGCGTTTAGAGGTATGGCCACTGTGCCATACGACACAAAGAACCAGAAAACTAAAAATAAATTAGTGTTTGGATGAAATGTTGAGGGAAAGATTCGAGCTGATTTCATCATCATAGAAGGAAAGAAATCATCATAGAAACCCTACAGTGCAGAAAGAGGCCATTCGGCCCATCGCGTCTGCACCGACGACAATCCCACCCAGGCCCTATCCCCAGATATTTACCCACTAATCCCTCTAACCTATGCAACCCAGGACACTAAGGGGCAATTTAGCATGGTCAATTAACCTAACCCGCACATCTTTGGAGTGTGGGAGGAAACCGGAGCACCCGGAGGAAACCCACGCAGACACGAGGAGAATGTGCAAACTCCACACAGACAGTGACCCAAGCCGGGAATCGAACCCAGGTCTCTGGAGCTGTGAAGCAGCAGTGCTAACCACTGTGCTACCGTGCCGCCTCTTAGACATCAGTGATCTTTTTTGCCTCGATAAAATCAAGACGTGATGGCGCGATCTGTTTAAGCAGAGGAGGATGTCTGACTTAGCTTCAATGTGATAGCTCCCAGCACGTTCCATTGGCGGCACGTTGGCACAGTGGTTAGCACTGCTGCCTCACAGCGCCAGGGATCCGGGTTCAATTCCTGGCTTGGGTGACTGTGCGGAGTCTGCACGTTCTCCCCGTGTCTGTGTGGGTTTCCTCCAGGTGCTCCGGTTTCCTTCCCGCAGTCTGAAAGGCGTGCTGGTTAGGGTGCATTGACCATTCTAAATTCTCCCTCAGTGTACCCGAACAGGCGCTGGAGTGTGGCAACTAGGGGATTTTCACAGCAACTTCATTGCAGTGTTAATGTCAGCCTACTTGTGACAGCAATAAATAATCATTAAACTTGAGGTATAAAAATAAAGAATGCCCATAGCTGTCAAGCCTTCATTAAGAGGAGGATTCCCTCTGCAGGATTGTTTGTGACCGTCAGCTATGATCCACGCATCCCAGTGCTTCTGTGAAACGGGGTTTGAGAGGAGGCATCGATGGACTCATGCCCCCAGGAGACTGCTTCAGGGTAGGTGCCAGTCTCCAGCCTCAGTGGGATGTACATCCAACGTCAACAGGACCCTGGTGACATCAAACCTTCTCCCAAATTGGTCCTTTCAATGACTACCCGCCACTCCAAGGGACTGTTAATACTCTGCCTGATGTGCCTACTGTTATTTCCATGGTGATCTACTGTCTTTCTCTGCCAAATTCGATTCCAGTTATCCTATCATTCTTGGGCTAGCATTGAAGTCTTCACTAACACCCAGGATCCAAATGACAATCCCACTCCGTCCCCCCATCCCTGAGTTAACTAGGCCACCCATGATAAGGAAAGACCGTACAATGTCAACTGCTCTAACATGAGGAACTGCAGAGGTGCATGGGACCCCCTCCAAAGGATATATCTGTGATCACTCTGCCACCTGCGAAACAAACATTCTCGTCCACTCTGCATTCCCAGGAGAACAAAAATGTACATAAATCACTGTACGAGTTTTTTTTCAGAAAAGGATAGGAAAAATAAAATTATGACGAACACATTAGGGAAAACAGATCTCTAACTGCTAATTTGATTGTTACTGTTGGATAACTTCCACTGGAAGACATGAGTCTTTGATTGGAACCGTGCAGTGTCTAAGGGACCACTACACATATTTGAACGCAGATGTTGCTGCATCTCATCTGGCCGATAATGAGGTTGACAAGCTTTTGGGTGAGCGATCACTGGTTCCTCACAGGTTGTGAGCATGAAGGTTCTGAATTTGTCCGTGGGTAGAACAGAATTTGAATATTGTTGAAAAACCACGTTGCCGACGCTTTTCACCTTGAATTCAAAAATATTCAAGAATGCTGAACTTTGACCTGATGAGTGCAAGAGGAAAAGCTTTGGCGACATGTCTCTCTCTCCACCGATATTCAAATGCCAAGTTGCCCTCTTTCCAAATCTGCACCGTCCAATGTGACCATGTCACACAGAAACACCTCTGGTCAGCTCCTTTGGAATTGTGTCATATCGGAAGAATTTACGGCATGAACTTTGGAGAAATGTCATTTATTGTAGGAAATAAATAGGAAGTTTATTTTAAATCTAACTTTGTGCTCTCTTATCCTTCAGGGACCCCATATCCAAGGTGCTAGGCAACGATTATTTGGTTTTCTATTATAGAGTGTAAAAATACACAATGTTGTTAAAATGATCATAATTTCTTCTGTCAGAATACATTGCACGCGGTGAGGTATTGAATTATCTCATGGTAACGAAGTATATTTAGACAGTTTTATTGACATCGTAAAAATGACTGTGCATCTCTGCATGGCTCTAACTTTACTCTGCACTGCAGTCTCCTGCATCCTGCAATGGCCAACACACTCAACTGATTGGCTCTGAGGGAAGCCATCTCCTTCTATTTTGCTTCAAATATTATCCAAATAGGAAGGCGAGAGAGATCTTAATTTTCCCTTGGTGTCTTGTCCTTCCCCGCTGATGTTTCTTTTAAATGTATTAGTGTCACAAGTAGGCTTTCATTAACACTGCAATGAAGTTACTGTGAAAATCCCCTAGTCGCCACACTCCAGCGCCTATTCGGGTAACACTGAGGGAGAATTTAGCATGGCCAATGCACCTAACCAGCACATCATTCAGACTGTGGGAGGAAACCAGAGCACCACGAGGAAACCCACGCAGACATGGGGAGAACGTGCAGACTTTGCACAGACAGTGACTCAAGCCGGGAATCGAACCTGGATCCCAGGCGCTGTGAGGCAGCAGTGCCAACCACTGTGCCACCGTGCCGCCCTTCAGAGAACACCTCCATTTTGAGGCTCTTTCTGCCTCAGCAGCTCCTGGTTGCACCGATGGCCATCCAGAACGTCTGGTCCTCTATTTGGGCCTCCCACCTTAGCAACCCACTCGCCATCCTTATCTGGATGGCAGATATGGAGGCAGCCTCTTCTCTGATGCCTCGTCTTGACGGCAGAAAAACTTTAAAGCTGCTGAGATTCATAGAATCATAGAATCCCTAAAGTGCAGAAGGAGGCCATTCGGCCCATCGAGTCTGCACCGACAACAATCCCACTCAGGCCTTATTCCCGTAACCCCACATATTTACCCTGCTAGTCCCCCTGACACTGTGGGACAATTTACTGTGGCCAATCCACCTAACCTGCTCATCTTTGGACTGTGGGAGGAAACTGGAGCACCCGGAGGAAACCCATGCAGACACAGGGAGAATGTGCAAACTCCACACAGACAGTCACCCGAGGCTGGAATCGAACCTGGGCCCCTGGCGCTAACCACTGTGTCGCCCATCATTTTCAATATCTAGACAATGTGATGAAGCAACGTACGAGCAATGGTGTTTTGGTCAATTGACCAAGTTCCATGACATGAATCTTCTCTGTAATCTCAAGATTGCCTTGGTAAAGTGGAGCGGCATTTGTTTTCTTTGAGTGTGTCCTAAATGAAGGAGAAGGTGCTTCCAGTCCAGATCTGTGACCTATCTTGCAGATAAGAACATCACAGCCATCACTGCGTCCTGTCAAACCTCTACCAATTTGAATGTGTTGGGGGTCATCAAATGTCCTTAAAGAGGCCATTAAAGGGCAAACAAAGCCCCAAGCCGGAATCTTATCATCGTTCACGCCGGCGAGATTTTCCCATCCCACTGCAGTGAACGGAGATTTGGCTGGCCACTAAATTCTTCAACCTCCAGCAGCAGGAACGTGGCGTGAACGGCAGGTACGATCGCACCCCTAGAGTTTGTTTAGAAATTGAAAGAATGGAGAAGTTCTGCTAAACGTGTATCAAACCATGGTTAGACCATACTGTGCACTCAAGGGGCTGAATGACCTTCCCTTCTCCTAGTTTGTATAGAGACATAGAAACTAGAAACAGGAGGAGGCCATTTGGCCCATCGAGCCTGCTCCGCTATTCATTTTGATCTTGGCTGATCATCAAATTCAATGTCCTGATTTCCTCCTCCTCCCCCCCCCCCCCCCCCCCCCCCCATATCCCTTGATCCCTTTAGCCCCAAGAGCTATATCTCATTTCTTCTTGAAATCACACAACGTTTTGGCCTCAACTACTTTCTGTGATAGTGAATTCCACACATTTACCATTCAGTGTGAAGAAATTTCTCCTCACCTCAGTCCTAAAAAGTTTACCCCTTATCCTCAAACTATGACCCCTGGTTCTGGACTCCCCCACCATTGGGAACATTCTTTCTGAATCTACCCTGTCTAACCCTGTTAAAATTTTATAAGTTTCTATGAGGTCCCCTCTCACTCTCCTAAACTCCAGTGAATATAATCCTAACCACTGAGTCTCTCTTCATATGACAGACCTGCCATCTCAGGAGTCAACCTGGTAAACCTTCACTGGACTCCCTCTACAGCAAGGACATCCTTCCTCAGATAAGGACACCAAAATTGCACATGTATATGTGTATGGGGGGTCCCCATATTATTGAATATAGCGGTACTGGAGAGTGCATAGGAAAGATTTACAACACTAAATAGAAGAATTGTGAGGGTATAACCACTAGGAACGCCTGAACAAGCTGGGTCTCATTTCTTTCAAAGAGAGGCTGAGGGTTGACCTAATGGAGGTCTTTAAAATGACGTAAGGATTTGGTAGAGAGGAGACAGAGAGAATCTTGCCACTTGTGGGGGGAGCAAAACTAGAGGACATCAATATAAAATAGTCATTGTGAAGCCCGATGAAGCTTCTTTACCAAGAAAATGTGGAACTCACTACCGCTGGGAAAAGAATCATAGAACCCCTACAGTGCAGAAGGAGGCCATTCGGCCCATCGAGTCTGCACCGACAACAATCCCACCCAGGCCCTATCCCCATAACCCCATGCATTTACCCGAGCCAGTCCCCCTGATACTGAAAGGCAATTTAGCATGGCCAATCCACCTAACCCGCACATCTTTGTACTGTGGGAGGAAACCGGAGCACCCGGCGGAAACCCACGCAGAGAATGTGCAAACTCCGCACAGGCAATTACCCAAGCTGGGAATCAAATCTGGGTCCCTGGCGCTGTGAGGTAGCAGTGCTAACCCACTGTGCCACCCGTGCTGATGTATTTAATGGGAAGTTCAAAGCTGGATAAGCATCTGAGGGGTGAAGGGAAATGTAGAAGGGTAGGAAGTAGCTCGATTGGAGAATGAATTACAGCATGGAGTGGTTGGGCTGATTGGCCTGTTTCTGTGCTGCATGCTCTCTTTTCTACATGTAGAAGGGAACATGCTCTCAAAAGGGAAAGGCAGATATACGACATGGGCTAGCATAGTTGTATGGCTCTGAGCCACTTGGTTTCAAAAGGAGCCCTGCCACATCTTTGCATCAAGCATTTTTCAACAACTTTTGCATTTTGTGAATTCCAGGGATGATTGGCCTTTGCCCTGCCATCTACCATCATGTACAGAAACCAAGTCCTTAAGAAATGCCGTCCAATGTGTATGAATGCTGTCTGTTTTTCTGTTAGATTTTAAAACTGGGCTACATGGAGATATCTGGGGAATAGTCCATCTGAGCCTTTGCCAGCTGTACACGTTGGTTTTCAATGTGGGAGAAGGCTCATTGGTGTCTTACAGAGCCCTCGCCCTCACACATGCCTCCAAACAGCTGGTGCACACCAGCGGGCAAACCCTGCTACCTAACCTTGGCTAATGAGCTAAGTGAAGTCAGCACAGTGGTTAGCGCTGCTGCCTCACAGCACCAGGGACCTGGGTTCAATTCTGGCCTCGGGTAACTGTGTGGAGTTTGCACATTCTCCCCGTGTCTGCGTGGGTTTCTTCCAGGTGATCTGGTATCCTCCCACAATCCAAAGATGTGCGAGTTAGGTTGGGTTGATTGGCTGTGCTAAATTGCCCCTTAGTGCGTATGTTTGGTGGATTAGCTATGCTGAATGTCCTGAGTTGCGGGGACGGGACAATGGCTTGAGCCAGGGTGGGATGCCCTTCGGAGGGTCAGTGCAGACTTAATAGGCCAAACGGCCTCCCTCTGCACTGTAGGGGTTCTGGGATTCTATCAGCTTCACCCCTCTCAGTGTATGAAGTCTTGAACAGCAGAAGGAGCAGCAATCTTTTGATGAAGCCAGATGTGTGGCCATGCAAAGATTGGGATCTTCCTGAGTATCATCCCATGGTTAACAATGAAACCCAGTCACAAAAAATGCTCTTGCTTACGGTAGAAGCAACTGGCGCAATGCTGCCTCCAAACCTCAGCAAGAGACAGGGACTGGAAAAAGGAGTTACAAATGGCAAACAACTGATGCGCTTCTTGTTGTCAGTAAGGAAGATTCTGTTTTATAAGGGATAACATAGGTCAAAGTCCCATGGGCATTTACAATTGTAAAAACAATCCTAAATCATTCTGTGTTTTGAATATAAATAAATGGAACACATTTTTGGAATAAATGGAACACTTAGTATAATCCCACAGTGCAGAAGGAGGCCATTCTGCCCACCGAGTCTGCACCGACCACAATCCCACCCAGGCCCTATCCCCATAACCATGCATTTACCCTAGCTAGTCCTCCTGACACTAAGGGGCAATTTAGCATGGCCGATGCACCTAACCTGCACATCTCTGGACTGTGGGAGGAAACCAGAGCACCTGGAGGAAACCCACGCAGACATGGGGAGAATCTGCAAATTCCACACAGACAGTGACCCAAGGCTGGAATTGAACCCGGGTCCCTGGCGCTGTGAGGCAGCAGTGCTAATATTGTGCCACCGTGCCACCCAAACACACAGTGGTTCGCACTACTGCCTCACAGCGCCAGGGACCCGGGTTCGATTCCAGCCTCGGGTCACTGTCAGTGCGGAGTCTGCACGTTCTCCCCGTGTCTGCGTGGATTTCCTCCGGGTGTCCTCCCACAGTCCAAAGATGTGCGGGTTAGGTGGATTGGCCATGTTAAATTCTCCCTCAGTGTCAGGGGGTGTTGGCAGGGCAAATATGTGGGGTTACGGGGATAGGGCCTGGATGAGATTGTTGTCAGTGCAGGCTCATTGGGCCAAATTTCATCCTTCTGCACGGTAGGGATTCGATTCTATGATTCAATTTCCAACTCCAGCATTACAACACATCAAAAATAAATTTATCCCAAAATAATATAAATTTATGTTATGAATCTAAACTTCCACGGGTCCAATAATATCCAGCAAAAGTATTGAAAATCTGGACAATCATAGGGAAAAAAATGGACTATTTAGTCAAGACATATTTAAAATAATGAATAAGGCATACCCAACTAGGCCACGCTCTTCTAAAAGACAAAAAACAAACTAGGCCATGCTCTGGATGTATTAAGGCAGTCACACAGATGTTGGAGATATAATGGACCAGGGGAATATTCTGGAATTGTTGAAGCATTCAAGAATTTTGCTCTTGGTTTTTTGACTGCAATTAAATCTATTATAAGATCAAATTTGGAACTGAAGCCAGTACCAGTTATTTTAGGAGATATTTCTGGTTTAAAGGTTAACGCTTCTGTGCTAAATTTATAGTTCTGAGACCGCTAATGGATAAAAGGATAATATTACAAACTTGGAAAAGCTGGGATAGTGATGGATGCAGCAAGGTGGAGTCATGGAAAGAGAATCTGATTTAAAAAGAGAGATTCAATGGTGTTTCAAATGCCATGGAGGTTTTAGTTATTTTTTTCAAATGTAATATTTAGAACATTTCAGAAGTCTGTTAGCTGCTTTTGAGAAGGAATGTACCGTGTATAATTCCGAAGGCTTGTGACTCTTCCAAATTTCAATGAAAGATTACATTACATTTAGTGACTCCAGCACAGATGATTCTGTAGCTATGAGGTGCTGCAAATGTGACGGTTGTTTCCTCCTCTGGTTTTCTCCATTGTTCTCTTGAGAGTGCGGATATAGGCTGCAATACTGTGGGCTATTTTTCACATCTATCAAGCTCTCCACCATTGGCGGCTGTGTCTTCAGATTCCCTTTCCATCTCTCCACTTCTCCCTCCTCCACTCCCCAAAACCTACTTCCACCACCCTCGTAACAAAGAACAGTACAGTACAGGAACAGACCCTTCGGTCGACCAAGCCTGTGCTGACACTTGATGCCTTTCCAAACTGAAGACCTTTTGCCTCTGCACGGTCCATATCCCTCTATTCCTTGCCTATTTGTAATAAGTCCTCGGAGGCTTCACCAAAATCCCTTTATTTACAAGTCTGACAACAGCATACAGAGTGCTTTCAGTGAGCAGCCTACACTAGGAGTGCCAGAGGAACTGACACTCCTGGTTAAATGCAAAGCAAGAGGTTCCCTGATTGGCCCATCAATTTGGCCCATAATCAGGGAGTTCATATTCTAACAGGCCCGCCTCAATTGCCTGATTAAAGTTGTTACACTATTCATGTATGAATGGTGGAGCAGGCTCGAAGGGCTGAACGGCCTACTCCCCTTCTAATTTCTATCTGTCAAGATGCCATAAGACCATAAGAGCAGAATTAGGCCACTCGGCCCATTGAGTCTGCTCCGCCATTCAATCATGGCTGACATTTTTCTCATCCTTATTCTCCTGCCTTTTCCCCATAATCCTTGATCCCCTTATTAATCAAGAACCTATCTATCTCTGTCTTAAAGACACTCAATGACCTGGCCTCCACAGCCTTTTGCGGCAAAGAGTTCCACAGATTCATCACTCTCTGGCTGAAGAAATTCCTCATCTCTGTTATAAAGGATCGTCCCTTTAGCTTGAGGTTGTGCCCTCTGCTTTTCGTTTTTCCTACTAGTAGAAACATCCTTTCCACGTCAACTCTATCCAGGCCTCACAGTATCCTGTAAGTTTCAATAAGATCTCCCCTCATCCTTCTAAACTCCAACGAGTACAGACCCAGAGTCCTCAGCTGTTCCTCATACGACAAGCTCTTTATTCCAGGGATCATTCTTGTTCTTAAATCTGCTTGTATCTGCTTCTAGCACCTTCTGTGGCAGCGCATTCTGGGCACTTACCGCCCTCTGTGTAAAATCTGTCCTAATATTTCTTGGTGTGACTTGGTGTCAAGCATTGGTTGATGACGCTCCTGTGCCGGGGTCTTTTACTACATTTAAGGTTTTATATAAATGCAGGTTGTTGCTGTTGATATTCCGTTACTCTTGACAGCAGGCGTTGACAGGCTATTGGCCCTGGGGAACATTAGAATTGCGTCCGATGTGGTTCTCACACCCACATTATCCAGACAGAGCCAAAGAATTGTAATTAAGAGTGGGAAACATTCCCTGACAACGGGACACTGATGTTGAGATTGCGTTATTCACCAGTAACAAGGCAACCCGGGACCTTCTGCTTAGTGTGAATGACTCAGTTATGTGCTGCCTTTTCCGACTGACTCATGGGATGGGGTTGCGGGGAGGTGTCCTAATATTTTAACATCTAACTGTGTGAAACTGTTTCTTTCTTCCTTAAGGAGGGAATCCCAGAAGAAGGAACGAAAACAGAAAATGCTGGAAAACTCTTTGACAGCATCTGTGGAGAGAGAAGGGAGTTTACGTGTCGAGCCTGGATGACTCTTTGTCCGAGCGTTCCAGAGTCTCCATCAGAGTCATCCAGACTCGAAACGTTAACTCTGCTCTCTCCACAGATGCTGTCAGAGAATTTTCCAGCATTTTCTGTTTTCCTGTATCTCTAAATTGTCGAAAAGCTCGCTTGAAGAACAGAGAGTTTTAAAACAAATGCCCCTACATTCTGCTCCTGGATTTCTGACCAGTTTACCATTCCACAGCACTCACCGTCCTCTGGTACTCCATCTGTGGATGGAAGCGATGGCTTAGTGGTATTATTGATAGACAATTAATTCAGAAACTCAGCTAATGTTCTGGGGACTCGGGTTCGAATCTCGCCATGGCAGAATTTGAATTCAATTTTTAAAAATATCTGGAATTAAGAATCTACTGATGGCCATGAAACCATTGTTGATTGTCGGAAAAACCCATCTGGTTCACTGATGTTCTTTAGGGAAGGAAATCTGCCGTCCTTACCAGGTCTGGTCCACATGTGACTCCAGAGCCACAGCAATGTGGTTGACTTCAACTGCCCTTCAAGGGCAACTAGGGATGGGCAATAAATGCTGGCCAGCCAGTGCCGCCCATGTCCCATGAATTAATTTTTAAAAATCTGAGCTTTCAATGTTCCTGTCCGAGCTCTGATATTTGGTAGTTAGGGCGTTTGCCAGCATGAGGGCTCAATCCTCTTCCCATCTGACTTTCGCACGCATTTACCTCCAGCAAGGGTCACTGGATATCAATCTGCAAGAGGAATTGTAGCTATTATTTTCCTGTATTAGCCAGGCAAAGACTGGGGATCCGACTGGGGTATTTCCTGCTATTAGTTTATTTATTAGTCACAAGTAGGCTTACATTAACACTGCAATGAAGTTATTGCCTGCAGTGCAGTGGAGTCAGACACTTTAGGAACATTTAAGCGGTTATTGGATAGGCACATGGAGCACATCAGGATGATAGGGAGTGGGATAGCTTGGTCTTGGTTTCAGATAAAGCTCGGCACAACATCGTGGGCCGAAGGGCCTGTTCTGTGCTGTACTGTTCTATGTTCTATATTGTGAAAATCCCCTAGTCGCCACACTCCGGCGCCTGTTTGGGTACACTGAGGGAGAATTTAACATGGCCAATGCACCTAACCAGCATGTCTTTCGGACTGTGGGAGGAAACTGGAGCACCCGGAGGAAACCCATGCAGACACGGGGAGAACATGCAGACTCCACACAGACAGTGACCCAAGCCGGGAAGCGAACCCGGGTCCCTGGCGTTGTGATGCAGCAGCGCTAACCACTGTGCCACCGTGCCCCATGACTCTTCCACTTTGCTGGAAAACCTCTTCAGGGGACCTTGAGCAAAGAGATTTTTTTAAGAATCAAAATAAGCCTCAAATGATAATAGCTTTTTTGGTTTACAGTAGAGATGCTTCTGGCGACTGGAAATTGGGAAGTATTAGATTACTGAAGTGTTACCTTCACATCAGAACAAAGAAGTAGACATTTCTGCTCAGGGGCATGAAGGTTAAGGCTGAAAATGAAACCTTTGTTGGCTGTGGTTTTTTTTTTGCATTGAGTAACAATGGGGCGATGGTGATTAAAGAGTGGCAGCTTTCTTCATGTGGAATCTGACGGTGATAAAACCTCCAGCTCTTGCTCTCCAGGCTTTTCTGGACCAGGGCCAACTCGAGCTTTCTCAACGTGAAGGCGGAATGGATCACTGCAGTTCTAACTCATCGTGCTCATCAGAATTGGAAAGCCGAAGCGAATAAGCGAATTCTGACTTGGCCCAAGTATTTCAATTGGAGTGATGTTTTACTGGGAGACGAGTGTGTCCCAGCCAGAGGTTACTGAGCAGCGCTGCTCGGTGATATGGAGTCAGGACTGAAATGCTGCATTCAGTCAGGAATTGAAATCGCTGTCCCGATTTTGGGACTTCCAGCACGGCTTTCGATCCCTTCCACGTGAAGGGTTTTAGAAAACGCTGAAAGGATGAGGAAATCTTCATCTCTTCAAAGAAAAAGGGAAGAATCCATGGGCCCATTGAATGAAAGATGTTGTCAACCGTGACACATGAAGTAAAACTGGCCCAGAACAACCATTAGAGAATACACCCATGGGGAGGCTATTGCTGCCCAGATGCCAATCTGGTGTTGTGAACCGGTCACCCACTCTGGAAACCACCCATTTCCATTTCCATTGAGGGGAAGATGGTTCACAAATCGGGTTTTATGTCCAGTTGTCCCCATATCCTAGCTGTATCTTCTTCAATGCTTCCGGGCAGCACGGTGGCACAGTGGTTAGCTGCCTCACAGCTCCAGGGACCCGGGTTCGATTCCTGGCTTGAGTCACTGTCTGTGCAGAGTCTGCACGTTCTCCTCGTGTCTGCATGGGTTTCCTCCGGGTGCTCCGGTTTCCTCCCACAGTCCAAAGATGTGCGGGTTAGGTTGATTGGCCATGCTAAATTGACCCTAG
Source organism: Mustelus asterias (assembly GCF_964213995.1). Classification (NCBI taxonomy): domain Eukaryota; kingdom Metazoa; phylum Chordata; class Chondrichthyes; order Carcharhiniformes; family Triakidae; genus Mustelus; species Mustelus asterias. The sequence goes on along the minus strand of NC_135815.1, from coordinate 16,603,575 downwards.
TATCAGGGGGATTAATAGGGTAAATATGTGGGGATACAGGAATAGGACCTGCGTGGGGTTAGGGTTGGCGCAGACTCGATGGGCCGAATGGCCTCCTTCTGCACTATAGGGATTCTATGTTGCATCGTTCAGTCCTGCAGTGAGATGTGACCCTGAATGGTATGTCATTGCACCTCCCAGCCCCATCTGTCATATCTGTTGCAAGGTTGTTTGGTACCTCACTAGGAGGACTAGAAGTTTGTATGGTTGAACATAAACCATTTATTATTAACCCATAACTATCTATACTTCCAAGGTACTGCCCTGCATGGGTGGCTCCCAGACTCTACTCCACACACAGTCTACCATCATGTGACTGTCCATATCATACTGTGGGCGGTACTGTTCTCCAGTCCCTTATCCTGCTGAACTCCCGTATGCTACAATATCTAACTCAATCTTCCTGTCTCCCAAAGGAAATGGCAGCACTTCCTATCCCACAAATAATGATCCAATCATTTCTTTAGTCAATTACTGTCAAGCTTCATGAATGCTCATTTGGAATTCTTAAGTGATCTGGCAAAACTCACTGAAAAGGAACCATTAAAGTAATGACTCATGAATGATTGGACTAATCCCTGCATTACTGCACTCACATTAAGTGGGAAAACAGTCAAGGGTAAGCAGTCTCGGGGATCGATTTTAACTCTGTAAGTGAATGGGTGTAGATCAAGTGAGTTAAAATCTGTCCCATGAGGTGGGATTTTCCAGCCATACTTGCCCCAAGACTGGAAAATCCCGCACGAGGTCAACGGACCTTGGTATGGTCGGCGTCCTGCCCGCCATGGCAATCGCCTGTTTCTGAGGAATGTCCGACCGCGCCGGAAATCCGGCTCCCGTAAGATTGCGGGAGGTGGGAAATCGGGCGTGATTCTGACTTCTTGACTCTTGCGTGAGTTTACCAGCTTGCTCCGCCGAGCAAGTCCCTCATTCCACATCCTTCCTACCTGTGATGCAAAAATGCTTCTCAAACTTTCAGTCTCTGACATTTATTTTTTTAACTGCAATCTTCACTCTTGATCATTGGAAATGGGTTTGTTTTTATCTACCAAACCATCCTTTCATCATTTTTAAACAACGCTAACACATCGTCCCTGTAATCCCCCGAGGTAATGTTTTCATCTTGAGAAATCGAAAGGTATTTACTTGTCAATGTTTTAGGAGCTCCTGTTCAGAGGTTCTCATTTAGGAATTTGCTGAGAAATGTTTGAAGGTAAGATTCTGTTCAAGTTTGGTTTAGTTAGAGTCGAAAGTTTAAAGGTTATTTATTAGTCACAAGTAAGGCTTACATTAACACTGCAATGCAGTCACTGTGAAAATCCCCTAGTCGCCACTTTCGGGTATACTGAGCGAGAATTTAGCGCGGCCAGTGCACCCTAACCAGCACGTCTTTCGAACCGTGGGAGGAAACCGGAGCACCCGGAGGAAACCCACGCAGACACGGGGAGAACGTGCAAATTCCGCACAGACAGTGACCCAAGCCGGGAATCGAACCTGAGGCACTGTGAGGCAGCAGTGCTCACCACTGTGCCACCGGCATGGGGAAATCTCTAAGGAGGGGGAAGAGGATACTACAGCACAGGAAGATGGAGACTCAAACATTACACAAACCATCACTTAAATCATTTTGGTGAGACTCATGTATATCTCGCGGAATCAAGTGAAGAGGTTCTTATTCTGTCCAGCAAGTCCAGCACGGAACATTCTGGAGAACTTCCATTCCATCTGCAATTTGCTCAGCAGAATAAACAGCAATTAATGCTTTTGATTGAAATAATTGGAGGCTGCTGTTAATTGTAGTTTGATGTACTTTTCTCCAAATATCTCCGCCGATTTCTAGCAAGTCCGGGAATTCCAATGTAGCATTAAATAAATATTTTTACAAGTAGGAGACAGGGCAATCCCTTTTTTTTTGTTGTTGTTTTTGGCTTTACCTCGCTACTCAGACAAAACATGCACTTGAAGGTAGGAATAAAATTAGTTTGGTGTTAATAGTGAACTTGGAAGGAAAGTTTCCTCCCAACGCTACCCCTTCCCGCCCTTCCCCCTCCACCCCCCCCCGCTGCCCAATTCAGTGCATGGATCGGGGCTGATTTGAGTTAGCACCACTTGCTGTATTCACCTCGGCAACAACTCCAACAAAGGTCTCCCAACGCTACCTCCAAAAGCTAGAAAGTCTGTTGGTAATTACGCATCTGCACCTACTGTATAACATACATTGTTAATTGTATCTCAGTCATGTCCGCAGGTGGTGGGTATTTGGTTCAATCCCATATTGGAATTGTGTGAGGTTGAGTTAGGAGGTAACTGCTTGTAACGTTTCACTCTGTAAATAAATGTAAGATTCAGCATCGATTCAATCGTGGGTCACAGGTGTCGCTGGCTGCCCAGCATTTATTGCCCATCCCTAGTTGCTCTTGAGAGGTGATGGTGGGCTGCCTGATTGAATCGCTGCAGTCCACATGTTGTGGGTTGAGCCACAATGCCGTTAAGAAGCAGATTCCATGATTTTGACCCATCCATGTCAGGATGGTGGAGGGGAACTTGCAGGTGGTGGTGTTCCCATGTATCTGCTGCCCTCGTCCTTTGTGATGGAAGTGGTCTTGGATTTGGAAGGTGCTGTCTAAGGATCTTTGGTGAATTGCTGCAGTGCATCTTGTAGATAGTACACACTGCTGCTACTGAGCGTCGGTGGTGGAGGGAGTGGATGTTTCATAGAATCATAGAAACCCTACAGTGCAGAAGGAGGCCATTCGGCCCATCGAGTCTGCACCGACAACAATCCCACCCAGGCCCTATCTCCGTAACCCCACACATTTACCCCACTAATCCCTCTAACCTACGCATCCCGGAACACTAAGGGGCAATTTAGCATGGCCAATCGACCTAACCTGCACATCTTTGGACTGTGGGAGGAAACTGGAGCACCCGGAGGAAACCCACGCAGACACAGGGAGAATGTGCAAACTCCACACAGATAGTGACCCGAGCTGGGAATCAAACCCAGGTCCCTGTAGCTGTGAGGCAGCAGTGCTGACCACTGTGCCACTGAGCTGTCCGAAAATACATTTTGCCTTGTTGCCAATTCCATTGACCACTGCAATTGTGGGTGTGGTGCCAATCAAGCGGGGCTGCTTTGTCCTGGATGGTGTCAGGCTTCTTGAGTGTTGGAGCTGCACCATCCAGGCAAGTGGGGAGTATTCCATCACACTCCTGATTTGTGCCTTGTAGATGATGAACAGGCTTTGGGGAGTCAGGTGGTGAATTACTCATCGCAGTATTCCTAGCCTCTGACCTGCACTTGTAGTCACTGTGTTTATGTGATGAGTCCAGTTTGAGTTTCTGGTCAATGGTAACCCCCAAGGATGTTGACAGTGGGGGATTCAGTGAAGGTAACACCATTGAATGTTAAGGATTTGTCTCCAGTGTTCTCAATCACCAACTATCTTCGTCACAAAAAGCATGCACAACCTCCTGCTTTACCTCTTTGACTGGCTTATGGTGTTCTCACCGTAAACAAAATGAAAGCTAAAGCAATTGTATTAAAATTAGTACAAAATGATTCCTCAGTATTCCCTCTACTACCTCAGACCAACAAGCAATTATGGCCAAGGCAGGATCTGAGCTATCTTCTGTAGAAGAGTCGTGTGGGCTCGAAATGTTAACTCTGTTTCTCTCTCTACGGATGCTGCCAGACCTGCTGAGTTTGTCCAACATTTCCCATTTTTATTTCAGATTTCCAGCATCTGCAGGATGTTGCTTTTATTTTTTATGTTTTCATGCTACTTATTTTTAAAGTAAATAAAATAAAAAAAACATCAGTTTATTGGGAGCAGGCGGGAAAGTTACCTCGATTTCTGCATTGATGACAGGTGAAATATTTGGTTTGATTTTGATTTTGATTTGATTTGATTTATTATTGCCACATGTATTAGTATACAGTGAAAAGTATTGTTTCTTGCACACTATACAGACAAAGCATACCGTACATAGAGAAGGAAAGGAGAGAGTGCAGAATGTGATGTTACAGTCATAGCTAGGGTGTGGAGGAAGATCAACTTAATTCGAGGTAAGTCCATTCAAAGGTCTGACGGCAGCAGGGAAGAAGTTGTTCTTGAGTTGGTTGGTACGTGGCCTCAGACTTTTGTATCTTTTTCCCGATGGGAGAAGGTGGAAGAGAGAATGTCCGGGGTGTGTGAGATTCTTAATTCTGCCTGAGGTTCTGCCCATTGTTCATCCCTCAACCTACATCAGTAAAAAAAACCCCAGATTATCTGGTGATTATCACATTGATGTTTGTGGGAACTTGGTATGGGCAGAATTGGCTGCTGTGTTTCCTATATTACAACACTGCAGTTTAAAAACTCTATGTTGGTTGTAAAATGGTCCAGACCGTGCTGAAGTTGAGTTGTATAAGTGAGAGTCAGTCTTTATTTCAGTATAAACAGCAACCTCAGTATTTTTCACCTTGTGGAGTTTTAGTCCAAAAACCCAGAATCCTAAATCCTGCACAATGCCCCAACTATACGCCTTTAATTCAACCGCAGACAAACACCTGCTTCTGCACCTGTTTAATATGACCTTTTGTAGCTCTTTTGTATGCGATTGTGCTGATTATGCTGGCTGCTTTTCCGAGGCAGCGGGAAGTGTAGATGGCGTCAATGGATGGGAGGCTGGTTTGCCTGATGGATTGGGCTACATTCACGACCTTTTGTAATTCCTTGCAGTCTTGGGCAGAGCAGGAGCCATACCAAGCTGTGATACAACCAGAGAGAATGCTTTATGGTGCATCTGTAAAAGCTGGGTTATTATTTTTGTTTGTTTTTGAAGGATTATATGTCAGCAGTATTTATCATTCCAAACACCACCATTTTGGAGGCAGCAAGCTGAATTTCTACGTGAATATTGGTGTTAAAGTGGCGTAAATTAGATGGGTAAGGTACAGCCTGGTAATGCCTGCTTTTATTCATCAGCATTTCTACACCAATGAAGACGGGCATAAAATGATACTATAACATGGAGAAAATACATCAATTGGCATGTTTCTTACCATTCGCCTTCAACCCACGCCCCTCCAATCCCAGCTATTGCTAAGGACATCAAGGGGGCACTAAGAATTTGGAAGAAACCTGCTTGGTTTTATATATACATTTCCCTTTCACAACCACAGTTAGGGCGGCACAGTGGCACAGTGGTTAGCATTGCTGCCTCACAGCGCCGCGTACCTGGGTTCGATTCCCGACTTGGGTCACTGTCTGTGCGGAGTCTAAAACTAGAGGGCATAGGTTTAAGGTGAAAAGGGGAGAGATACAAAAGGGTCCAGAGGGACAATTGTTTTCACACAGAGGGTGGTGAGTGTCTGGAATGAGGTAGTAGTAGAGGCGGGTACAATTTTGTCTTTTAAAAAGCGTTTAAACAATTACATGGGTGAGCTGGGTACAGAGGGATATGGGCCAAATGCGGGCAATTGGGAATAGCTTCGTGATAAAAATTGGGCGGCATGGACAAGTTGGGCCGAAGGGCCTGTTTCCATGCTGTAAACCTCTATGACTCTATGGAAAGTTAAAACACCATCTTAATGTCTACCCTGAGAAATCCCTTCATAATCTTAAAGATCTGTATCAGTTGACATTCAACCTTTGTTTTTTCTAGAACTAAGTGCTCCAGCCAGTTCAATCTTCCCTGTTAAGTATTATAATGATGGTATTATCCCTATCACAGAATGTATGTGTCACAATAACAGGTTCCACATGTGGGGGGCCTAATTGCAGTGAAAATTATATATACATACATATATATTTATATATATATATATAGGGAAACAGTGAAATATTGAGTCAAAGAGCCAATTCACTGCTTCCAAATATGCCTTCAATTATATCATTAAAATCTCTGATCTTTAGCATAGAACCCATGGGGTTGGATTAAATTAACTACCTGGCAGAAACCAGCCAGCTGAAAACAAGTAGTGTTACTTACTGTTTGGAATAAACCCATTCGCGGTGTTACAGGACTGAGATGTGAGGAGAGAATTGGCATTTTCAGATATCGAAAAGGTAGGACCATTAAATCTCGGCACGGTGGCACAGTGGTTAGCACTGCTGCCTCACAGTGCCAGGGACCCGGGTTCAATTCCCTGCTTGGGTCACTGTCTATGCGGAGTTTGCACGTTCTCCCCATGTCTGTGTGGGTTTCCTCCGGGTGCTCCGGTTTCCTCCCACAGTCCAGAAAGTGTGCTGGTTAGGGTGCATTAGGCCAAGCTAAATTCTCCCTCAGTGTACCCGAACAGGCGCTGGAGTGTGGCGACTAGAGGATTTTCACAGTAACTTCATTGCAGTGTTAATGTAAGACTAATAAATAAACTTTAAACAATGAGAGGAGAACACAAACTCAAATTAGTTAGCGAGAATGATTGGTGGATATCAAGAAATTCCTCTTTCCACCAACAGTTGAGCACATGGAGCGGACTGGGGCTGGGGTAGTTCAGGAAATTCCCTGGAATCTTTTGGATGTCATGAAGATATAACATTGTGCTGGATTGACACTCAAAGAATAGATAGAGATATTTAGGTAGAGATGTACAAAATCATGAAGGGTTAGGCAGAGTAGATAGGGACAAACTTCCCTTGCTCGTAGAAGGATCAAGAATGAGAGGGCATAAAATGATTTAAAATGATTTGCAAAAGAAGAAAATGTGATGTGAGAGAAACCTTTCTCACACAGCGAGTGGTTGGGGTCTGGAATGCTCTGTGGTGGAGGCAGGTTCAATCGAGACGTTCAAGAGGGCATTGGATGATAATTTGAGTAGAAACAATGGATGGGGAAAAGGCAGGGGAATGGCACTAAGTCATGATGCTCATTTGGAGCACCAGTGCAGACATGATGGGCCAAATGGCCCCCTTCAGCATCGTAGCAATTAGAGTCATAGAGGTTTACAGCATGGAAACAGGCCCTTTGGCCCAACTTGTCCATGCCACCCCTTTTTTTTAACCACAAAGCTAGTCCCAATTGCCCACATTTGACCCATATCCCTCTATAGCCATCGTACCCATGTAACTCTCTAAATACTTTTCAAAAGACAAAATTGTACCCGCCTCTACTACTACCTCTGGCAGCTCGTTCCAGACACTCACCACCCTCTGTGTGAAACAATTGCCCCTCTGGGCCCTTTTGTATCTCTCCCCTCTCACCTTAAACCTATGCCCTCTAGTTTCAGATTCCCCTATGTTTGGGGAAAAATGTTGACTATCTAGCTGATCTATTCAGTGATTTGAATAGCCTTCTTTACCCACTCTAATGTTGTAATTTTGTTGGTACCTTTGTCTGTGGCCACACCACAGCAGACCTGTATTTAAGATGGGGCCAGGTCGAAACCCCTCAATTAGGCCCAAAGTAGAAAGTGGGCAGAAATAAAAGGCAGCAAGCTGGAGAGCTGGAAAGGAGCTGGAGAGCTGGAAAGGAGCTGGAAAGAAGCTGGAGAGCTGGAAAGAAGCTGGAGAGCTGGAAAGATGCTGGAGAGCTGGAAAGAAGTTGCCAGGAGAAAGAAAGCAAAGGAGAACGACAACTAATTAGCAAAGTTTCGGTTCCTTAAAAAAAAACTAATAGGGAGTAAAGAGTGAGGCAAGGAGAACTCATATAGCCCCTGCAGTGCAGAAGGAGGCCATTCAGCCCATTGAATCTGTACTGTTTCTCTGGCAGAGTGTCTTAACCAGGCCCACTCCCCTGCCCTATGTGCATAACCCCACACATTTCCCCATGGCTAATCCAACTAGCCTACACATCTTGGGACATTAAAGGGCAATTTAGTATGGCCAATCCACCTAACCCGCACATCAATGGACTGTGAGAGGAAACCGGAGCACCCGGAGGAAACTCACGCAGACATGGGGAGAACGTGCAAACTCCACACAGAGAGTGACCCGAGGCTGGAATCAAACCCGGATCCCTGGCACTGTGAGGCAGCAGTGCTAACCATTGTGCCACCGTGCTGCCCTTACACAGGGCATTTCCATGGCTATGCGGCAATTGACCAAAAGACTGAAATAGTTTTAACATTGGTGTCTGGAATCTATAAATTAGAGTGCTCAACAACACTATACTTAATTAACTTATCGTGCAACTGGGACAAATTTCCAAATCTATGGGTCCATAGCTATTTACAGAATATATATCCATTTTTAATTTGCAGCTCTTCTGGTAAGCGGCAATAGTAGAAATACAATTTTTATCTTCATTTCTACCTCCGCAGTGAGCGTTACCCATTGAGGGCGTAACTGAAGGTGTATCCATCATTCAGTCAAGCAGTTGTTGGTAGTTGGAGAATCTGGCTGCTCTAGAGACACAACTCTAACTTTCAGTACATTTAAATGCCCTCTCAGCATGGGGAACACCTGACCAAAATGTCCCCCGTGATAATGAGGTCTCAACATTTAAAACTCCCCCAAAGAGAGCCACAGAATGATAATTTACACCTGGTTTGTGTGACCAATTAGTATTGTTACGATGCAGAGGTTAATCCGCATTATTTTACTTCGTAATCTGGTAAAAGTGTTTGGGAAGGTGTCAACTGTTCTACATTAAAGTTTAATATAAAGACCTGACACTTGCTTTAAGTGAATAATTTAACACGGTATTTTCCTCAACTAACCAGTAACTTTAACTAAACCAGTAACATTTTAATTAAAGGATGATTTGACTGAAATGCTGTTCAAATAAAGACAAGGAACATTCAGTACCAAAACAGTAATAACAGAATCTTAGTCACTCTCAGAAAAACTATGCACAACCAGGTCTGATGGCTTGGAAAAGATTTGGAGTTCTTTGGTAGCTGTCCACTGTCTGATTTGGTACTTTTTACTGGTTAAATGATGAGTTCTCTTGAGACATATCTGAAGCTGGCAGAGTTAAGAACTGTTTCAGTTGATCTAACTGCCTTTGACTGCTTCAGTTGATCTGGTCCTTTCTCTGGCTCTGGAGATGTTCTTCTAACATGGCTGTTCCTCTGGCCTTTATACTTGCGATGACCTCATAATTCTCTTACACCACAATTGGTCTGAGGTTGTCAACAAGAGCAAATCCAAATCTGATAGGCTCGGAATAGCTGATTGTCTTTTTTAAACTGGTCGGCTATTAAAATGCAAAAGTCTGTTACCAAGGCGACCCTGATGTTTGGTCCTGGAAACAAATGTTGCAATTTAGAGTCTGGGTGAACTCTGCATCCAATTACTGAACTTAAAACCAGCTCTTAAAGGGACCACGCACTGTTTCCTTTCCCTCTAGCATTTTTACAATTCTTTTATATCTTTACAATCATTCTTTACATTTTTACAAACTCAGCTTCATAACATTATAATTGAAGGCACAGTAAATAGTCTCACAACACCAGGTTCAAGTCCAACAGGATGATTTATTTGGTAGCATGAGCTTTCAGAGCGCCGCTGTGTGGCTACCTCAGTCCAATGCCGGCAACTCCACATCATTATAATTCAATGCATTTTTTTTGCAATGCCAGCCTGTGGTGGTTACGGAGACTGATTGACAAGTAGTCCCAGCCCCCCCCCCCCCCCCCCCCCCCCAGCTGAATAAACTGTGCAAATAGTGGGATTCTGGCTCCCGCACGGAATAATGAATGCTTGAAAGAGAACCACAGGACTGGATGCTGTTGACATCTTTTACTGAATGGCTTGAATGATGCTCGAGGAGATCTATGGAACAGATGCAGCCCTTGAATGTTGCTGACAAGAGAAACACGTTGCTGAAGCTTCATGGCTTGCACTCACCAAGACAAACAGAAGAATGCCAAATTTCAAACAATCACCACGATTTGTACTCCAGGAGAAAAGGGTGCCGATGGCAAGTTGACTCTGATTGGCTGAGTCACCTCCCTGGAGTAAACAACGGGGGAGCTTCCAAGCTCAACCCTTGCGTCCTTTTTGAGCCACTGAGAGCTTAGAGGAGCCTGTAGTTCCCTGTTGCTTTCTCCTTGGCAACACCTAGGTCAATCAGAGTCTACTGACCAGCCTCCCATCCATTGACTCTGTCTACACTTGCCGCTGTCTCGTCAAAGCAGCCAGCATAATTAAGGACCCCACGCACCCCGGACATTCTCTCTTCCACCTTCTTCCTTCGGGAAAAAGATACAAAAGTCTGAGGTCACGTATCAACCGACTCAAGAACAGCTTCTTCCCTGCTGCCATCAGACTTTTGAATGGACTTGCCTTGCATTAAGTTGATATTTCTCTACACCCTAGCTGTGACTGTAACACTGCATTCTGCACTCTCTCCTTCCCTTCTCTATGAACGATATGTTTTGTCTGTATAGCGTCCAAGAAACAATACTTTTTCCTGTATGTTAATACATGTGACAATAATAAATCAAATCAAAATCGAATCAAATCAAATCAATCAGCACCTTTTCCTCCGTCATTTAAATTCTTGTGCTTGTTTGCTATTTGGCTTTCCTGCATTTGTCCCAAAGTGTACAACTGGAAAAGCATCAGCAATATGGTCCACGTTTCAGTAATAGCCTTCGCTGTCTGCCTTCCTTTTCTGATATTTTGTGACCAATAAACAATAAAAGAATGCAAATTTTGAATACTTTGTTGATTTAAGTTAATTTATTAATCACAAGTAAGGCTTACATTAACACTACAATGAAGTTACTGTGAAATTCCCCTAGTCGCCACACTCTGGCGCCTGTTCGGGTCAATGTGCCGAACCAGCACGTCTTTCAGACTCTGGGAGGAAACCGGAGCACCCGGAGGAAACCCACACACAGACATGGGGAGAACGGGCAGACTCTACACAGCCAGTGACCCAGCCGGGAATCGAACCCAGGCCTCTGGGCACTGTGAGGCAGCAGTGCTAACCACTGTGCCACCTACCCTGTGCATTGCTCACAGCACCGTTCTGCAATTGATCTTCGGTTGGTGGAGACTCCAGGGTGATCCTGTCGGGTTAGCAGACTGGCACACACAGGTAAGGGTGCGTCCGTCGTAAGGTATGATTGTTATGAAAGCAATGGTTTAAGATGAGCTAGAACAGTCTTTAAATGGCTTCAATCTAACATACCCTATAGTTAGCTGTTAGTTCTCTGCGTTCAGCTGCAAGGATTGTAAAATCCATCCAGTTTCCAGATGGAGACATACCTTGCCATCAGACTGTGGTTCCTGGAAATGCCATCTAGGCTGGGTACAGTACTGGAAGCTTGTGTGAGGTTTGGAAGTACTTGTGCCAGTAATTCGCATATGCATACAGCTTATAAAAGTCTGCAATATGGCACGTGTCAATTCATACATGGAAACATTGGAAATAGGAGCAGGAGTCGGTCATCTGGACCCTCAATCCTACCCCAGCTTTCAGCTAGATCATGGTTGATCTAATTCACTGCCATTTCCCCACATTATCCCCATATCCCTTGCTGTCTTTAATGTGTAGAAATGCTTCAATCTCTGTCTTGAATATACTCAATGACTGAGCCTGCACAGGCCTTGAGTATTTAGTTCAACAGACTAGGTACCAGGCAGAGTTAAATGCATGAATGAAGAGGGTGATTAACTTTGGGATTTGATTTGATTTATTATTGTCACAAGGATTGGGATACAGTGAAAAGTATTGTTTCTTGTGCGCTATACTGACAAAACATACCATTCATAGAGTACATGGGGGAGAAGGAAAGGAATGGGTGCAGAATGTAGTGTTACAGTCATAGCTAGGGTGTAGAAAAAGATCAACTTAATGTGAGGTAGGTCTATTCAAAAGTCTGACGGCAGCAGGGAAGAAGCTGTTCTTGAGTCGGTTGGTACGTGACCTCAGGCTTTTGTATCTTTTTACCGACGGAGGAAGGTGGAACGGCACGGTGGTCAGCACTGCTGCCTCACAGCGCCAAGGACCTGGTTTCAATTCTGGCCTCAGGTCACTCTCTGTGTGGCGTTTGCACATTCTCTCCGTGTCTGCATGGGTTTCCTTCGGGCGCTCCGGTTTCCTCTCTCACTCCAAAGATGTGCAGGTTAGGTTGATGGGCCATGCTAGGGATTAGCAGGATAAATATGTGTGGTTACGGGAATAGGACCTGCGTGGGATTGTGGTCGGTGCTGACTCGATGGGCCGAATGGCCTCGTTCTGCACTGTAGGGATGCTATGAATGGAGTACATGCGGGGTGTGTGGGGTCCTCGATTATGCCGGCTGCTTTTCCGAGGCAGCGGGAAGTGTAGATGGAGACAATGGATAGGAGTCAGGTTTGCGTGACTCACAACCCTTCATTCACAACCCTTTGTAGTTTCTTGTGGTCTTGGTCAGAACAGGAGGCATGCCAAGCTGTGATATAACCAGAAAGGATACTTTCCATGGTGTATGATTAGGTTATGTTTTGGATTAGACCAACATCCAACGCCTGTGTGTGTGTGTGTGTAAATGGTGGGAGACCATGCTGCCATGTTTCCTACATTACAACTACATTACAACTTCAAAAAGTACTTCATTGGTTAGAAAGCGCTTGTGAGAGATGTTTGTTGGTCATGAAAAGGGCGACATAAATAAAAGTCTTCCTTTATACAAGTTGTGGAATTTCCATAGAGATTGTCCTGTAACTTAGCTGATCCCCTGGATGGTGAGACAGCCCCCATGGAAATTCAGGGCTGTTGATTTTAGCCACAACTGGCTAATTTCTCTGCTTAATATGGAGTGACGTCTCTCCCACCCTTACCACCAGCCAGTGGCTTGTTTGGAAGGATTTTGCAGGTTGATAGTCAACCAGTTTGGCTTAATAGATTCTACCGTAGCCACAGCCTGGCGGTAGTGAGTACAAGAGGGAATAGAGGAAATTTTAATCCACACTAGTTCTGTCCTACACACAATGATATTGGATGCATGAAATGGGGTGACATGGTGGCACCCCACCCCACAGTGGTTAGCACTGCTGCCTCAGGGACCCGGGTTCGATTCCCGGCTCGGAGTCTCTGCGGAGTCTGCACATTCTCCCCGTGTCTGTGTTTGGGTTCCTCTGGGCACTCCAGTTTCCTCCCACAGTCCAAAGATGTGCAGGTTAGGTGCATTGGTCATGCTAAACTGACCCTTCGTGTTAGGGGGATTAGCAGGGTAAATACATAGGGTTATGGGGATCGTGGCTGGGTAGATTGTTGTCGGTGCAGGCTCGATGGGCCAAATGGCCTCCTTCTGCACTGTAGGGATTTGATTCTATGATTCCATTTCCAAACCCAGCACTAACATCCTGATGAGAACATAGTTATTTAGGTTTGGTGGACATTAAGTTTGAAAATAAATTCTGCCAAAGTCCATCTTCTTTGGTAGACGATGCTGATATGCCGGTCAGCAGTTCTGACATTGATTGGTGTATCAGGTTCAGGCTGCAAGATGAGTAGCTACAGTATTGATTCACAGCCATCAGTAACTGATTTAGGAGGTCCTGTGGCGCAGTGGGTAATATCTCTGCTTCTGAGCCAGAAGCTTGGGGTTCGAGTCTCACTCCAGGACTTGATGAAAGAAGTTGCATTCATAATGTGGCCAAACTGGTTGACTATCAACCTGCAAAATCCTTCCAAACAAGCCATTGGCTGGTGGTAAGGGTGGGAGAGACGTCACTCCATATTAAGCGTTAGCCACGCTTAATATGGAGTGACGTCCCTCAAACTATAAGCTTCTAGCGACCTGTTCCAGGAATTACTGGCTACGGAAACAAAGCCTGCCTTAGTGTGCCACTAGGTACGGGAAGAGAATTGGAGTAACTAATTCATATTGACTGGTTATCGTGTGAAGCTTGTGGCCAGGGGCAGGTTTTACAGAGCTTCACATTCTGCCAGTAAATTTTAAATGCATTGAGAGCACAGGTAGCAGCACGTCTTGACACCACACTGAAGTGGTACTCCATGCAGCATCCAATCAACAGAGAGCGGCCAATGTCTCCCCCCCCCCCCAGGAGCCTTAGCCAGCCCTTCACTTTGAGGTCAGTTTGCGATGGGTCCTGATTAAAGTAAAGTTTATTTACTAGTCGCAAGTAAGGCTTACATTAACACTGCAATGAAGTTACTGTGAAATGCCCCGAGTTGCCACAATCCGGCGCCTGTTCGGGTCAATGCACCTAACCAGCATGTCTTTCAGAATGTGGGAGGAAACCGGGAGCACCTGGAGGAAACCCACGCAGACACGGGGAGGACGTGCAAATTCCACACAGACAGTGACCCAAGCCGGGAATCGAACCCGGGTCCCTGGCGCTGTGAGGCAGCAGTGCTAACCACTGTGCTATCATGCCGCCCTGATTGGAAATCCACCCCTTCAGCTCCATTCTCATGCCAGAAGACCACTGTCCAACACCCACCACCACTGTGGTCCCGTGTCACAGGGTCAGGGCTCATCAGTACAAGCCGGGGTTTCTGGCAGGTCAACCGAGTGGAATCCCACTGCTGCTGTCTCAGAAATGGAGAAGAAGAACTCCAAAGATGGGCGGAATGAGGACAAGAACTGAAGGAAGTTCTGGGCTCTGAGAGCTGGGATCTGGCCCTGTCTTTCCAAAGCAATGTAAGGGATGTGATGTAACACACCATGTAACATCTATACGTTAGTAGTCTAGAGAAGATACCTACACAGTGGAGACCTGTGTGTACATCCAGAGCTATCCTTGAATAAGGAATCAACATTATTGTTACTAATCCTGTCTTGTCTGCTTAGTGCCTTGTGCATCGTATTGTAATGTTTATTTATTAGTCGATTTACATTCACACTGCAATAAAGTTACTGTGAAAAATCCCCTAGTCGCCACACTCCGGCGCCTGTTCGGGTACACTGAGGGAGAATTTAGCATGGCCAATGCACCTAACCGGCACATCTTTGGAGTGTGGGAGGAAACCGGAGCACCCGGAGGAAACCCACGCAGACACAGGGAGAATGTACAAACGCCACACAGACAGTTACCCAACCCGGGTCCCTGGCACTGTGAGGCAGCAGTGCTAACCACTGTGCTACCGTGCCACCGAAGTAGCTGTCATAGAGGTTAAGAAAGCAACGGTGTCTAAAGGGAGGTCAGGTAAAAGGCTACACTGTTATTTACCTGCAGACCTGTGCCTCCACCTTTCTTTTCCTTTCCCTTCACTTTAGCCTCTTTGTTTCCTGTCCTTTTGGCCTCGACAGATACTGTTCATGTGCTGAGGTGGAATAAAATATTTCATAGAATCCCTACAGTACAGAAGGAGGCCATTTGGCCCATTGAGTCCGTACCGACCACAATCCCACCCACCAATCCCACATATTTATCCTGCTAATCCCCCTGACACCAGGGTCAATTTAGCATGGCCAATCCACCTACTCTGCACATCTTTGGAGTGTGGGAGGAAACCGGAGCACGCGGAGAAAACCCACGCAAACACAGGGAGAAATGTGTAAACTCCACACAGACAGTCACCTGAGGCCGGAATTGAACCCGGGTCCCTGGCGCTGTGAGGCAGCAGTGCCTCATGTAACATCTATATGTTAGCTGTCGAGAGAAGATGCTTATACAGTGAAGACCTGTGTGTACATCTTGAGCTATCCCTGTGCCACCGTGCTGCCCTAAGTGACGCTCTAAGTGACGCACATCTTTGATTTCCTCCATCGCTCTAAGCCGCTCATACCCACCGCTCGCTGGAACTGATGGCGTCCTTCCAAAAACTATCCGAATCTGCGCCTGAAACGGTGCTTATGAATGAGCCAAGGAAAATCGAGCGCTCAAATCCATTCAATTCTATCCGAAACTTGCCAAAAGCATCCAGCGATGGAAATTAAGGGAGATCTCGGCTCCAGCCTGTTTTGGAAGTGGACAATGACAAAGTAAATGATGTGTTGGGTATTGTACGGTATGCTCAGTATCTGGATGTGGTATGTGCATGTCCCAAAACACTGACACAGTTATTGCATTCCGAGAAACGGATTTAATATTTTGGTGGGGTCGGAATCAATGGTTTGAATAGTCTCAGGTTCTGCCACTAGAAGCCAACACGAGAAACATGAGCAACTGTTTCAGTAGCTGCTCCAGACATCATAAACTTACAAAAATCTCCATTGTGAAATCAAAGAAATTAACCTCACTGCCAATCATACTGACATTTAACACGTGCTTCATTGGAGGGAATTATTTTAAAATATTATCATGCCCAGGCTACTTTTTTGCATCTATTCCAACAAAATGTGTGAAGCGAGCTTGTCTTTATGCTTAGAATGCTTCAAATCCCTTCAGTGCAGAATGAGGCCATTTGGCCCATCGCATCGGCACCAACCACAATTCAACCCAGGCCCTTTTCCCTGTAACCCCACCTATTCACCCTGCTAATCCCCAGACACTAAGGGTTAATTTGGCATGGCCATTCAACCTAACCCGCACATCTTTGGAGTGCGGGAGGAAACCGGAGCACCCGGAGGAAACCCACGCAGACACAGGGAGAGCATGCAAACTCCACGCAGACAGTGACCCGGGACCGGAATTGAACCCGGATCTCTGACGTTGTGAGGCAACAGTGCTGATCTGGTGGCTGGATTTTTCAGCCAATGTCAGAACCCCAAACTTGTCAATGCCCTCAGATTGCTGCTAGTGTAGCCTTCAGGAAGGTGGCCTCCTAATTGCCCCCCTTGGGCTTGGGCTCCTGGTGATGCAGGCCCAATAAGAGGGCCCTTAGCGATGTCAGGTTGGGTATGTGGCTGAGGCCACCTGGTGAGTGCCAGGGTACATCATCATAAAGGTACCAGTGTAGAAGCAAAAGATTAAAGAGCATTGAAGCAGATAGGGCCATTGGCGTGGATGGGAAATCCCTCTACATTCATATCCCTGCTGCGTCCGTCATGTGGACATGTAGCCTCTTGCTTCGTTGGCTCCTTGACCTGCAGGAAGCACTCTGGCTGCCTCAGGACATAATGGGGACCCAGGCATTCCAACTCTGTTAAAAAATCCAAAAATGAACTCTGGATGGGACACTGATTGCACTAACTGGCTGCCCCTCAGTGGAGTGGGGACACATGAAGAGGCATTGGCCTAGTGGTATTATCGCTAGACTATTAATCCAGAAACCGAGCTAATGTTCTGGAGACCCAGGTTCGAATCCCATCATGGCAGATGGTGGAATTTGAATTCAATAAAAAACATCTGGAATTAACAATCTACTGATGACCATGAAACCATTATCAATTGTCAGAAAACTCATCTGGTTCACCAATGCCCTTTAGGGAAGGAAATCTGCTGTCCTTACCTGTTCTGGCCTACATGTGACTCCAAAGCCACAGCAACAATTGCCCTCTGAAATGGCCCAGCAAGACACTCAGTTGTATCAGCAATTCAAGAAGGTGGCTCACCACTACCTTCTCAAGTGCAACTAGGGATGGGCAATAAATGCTGGCCCAGCCAGCGATGCCCATGTCCCACGAATGAATTTTAAAAAACTCAGTTCCTAGCTCTCCCCTGAGAAAGACCGCTGGTGTTCGGTGGTGGGAATCCCTTTGGGGAATTGTCCTGACGTTGCTGCCCCCCCCTGCTACTTTCCTGGCTCCTGCCAACCCTCACCCCTTCGCCCCATCTCCACAGGATCTGAAAACCCAACCTGATATGCTTGAGATTGACGGGAATCTGTTAACAGAATTAAAAATACAGACAGGAGTGGCCTTATTACACCACTTATAAATAACTGGCTTCAGTTGGCAAGTAGCCGATATTGGCATGCTTAGGATACAGTGACAGTCTGTGATCTTAATCATAAAAAGCAATTTAAAAGAGAATTCTTTACAATGAAGGCAATATCCAACTCTGCGTGTTTTCCCATTTATTCTGTGATCTTTAAGTTGACACTTAATTAGTATTTAGACGTATAATAGTGATCCAGACCTGTTTCGTGAGTTCTATTAATATAAGTTTTAAATAGCTGCCAAGGCCCATGCAAGCTTTTTTATACAATGCAATTTTCAAACAATGCACATTTGCTCATATTTAAAACATGTCTCCTCTGTTAGCCAAAGCTGACAAGTAATTATGTTCCTGAGAGAGAAGAGGATTATTAATTAGTTAGTTATCTTGACATTTTTAACATCACTCAAGCACTTCAGGTGGGCAACATACTCAGTTTAAAGTATAACGTGCTTTATTCATTGAATCAGTACCTAACCCATGTAAAAAAAAGTTTAGTTTAGTTATTATTGCCACAAGTCGGCTTACATTAACACTGCAATGAAGTTACTATGAAAATCCCCTAGTCGCCACACTCTGGCGCCTGTTCGGGTACACTGAGGGAGAATTTAGCATGGCCAATGCAGCTAACCAGCACGTCTTTCGGACTGTAGGAGGAAACCAGAGCACCTGGAGGAAAGCCACGGAGAACGTGCAGACTGCACACAGATAGTGACCCAAGCCAAGAATGGAACCTGGGTTCCTGGCGCTGTGAAGCAGCAGTGCTGACAACCACTGTGCCACCGTGTCTCCCCATCTAGACCCTATGCCATTGGGGAATGTTAATAAGATCTCAAATTTCAGATCCAGATATTATAAAGATGTCGGCATCACTGGATGTTCTGGTGCTTATAACAAAGTGCAGTTTCCTTAGAAGTTCTGAAATGACTGATCTACAAAAAGAAATTAACAGTCCAGCAGCCAATGACTCTGCAAGTGTAATGCAATCTATCCTGCTGGTTTATTCAATAACCAAACACTGGGTTGTAGGGTGTTGGATGCCATCCAGTAGGTCTTAACGAAGTCTTTGTAATCTTAAGTAGGTTAACTATATGTATTTATTAACTCCAATAAACTATGTGCACATATACAGTAAAAGGTTCAAACTAGGACTTGTCTCCAAGCTTGCTTGTGCACACTTCTCTGTCCAACTAGACTGACACGTAGGTGCGATTCATGTGTTCTCTTACATCACTGTGTGGGTGGTACTGTACTCAGTCCCACATTAACCCTCTCTGTGCCAGACCCTTATACTACGGGTGACACAGTGGCACAGTGATTAGCAGTGCTGCCTCCCAGCACCAGGGACCTGGATTTGATTCCCAGCTTCGGTCACTGCCTGTGTAGAGTTTTCACGTTCTTTCCGTGTCTGCGTGGGTTTTCTCTGAGTGCTCTGATTTCCTCGCACAGTCTGAAAGACGCGCTGGTTAGGTGCATTGGCCCGAACAGATGCTGGAGTGTGGTGACTAGGGGAATTTCACAGTAGCTTCATTACAATGTGAATGTAAGCCTTACGTGTGGCTAACAAATAAACTTTTACAGACCCCTGATAAGACACCCCTTTACTAGGTATGTGCTCAGAGTGAACTTTCTATTGTTCTTTAGGGAAGGAAATCTGTCATCCTTACCCGGTCTGGCCTACTTGTGACTCCAGAGCCACAGCAATGTGGTTGACTCTTAAATGCCCTCAGGGATGGGCAATAAATGTTGGCCCAGCCAGCGACACACTGCATTGATGCTGGAGGGAGAATGACTCCGGCTACACCTCTTTCTGTTCCCTTTCCCCCCCCAACCAAAAAAATCCAAGAATGTCAATCACATTGTACGCAGGACTTTTATTTACAAGGAAGGATATAGTTAATAAGGCGGAGGCAATGGCGCTGCACAATACATATTTTAATGTGTTCGTGTCCAGTTTTAAACATCCTATTTCCAAAAAAGCCTCAGCAACAGGTGGCAATATGATCTATGGGAATTGGAAGAATTCTGCGCTCGCACTTGAATCATCTACTAATTGGAAACGAGTTAGTGCTGGTGGATATAAACACTGATGGATGGTTAGCATTAACGGACATTGGCTTTCCCCACTTTGATAAACGTGCCGTTGGAGCACAGTCTGCGCAGGTCCTCAGAGATTACACAAGATGTTGTCAGCCCTCAAATTCCTCATGATGTATAGTTGGCTGTTGCGTGTTTGGGAAGTTTGGACAAAGATAGTGCATTAGTTCCATCGGTCCAAAAATGTTGATTGAACAAAAAACACAGCAGTGCGCAGGAGATCAAGAAATGAAGTGAGAATCTCTCGTAACCTCTTCACATTTGATCCACCTATTTGGCTGGCATGAACATTTGGCATTGCCCTTTGCCATACTTCTCAGTACTGAAGTGTGGTGATTGTAGAATCTACCTGGGAAGTTTGAAGGCTTGAACAGTTTAAGGAGGCTTTTTTGTGGCTTTCTTTTTGACAGTTTAACATACGCATGAAGAACAGCATTAAAATACGTGCCTGTAGTATTGGCCTGATGTACAATCCTATCAGACCATGATATCATCCAACTGCTATTATCCTGGAGGAATTGCTAATAGCAAAGAACTGAATTTGATGGGAAGCGTGCAAATTGGAAAGACTTTTCACTCGGTGGCCAAGTTAGGTGTTTGGCTGACACAACACAGGCCTCAAAAACACTGCCATCTGGATCATGTTGATGATCCCTTATTATGGGTTACAGTCAAAACAATTGCACTTCATCTTATACATTGAAACCTCTTTAAATGCTCCATACAATTAACTACTTCTGAAGTTCAGTCACTTAAAGATTAGCAGAATGGGCAGACAGGTGGCAGATGCAATTTAATGTGAAAAGTGTCATCTGTTCATTTAACTAAATATGTAAGTAATACATTTTGGGAGGGAATATGTGATGTGCGGGTTAGGTGGATTGGCCATGCTAAATTAACCCTTAGTGTCAGGGGGGATTAGCAGGGTAAACATGTGGGGTTACGGGAATAGGGCCTGGGTGGGATTGCGGTCGGTGCAGACTTGATGGGCCGAATGGCCTCCTTCTGCACTGGAGGGATTCTATGATTCTATAAAGAATAGGGAGCTGACATTCAATGGGAGGATGGTGACGGATGAATATTAGATGAATAGGGATCCGGGTTCAGATACGCAGTTTCCCCCCCATGAGATTACAGGTGAAGCGGTAAAAAAGCCAACTCCGCTTTGGGTTTTGTAAGCAGGAGGATGGAGCACAAGAGTAAAACTAACGATAAGCTCATACAGGCGAGTGTTTTGGAGCAGTGGAATTGTGGGCACCGTCACAATGAAAAAGATGTTATTACCAACAAGAGAGTGGATGTAACGAGGAATAGAAGGCTATAGTTGTGGAGAAACACTGGGACTATTTCCATTTGAGCAGGAACAGCAGAGACTCGGGGTGGGATTCCCCCCCCCCCCCCCCCCCCCCCCCCAGTTTGTTTCCCAATGGCGAGACCATTGGCTACTGGTGGGCGGCATGGTGGCACAATGCTTAGCACTGCTGCCTCACAGGGCCAGGGTAATTCCAGCCTCGGGTCACTGCCTGTGTGGAGTTTGCACATTCTCCCCGGGTGCTCCGGTTTCCTCCCACAGTCCAAAGATGTGCGGGTTAGGTGGATTGGCCATGCTAAATTGACCCTAGTGTCAGGGGGATCAGCAGGGTAAATATGAGGGGTTAGGGGAATAGGGCCTGGGTGGGATTGTGTGCAGACACGATGGGCCGAATGGCCTCCTTCTGCACTGTAGGGATTCTATGGACTCTATGGTGGGATTTGATTTGATTTGATTTACTATTGTCATATTATTGTATTGGGATACAGTGAAAAGTATTGTTTCTTGTGCGCTATACAAACAAAGCATACCGTACATAGAGTACGTAGGGGAGAAGGAAAGGAGAGGGTGCAGAATGTAGTGTTACAGTCACAGTTAGGGTGCAGAGAAAGATCAATTTAATATGAGGTAGGTCCATTCAAAAGTCTGATGGCAGCAGAGAAAAAGCTGTTCTTGCATTGGGATCTTCAGTCTCGCCGATGTCTACAGCATTTTGCGTGGCTCGCCTGTCCCGCTGCCGGGGAACCCACCCTGGGGCTGTGGGGGGGGGAGGTGAGATATGGTAGCGTTACCTTCAGCAGGACTGGAAGATTCCACCGGTGGAAAGGGCTGGAAAACCCTGCCCTGAATGTTATCCTGGGTATTGAGAGATTGAACAGGAAAATATCATTTCCTCTGAATGGGGATCAAAGACAAAAGGTCTTCAATGAAAATGATCTCTCTGAAAGTGAGGAGGAGAGGTTCAGAGAAAATTCGAGTTTATCAGGGCAGGGAGAACAAAAAAGAAAGACTTGCATTTATATTGTGCTTTTCATAACCTCCAGACAACACAAAAACACGCTAGAGCAACGAGATTCATTTAAAATGTATTCACCGTTGTAATGTAGGAAATGCAGCAGGAAATAAATGCACGGGAAGCTCCCACAAGCGGCAATGCGATAATGATTAGATATAGTCTGTTTTTTGCGATGTCAATTGAGGGAGGACACCAGGGACAACTCGTCTTCAAATAGTGCCAGAGGATCATAAGAGATAGGAGCCGGCCATTCGAGCCTGCTCCACCATTCAGTAAGGTTGTGCGACCTTTTACATCCACCTGAACAGGCCTTGGTTTAACGTCTCATCTCAAAGACAGCATCTCTGACAGTGCAGCACTCTGCGGTACTACACTGGATATCAGCATTGATTCTTCTGCTCAAGCTCTGGCGTGGGTCTTCAACATGGAATCTTGGTGACTGGGAGGCAAGAATGCTACCAAAAATGAGCCACAACTGAACGGGAGCAGTCCCTTATCCTTCTAAAGGGAAAATTGGGTAAGTAAATGAGGGCTAGGAAAACACAGGGCCTTGGGGAGAGAGCCAGTTGCACGTGGTTGTGTTCTAACAAGGATCAAGAACAGATACAGTGAAGATATGAATGTCTGCTATTATGTAGGAAGAACCAACAATATCCATGTCTTTTAAGCATCAATCAGGTGAACAAACAGTGGGCACGTTTTTGGAAGGCATTGCCAGGTATGTCAGCGGGAGAACTGTCTCCTCCTCTTCACACAATGTCATCCACCTGAACCACAGCAGCAGGAATATTGGTCCTTGGTCTCACCTCACTGGGGAACAGCTTCAGTTGTCCTGTTGTTGATGGGATGGATTCACATTAATAGCAGCTACCTAACAGCTTGGGAATTACTCAGGGAATAAAAAAAGGCTATTTGGACAAGGAACAAAAGAGTTACCATAACTCCCACAGTCCAAAGATGTGCGGGTTAGGTTGATTGGCCATGCTAAAAATTGCCCTTAGTGTCCTCAGATGCATAGGTTAGAGGGATTGGTGGGTAAATATGTAGGGATATGGGGGTAGAGCCTGGGTGGGATTGACCTAAGCTTTAGTAAAGGGGAAATTGTTCCCCGTTGTGAGTTTTCAGGAGAGGAGAGATCGGGGGTGGCAGCAAATACAATTCAATCATGGATGCCATTATGTCTTGTTGTTCCCAGAAATTAAAAATAATCACCATTTTAAATGCAAAAACTGGAGTTTAATCGAATACATTTCTCACGGTGGCACAGTGGTTAGCACTGTTGCCTCACAGCGTCAGGGACCCGGGTTTGATTCCCAGCTTGGGTCACTGTCTGTGCGTTCTCCCCGTGTCTGCGTGGGTTTCCTCCGGGTGCTCCGGTTTCCTCCCACAGTCCAAAAGATGTGCTGGTTAGGTGTATTAGCCATGATAAACTCTCCCTCAGTGTACCCGAACAGGCGCCGGAGTGTGGCAACTAGGGGATTTTCACAGTAACCTCATTGCAGTGTTTGTGCAAGCCTTCTTGTGACACTAATAAATAAACTTAAAATGTGCTGCAGAATGATACATTGTTGGTTTGATACACAGAGTGTATTGAAATAGTAAGTGGCACCTTGGATACTACTTATTTAAAGTTTATTTATTAGTCACAAGTACACTTACATTAACACCGCAATGAAGTTACTGTGAAAATTCCCTATACATATGTGTGAACATATCTAGTTCCTATTGGAATAAAATAATGATATAACAGATAGTAATCCGTAATATTGAGAAAACACCCATGTATCTATTTGCATCTATTTTGCAGAAAGTCTCCCACAGGAATGCTATACATCTTAATTTACCAACCATCCTTCAATCTGTAAGGTTGCATTTTCAATGTTACTCCACCAGAAACCTTTACTGAAGCCAGATGTGCTTGTAAATGTAGGTTTGTTAGCTATTTGCCTGATGCAAATAGCTAATTGAGGGAGATTTCACTTAATGAAACACAGTTGTCCATTAAGTGAGCGTCTGAATCACAGTTTCCACCCATCCTTCTGCAGTCTAAGGGGAGAAGTGACTGGGTTTTTGGGACATGGCCAAGGATTATATTGTTTACGTTTTCCTCTCTTGATAAGTTGCCCAGATACACAGACAGAATCCTTAACAATATCTGGAAGACTCCTTGGTAGAATACGGAAAACAGAACATTCACGGTCAGTCACAGCAATCGGCCAGCTCTGCATTAATGTGGCATTCTCTACTCAATAAGTCAAATAACCTGAACCAAAACAATGCTTCACACCACCACCTCGACAGAACATATCCATCCTTAATCCTCAAATGACTATTTTATAAAGGTGAAAAATAAGAGTGTAGGTCTTAAAGTAACAATTAATGTTACTGTGAAAGTGGATCAGAATGCCACATCCTGGAAATCTCAAAAGCTGAAATATGTAGCAGATCCCGGCTTGGATCACTGTCTGTGCGGAGTCTGCACATTCTCTCCGTGTCTGCATGGGTTTCCTCCGGGTGCTCCGGTTTCCTCCCACAGTCCGAAAGACGTGCTGGTTAGGTGCATCGGCCGTGCTAATTTCTCCCTCAGTGTACCCAAACAGGCACCGGAGTGTGGCGACTGGGGGATTTTCACTTCATTGCAGTGTTAATGTAAGCTGACTTGTGACAAATAAATAGACTTTTACTTTAACTTTACTTTAAATTAGCAACTGGGTTTGAAAACTCCTCCTTAGGATAGTTTCCACCCAAAATGTTAACCCATATTTTCATACTCTTGTCCTCAGCTCTCCCACAGTTTGAAGATGATGTCCATTCACGGTAGTGAGGTTCTGTCACAGGGTTTTCCTGTGAATGAACAGGGCAATTCTCAGCCCACAGAGCTTTGGACACATGGGGCAGGATGTCCCACGAGGTAGTGGGATCCGGAGCGTAGGATTGGCTTCCTTCTCTTTCCTTCCCTGCTGCCAGTCTGCCTTTTAAAAAATTCATTCATGGCACATGGGCGTCGCTGGCTGGCCAGCATTTAATGCCCAGCCCTAGTTGCCCTTGAGGAGGTGATGGTGAGCTGCCTTCTTGAAATGTTGCAGTCCACGTGCTGTGGGTCATTAAGAACATCGTTAAGATGTTCAGAATTGAAGCGGGATGCAGCTTGATGGACAAGTTGGCATCATTCTGAACGATAGGTAGCTCATCCCAATCGTTAATGTCAATGCTGCCACGCTTCAAGGAGAGCTGCAGAGAGTCTTTGAAACATTTCCTTTGTCCTCCCCTTTTTGCAAGTTGGCCGTTTCTTTAACTGTCTGTACAGAGATAGAGAGGTGGAAATTTGCTTTGAATTGAGTTGCATAAAATGGACACAATGGCTGCCTGTTCTACACCCTGCCCAATTACTCAATTCTATTGAAGTCTAACGATGTGCAGCTTAGGTGGATTGGCCATGCTAAATTGCCTTTAGTGTCTAAAGTTTAAAGTTTTTAATGTTTATTTATTAGTGTCACAAATAGGCTTACATTAACACTGCAATGAAGTTGCTGTGAAAATCCCCTAGTCGCCACACTCTGGCACCTGTTCGGGTTACACTGAGAGAGAATTTAGCGTGGCCAATGCACCTAACCAGCACATCTTTGAAACATGGGAGGAAACCGGAGCACCCGGAGGAAACCCACGCAGACACGGGGAGAATGTGCAGACTCCGCAAAGACAGTGACCCAAGCCGGGAATCGAGCCTGGGTCCCTGGCGCTGTGAGGCGGCAGTGCTAACCACTGATGTGTAGGT
This sequence comes from Mustelus asterias, assembly GCF_964213995.1. NCBI lineage: Eukaryota > Metazoa > Chordata > Chondrichthyes > Carcharhiniformes > Triakidae > Mustelus > Mustelus asterias. Next base: position 16,577,683 of record NC_135815.1, on the reverse strand, counting down.
CAGGGGGATTAGCCATGGGGAGTGTGTGGGGCTACGGGAATAGGGTAGGAGGAAGGATCTGAGTAAGATGCAGACTCGATGGGCCAAATGGCATCTTCTGCACTGCAGAGATTCTAAGATTCTACTATTCTAAATACAACCGATGTCAAGGAGGAAGTTTAATGGCCGGCTGGGGAAATTTTGCCTGTTTTCTGCTACGGTTCGGGGTTAATTTTAACCCCATAATTTTGTGGGTACCCATGCAGTTTAAGTGATAATCCTGATCAGTTGGTGCCCAGCTGAAAAGCTGCTATTTTCTGATCCGTGTCTTAAATTACAGTAGCAATAAGCCGAGCTATCCGTTGGCAAGCCAGCTGAAAGCATTCATATCTAACTCTTTATCAGGCAGGAATGAACACTTGAGTGATGCAAACGAGTGTGACTTAATGCTTCAGCAGAAAATAGCAGATAGCATTATGAGCAAGTTACAACACATTGCATTAAAACAAAATGCTCAGCCAATATTGCAAACTGGGAAATGTCGGCTCCGGAGATGTTGACAAACTAAAACCCATGTGAATATCAGCATCGGGAATAATCTTACTGGTGAACGCATCGACACAAATACCAAAAAACAACACTGCTTTGTCTCTTAGCTCCCATCAGAAAAAGTTTCGCCTTTAATCGATGGCCATTTAGATTTACATTGGCGGCACTACAGTGGAAGAATGTGAGAGTACCTTGCTTATATATAACTGGTCAAATAAAGAAGCCATGCAAGCTGAGAGAAAGGGAAGGAATTTCAAGGAGGGTTCGGAAGGTAGGGTTCAAAACATGGGATTTTTAGAAGGCTTTTTGGGCAAACAGAGAAAGACAAAGTAAGACATGGGCAGCACGGTAGCCACAGTGGTTAGCGCTGCTGCCTCACAGTGCCAGGGACCCAGGTTCGATTCCCGGCTTGGGTCACTGTCTACATGGACTCTACACGTTCGCCCCGTGTCTGCGTGGGTTTCCCCCGGGAGCTGCGGTTTCCTCCCACAGTCTGAAAGACGTGCTGGTTCAGTGCATTGGCCGTGCTAAATTCCCCCTCAGTGTGCCCGAACAGGCTCCAGAATGTAGCGACTAGGGGATTTTCACAGTAACTTCATTGCAGCGTTAATGTAAGCCTACTTGTGACACTAATAAATAAACTTAACCTTAAAGCAGCACTGAGAGAATCCTCGAAGGCCTGATTGAAAGTTTGGTCTGAGGAGGTGAAGAGAGAAACTATACAATCTAGAGTTTGAGGAAGGGAGGGTGCCTAATTAGACAAAATGGCTGAAAAAAGCCATCAGGTAAAGCGGGACAAATCTGCAGAGGGATTGCTATTGGCGCCAGTGTTGGTGGGACGTCAGTGTGTGAAAGGGCTGCTGTGTTTTCCTGCACCATAACAGTGAATGTGCTTCAAGAATGGCCCATTGGCTGTAAAGTTCTCTGGGCGTTGTTGAGGGCATTAAAGGTGCTATAGAAATGCTGAGACCAACAGTCCAAAAGACGTGTTGGTTAGGGTGCATTGGCTGTGCTAAATTCTCCCTCAGCGTACCCGAACAGACGCCGGAGTGTGGCGACCAGAGAATATTCACAGTAACTTCATTGCAGCGTTAATGTAAGCCTACGTGTGATAAGCATGACCCTTTCAATTTGAAGCACTAGCCAGATAGACATAGTCTGCCATTGCATAAGTAGACCAAAGCTGTGATGGGAATTTCTGCTAATTGGCTAACCAAGCTGCCCTCTGTAGTCCGCAGGCAGTCAGCACTGTAGGCTTTTGGCGAACTTTGCACTTGAAAGCACAGATGTTACCATCACTGTGAAAATTGGGTCTCCACTTTCAGGAAGGAAACATTCTGTCTATTGCCTCAGGGAAGCACGGGGAAAGTCTGACTGACTAATTTTCTTGCGGAGCCCACTGTGAGGGTCACCTTGTGGTTTAAAGATGAGGTCATTGAGTGGATCGTATCAAGCAGTCTAAACTTAGTCAATCAGCTCTCAAATATTTTTGTTCCAGCTTAGTCTTGCTGGTACTCAGTCAGTTGCACAAGCACTTTTCATTTTACATTCAAAGAGAAAGGGGCTAAATTTCAACAGCGTATGAAAAAGGGGGGTGGGAAGCACAACCTGGGATTAACCCTTGCCCATTACTTTCAATGCAGCTGGTATGCCAAGGGGATGCTGCTTGCTAATTTGCATGATTACAGCCTGCAGCTAGCACTAACAACATTGTTGTGTGGTTGCTTGCCTCAATAGGAAGTCCAAAATTGTGAGAGTCTAGCAACATTTAAAGCTAGCTTCCATTAAGACATGACAGCCACATCACACAAGCAGATTGCAGCAGAACTCCCTCGCTCTTGGAAGGAACAGTTGCTAACCAGCAGGGGGCAGTAAAGCAGAATGTCTTTAGCCTCACGGTACTTGGCATCATTGGGCCGGCACGGTGGCACAGTGGTTAGCACTGCTGCCTCACAGCGCCAGGGACCTGGGTTCGATTCCTGTCTTGTGCGGTTCTCCCCGTGTCTGCATGGGTTTTCTCCGGATGCTCCTGTTTCTTCCCACATTCTGGGAGATGTGCTGGTTCGGTGCATTGGCCATGCTAAATTCTCCCTCAGTGTACCCAAACAGGCACCGGAGTGTGGCGACTAGGGGATTTTCACAGTAACTTCATTGCAATGTTAATATAAGCCTGCTTGTAACAATAATAGGGCGGCACGGTAGCACAGTGGTTAGCACTGCTGCTTCACAGCTCCAGGGACCTGGGTTCGATTCCCGGCTTGGGTCACTGTCTGTGTGGAGTTTGCACATTGTCTGCGTGGGTTTCTTCCGGGTGCTCTGGTTTCCTCCCACAGTCCAAAGATGTGCGGGTTAGGTTGATTGGCCATGCTAAAATTGCCCTTAGTGTCCTGGGATACATAGGTTAGAGGGATTAGTGGGTAAATATGTAGGGATATGGGGGTAGGGCCTGGGTGGGATTGTGGTCAGTGTAGACTCGATGGGCCGAATGGCCTCTTTCTGTGCTGTAGGGTTTCTAAGATTTCTAAGAATAAATAGACGTAAACATTGCTGAAGCTGTGGCCAGACAGCAGGGCTGAAACTAAAGGTGATGAAGGAATCGCACAACAGGAATTCAAGTTTTAAGGCTTTCGTTGAATCCTTTTAAAAGTCACCTGACTCAATCTCCTTGGCAGGATTGGACAGAGTCAGTATCGATTTACGAAAGCGAAATCATTGACAAATTGACTGAAATTCTTCGAGGATGTGACTAGTAGCGTTGATGAAGGGGAGCCAGTGGACGTGGTTTATTTAGGCTTTCGACAAAGTTCCACCTTAAGATTAGTGTGTAAAATTACAGTGCATTGGATTGGGGGTAGTGCATTGAGATGAGTAGAAAATTGGTTGGTGGATGGGAAACAAAGAGTAGGAATAAATGGGTCATTTTCCAATTGGCAGGCAGTGACAGGTGGGGTACTGCAGGGATCAGTGCAAGGACCCCAGACATTCACAACATATATGAATGATTTAGATGGGGGAGTTAAATGTATTATCTGCAAATTTGCCGATGACCCTAAGTTGGGTGGGAGGGTGAGCTGTGAGGAGGATGCAGAGATGATTCAGTGCGATTTGGACAAGTTGAATGAGTGGACAAATGCATAACAGATGCAGTATAACATGGTAAAATGTGAGTTTATTCACTTTAATAGCAAAAACAGGAAAGGAGACTGTTATCTGAATGACTATAGATTGAGAGGGGGGAATGTGCATTGAGACCTGGGTGTCCCTGTACACTAGTCGCTGAAAGTAAGCATGCAGGTGCAGCAGGTGGTGAAGAAGGCAAATGGTATGTTGGCTTTCATAGCGAGAGGATTCGAGTACAGGAGTAGGGATGTCTTGATGCAATTATACACGACCTTGGTGAGACCAAACCTGGAATATTGTGTGCAGTTTTAGTCTCCTATCTGAGGAAGAATGTTCTTGCTGTAGACAGAGTGCAGTGAAGATTTACCAGACTGATTCCTGGGATGGTGGGACTGACGTATGGGGAGGGATTGTGTCTGTATGGCTTATATTTGCTGGAGTTTCGAATAATGAGGGGGGATCTCATAGAAATCTATAAAATTCAAACAGAACTGGACAGGGTAGATGCTGGAAGGATGTTCCCGATGGAAGGGGAGTCCAGAACCGGGGGCACAGTCTAAGGATACGGGGTAAACTATTTAGGACAGAGATGAGAAGACATTTCTTCACCTAAAGAGTGGAAGCCTGTGGAATCCGTTACCATAGAAAACAACTGAGGCCAAAACATGTATGTTTTCAAGAAGGAGTTGGATATAGGATTTGGGGCTAAAGGGATCAAAGGACATGGGGTGGAAAGTGGGAACAAGTTCCTGAGTTGGATGATCAGCCATGATCATAATGAATGGTGGAGCAGGCTTGAAGGAGTAAATGGCCTACTCCTGGGCCCTCAGTCTCCATGGCACCCAGGTTATATTGGCTTATCGCTGGGCCGAACTATTAGGAGATCACACGTTCTATTTTATCTTGAATGAAAAGAGATAGTTTAAGACATAACCATCTTACAAAACCTTGCACTTGTAACAGTAGGTTTTAAAGAGAGCCTTGAATAAGGAAAGTGAGTTGGAGAGGTGTAGTGCGGATATTCCAGAGCTTGGGGTTGAGACGACTGATGTCACAGCCACCAAGGTGGAGGAATTAAAATTGGGGATGCACAAGAGGTCAGAATTAGAGGAGTGTGGATATCTCAGAGATACTCTCAGCTTACTTAAATAGGTTTTGTCTGCTCCTCAATTTGAGGATGATGTCTACTCAGGGGTGCGGGTTTTTGAAATGGGCCTTCATGTGACTGAACAGGTTAATTCTCAATCTGCACATGGGACAGGATAGTCCCATGGGATAGTGGGATCTGGAGTGCAGGATTTGCTTCTTTTTCTTTCCTTCTCTGTCGCCACTCTGCTTCATTGTTAAGATGGTGTGGCTCAAAGCAGGTGGATGGACAACTTGCCGCCATTTTGAGTAATTGGTAGCAACCTCCTCTCAGTTATGAACGTCAATGTTGCTGTGCTTCAAGGAGAGCTTCGGAGAGTCTTTGAAATGTTTGTCGTTTGTTCTCCCTGGAACCTTGGCGATTTGAAAGTTAATAAAATAGGAGTTTGGAAGGCTGGCCCTGGGTGTCAGAGGGTGAAGAGAGTCTGTTGAAATGTGGGGAGGGGATTGGAACTTTAAAAACAAGACTATAGTTAAAAACAAAACAAGCTGAGAGTGTGGTGGTGGAGATGCTTTCTGGCCATCCAGATGCAGTGTCCAGTCTGTAATAAATTATTTTGTAGGTTTTTGCCTGAATATGTGTGGAGTTGAATTGAGGAAGGACATTGGAGTTCATTTGATGATCCTTCCATTAAATCTGGAGGTTGCAGCAGAGGCATTCCTGGTGGGATTTCTCCAGTGTTCTAATGTGTCACTGATAACACAGTCCAGAGCTCACTGCATTGCAGGAGTGTGGTGACCACAACTGCTCCCTGCACTAGATGTGGAGATGCTGGTGTTGGACTGGGGCGGGCATAGTAAGAAGTCTCATAACACCAGGTTAAAGTCCAACAGGTTTATTTGGAATCACGAGCTTTCGGAGCGCTGCTCCTTCATCAGGTGAGTCTCACTGACTTGAATAAGGAGAAGCACTCCGAAAGCTCGTGATTCCAAATAAATCTGTTGGACTTTAACTTTACTGTCCCTACACGAGGACCTTTGTTGACTTGCAGAGTCTACTGGCAGGATATCCTCCCCGACATCATAAATTCCCACCCAAGTTCAATGGGTCTTTACATGGCCTGCCGAATATTCTGTCCAGCCCGCTGTGATTCCTGCGGTGGGCGGGACAGGAAAATTCCGTCCTTTGTTGTCAAGCACTCACTGCCGTAGTTTGTAGAAGGCTGAACCAGAGCAGCTGAACTGATGTTGGATCCCCCCCAACCCCATCGACAGTGAACCTTCTGAGAGGAACGGTCGACAAGGTATGGAAAGTGCTCGACACATTCCAGAGACTTTTCCAAATGATTACAAGATAATTGCCATCTCAGTAAAGGAACATCTTCAGCAGTAACTATTCACGGGTATAAAGCACGGTTAATGTAGCAACCCATTTCAAGTTGGCCATTCGTCAAGGGAAAGAATTTGAGGAGGTGACAGAGAGCAGGAGTGCAGAGGTAGATTTAGACGAGTCTTTAAATAATGGGAGAGATGGAGCACGGTTGAACAGTGCGGAAAATAAAACTCAAGATGCTTTAATGTCATGGTTAGAACTTCTGCCGTCGATGTTGGAGAGAGCGTGAGGCATACTCTCTGAGAAGGGACAAACGATTGGGTAAAAATAAACGATCTGGAAGAAGGTGTAACTGGGGTGATCAGTAAGTTTGCGGACGACACAAAATTGGCAGGACTTGCAGATAGTGAGGAGCATTGTCAGAAGCTACAGAAGGATATAGATAGGCTGGAAATTTGGGCAAAGAAATGGCAGATGGAGTTCAATCCTGATAAATGCGAAGTGATGCATTTTGGTAGAAATAATGTAGGAGGAGCTATACGATAAATGGCAGAACCATAAAGGGTGTAGGTACGCAGAGGGACCTGGGTGTGCAAGTCCACAGATCCTTGAAGGTGACGTCACAGTTGGAGAAGGTGGTGAAGAAGGCATATGGCATGCTTGCCTTTATAGGACGGGGCATAGAGTATAAAAGTTGGGGTCTGATGTTGCAGATGTATAGAACATTGGTTCGGCCGCATTTGGAATACTGCGTCCAGTTCTGGTCGCCACACTACCAGAAGGACGTGAAGGCTTTGGAGAGAGTACAGAGGAGGTTTACCAGGATGTTGCCTGGTATGGAGGGGTTTAGTTATGAGGAGAGATTGGGTAAACTGGGGTTGTTCTCCCTGGAAAGACGGAGGATGAGGGGAGACTTAATAGAGGTGTATAAAATTATGAAAGGCATAGATAGGGTGAACGGTGGGAAGCTTTTCCCCAGGTCGGTGGTGATGTTCACGAGGGGTCATAGGTTCAAGTTGAAGGGGGGGAGGTTTAACACAGATATCAGAAGGACATATTTTACACAAAGGGCGGTGGGGGCCTGGAATGCGCTGCCAGGCAAGGTGGTGGAGGCGGACACACTGGGAATGTTTAAGACTTATCTAGACAGCCATATGAACGGAGTGGGAATGGAGGGATACAAAAGAATGGTCTAGTTTGGACCAGGGAGCGGCACGGGCTTGGAGGGCCAAAGGGCCTGTTCCTGTGCTGTATTGTTCTTTGTTCTTCTTTGTTCTAAGACAAAATATTAGATCAACTGTCGAGGCTACAGGTGCTTTACATTGAAGAGAGTGATGACCAGAACTTTAAATGTTGTTCTTGATGAATGGTGGAATGAGATGATACTCTGTAATTGAAACTGAACAAGAGAAACAGCTTTCTTTGACCGTGTTGACACAGTTAATTAAAACACGGCAAAACCTGATTCAAAGACCCATTGTATTGAGTATAATCTCCCTGACACTAGGGTCAATTTAGCATGGCCAATCCACTGAACCTGCACATTTTTGGAGTGTTGGAGGAAACCGGAGTACCCAGAGGAAACCCATGCAGACATGGGGAGAACGTGCAGACTCCGCACAGTCACCCGAGGCTGGGATTGAACCCAAAGTCCATGGTGCTGTGAGGCAGCAGTGCTAATCCGCTGTGCCGCCCTGCCAATAGATGCAGCATGTTGGTGAATTTGAAGAGGGAACTGAGGGGAGACTCACCCCACAGTGAAGCTTCACTACTTGCTTTAATTATAGAATCATCGAATCCTACAGTGCAGAAGCAGGCCATTTGGCCCATCACGTCTGAACCGACCACAATCCCACCCAGGCCCTATCCTTATAACCCCATGCATTTACCCTAGCTAGTACCCCTGACACTAAGGAGCAATTTAGCATGGCCAATCCACCTAACCCGCAGATCTTTGGAGTGTGGGAGGAAACCGGAGCACCCGGAGGAAACCCACGCAGACACTGGGAGAATGTGCAAACTCCACACAGACAGTGAACTGAGGCCGGAATCGAACCCAGGTCCCTGGTGCTGTGAGGCAGCAGTGCTAACCACTGTGCCACCCTTAATGTCAAGTGATTTTTCACACTGTAGCAACGTTAAACATATGGCGGCCGGAGGAATGTGGGATGATGGAGAAGGGGGCGGTGAAGAGGGAACGTGCTGCTTTTCTCTGTCCGTTATTTACTGAAAAGTTGTCATGAATCCAGAAGGAATGCACGTACGATATTTCAGCAAATAGTCAAGGGGCGGAATTTTCTTCTGGACTGTATAATTTCAGTATAACCCTGTCAAACTTCGACTGACTTCACAGGATAAGCAGCACTGGTGGGAAATGTACTTTTGGATGGATGAAGTGAAGCTTCAACTCAAACAAGCCACTTTTGTTCTTTTAATTTTATTTGAACGTTTAAGTAGTGTGTTCAAGGGGGTGGCGGGGGGAGGGACCTTGTTGTTACATTCAACCTGTGGAATCTAACAAAGATTACCATGCTGCAGAATGCCTCTTTTGTCCCAGTCAACCAGAGTATGCATAGCTACATCTCCCGTTCAGCGATATACCCTAATTGGCATTTTAGGTATTGCCTTAAAGAGTACTTCAATACAACGTGGGTGGTCTACAACCGGCAACGATCATTTCCATGTCTGTCTGTGACCTCATAAAATACAAAAGTGTTTGAATGCCATAATTAAAATTTCTGGTATAAATAGGACGATAGCAAGGAAATATTATAAACACCTCCATCAGCTCGGTTCGTTAGATCTTCCTTCCTCGTGGATTATCCAAGAACATTTCTTCAGTTTTTCTGCTGACTTCCGTTGTCACAAAGTGAAACGGTAAAAGGACAATAAGAAGACAGGTGATCCCGTCGAAGTCAAAGTGAGAGAGGAGGCAGCTGAAACACTGGATGGGCTAAGAATTGATAAGGAGGAGGTACACAAAAGGCTACCTGCACTTGAAGTTGTGACGTCTGGATTGTGAGGGTTGGATGGGATGCAACTGAGGATACGGAAGGAAATTTTAGTTTATTTATTTAGTGAGACAAGTAAAGCTTACATTAACACCGCGATGACGTTGCTGTGAAAATCCCCGAGTCGCCACACTCCAGCGCCTGTTCGGGTAACACTGAGGGAAGAATTTAGCACGGCCCAATGCACCCTAACCAGCATGTCCTTCAGACTGTGGGAAGAAACGAGAGCACCCGGAGGAAACCCACGCAGACAACGTGCTGACTCCGCACAAACAGTGACCCAAACCAGGAATCGAACCCGGGTCTCCGGCACTCTGAGGCAGCAGTGCTAACCACTGTGCCACCGTGCTGCCTCAGAGTGGAAATTGCGGAGACACCTCCTTAGAAGTGGTGGTGGCACCAGGAGAATTGAAGGTGTTACGCCCTTGTTCAAAATGGGTACAAGGATAACGCCCCCAACTACAGGCCAGCCAGTTGAACCTCGTCATGGGAAAGCTTTTAGAATTGATAATCTGGGACAAATTTTAACAGTCACGTGGACAAATGCGGATTAATGAAGGAAAGTGAGCGCAGATTTTTTAAAGGCAAACTAGCTTGTTGCAAGTTTTGATGAGGCTGATGAGGAAATGGAGCTGATGTGGTGAATGTGGAGTTTGAAAGACAATGTTTGATAAAGTGTCACATAACAGGCTTGCCAACCACGCTGAAGCCCATGGAATAAAAGGGGAAGTGGCAGATGATGCAAAACGTGGACGTATTGTGAACTGTGCAGAGGATAGTGGTAGACTTCAAGAGGGCATGGAGGCTGGGAGAATGGACAGACATGTAGATAATGGACGTTAATGCAAAGGAATGTGAAATGATACATTTTGGTTGTAATAAGATGGCGAGGCAATAAAAAGGGTGCGGTTGTAATGTGTGGGTGCAGCAGCAGAGGAATCTGGGGTTATATGTAGACAAATCATTGAAGGTGATAGGGCAAGTTGAGAAAATGCTTGAAAAGGTACACGGGATCCTGGGCTTTATAAATAGAGGCACAAAGCGGGATTTTCTGGCTATGCTCACCCTGAAGCTGGAAAATCCCACCCAAAGCAAAACGGACCTTTGCATCATCTGTGCCACCCGCCATGGGAATCGTGGCAGGTGGGACTGGATGGGAAAATTACTCCCATAGAGTACAAAAGCAAGGATGTTATGATTAACCTTTATAAAACACTGGTTCTCAGTCCAATCTGGGCACCACGCGTTATGAAGGATGTGAAGGTTTTAGACAAGGTGCAGAAAAGATTTACGAGGATGGATCCAGGGGTGAGGGACTTTAGCTATGCAGAGAGATTGGGAGAAGTTGAGGTTGTTCTCCTTAGAGGAGAGTAGTTTTGGCAAGTTGTTCAAAATGATGAACTGGGTGGCTTGCTCGACCATTTCAGAGGGCAGTTGAGAGTCAACATCCTCAACCTCTCCTCATAAGAAAATCCCTCCATACCTGGGATCAGCCTAGTGAACCTTCTCTGGACTGTCTCCAATGCCAGTATATCTTTCCTTAAATAAGGGGACCAAAGCTGTTCACAGTATCCCAGGTGTGGACTAACTAATGTCTTGTGTAGTTTTAGCAAGACTTTGTTATTTTTATACTCCATTCCTTTTGAAATAGAGGCCAAGAGTCCATTTGCCTTCACTATTACCTGCTGAACTTGCATGCTAGCTTTTTGCGGTTTATGCACAAGGACCTCCAAGTCCCTCAGTGCTGCAGCTTTCTGCAGTCTTTCTCCATTTAAAAAATATTCAGCTCCTTTATTCCTTCTACCAAAGTGAATAACTTCACATCTTCTTATATTATATTCCATCTGCTATGTTTTTGCCCACTCACCAAACCTGTCTATATCCCTCTGTAGCCTCTGTGCCATCCTCACCACTTACCTCCCCACCTATTTTTGTGTCATCCACAAATTTGGCAATAGTATATTCACTTACCTCGTTGAGGGTCCATAGGACTCTGAAATCGGCCCCACAGGTGGAGGAGGTGGTTAAGAAGGCGTATGGTGTGCTGGCATTTATCAATCGAGGGATTGAGTTTAGGAGTCCGGGGATAATGATGCAGCTATATAAGACCCTCGTCAGACCCCACTTGGAGTGCTCAGTTCTGGTCGCCTCATTACAGGAGGGATGTGGAAAAGATTGAAAGGGTACAGAGGCAATTTATAAGGATGTTGCCTGGATTGAGTGGCATGCCTTATGAGGATAGGCTGAGGGAGCTCGGTCTTTTCTCCTTGGAGAGATGAAGGATGAGAGGAGACCTGATAGAGGTGTATAAGATGTTGAGAGGCATAGATCGGGTGGACTCTCAGAGGCTTTTTCCCAGGGTGGAAATGTCTGCTACGAGAGGACACAGGTTTAAGGTGCTGGGGGGTAGGTACAGGGGAGATGTTAGGGGTAAGTTTTTCACACAGAGGGTGGTGGGCGAGTGGAATCGGCTGCCGTCAGTGGTGGTGGAGGCGAACTCAATAGGGTCTTTTAAGAGACTCCTGGATGAGTACATGGAGCTTAATAGGATGGAGGGTTATAGGTAGGTCTAGGATGTAGGGATGTGTTCGGCACAACTTGTGGGCCGAAGGGCCTGTTTGTGCTGTAGTTTTTCTATGTTTCTATGAAGTCATTAATATATATTGTAAATAATTGCAGTCCCAGCACAGATCCCAGTGACACTCCACTAGTTGCAGGTTGCCATCCTGAAAATGCCCCTCTTATCTCAACTCTTTGTCTTCTATCAGTTAGCTATTCTTCTATCCACGCTAATATACTACCCCCAACCCCATGGGCTCTTATCTTATTAAGTAGCCTCTTGTGCGGTACCTTACTGAATGCTCTTTGGAGATCCAAGTATATTACATCTACTGGTTTCCCTTTATCTACCCTGCATCTTCCAAATCTGAAATCGGTACCATGTAGAAAGATTAGTTCCCAGCAGGAGCATGGGAACACCATCACCTTGATGTTCCCCTCTATCCTGGAGCTTCAGCACTGTTCTTTACCAGTTGCTGGATCAGAATCTTGGAACTCCTTTCCTAAGAGCACTGTGGATTTACCTACCCCAGATAGATTGCAGCAAAAGGTAGGTCACCACCACCTTCTCAAGGGCAATTCGGGATGCCTTGCCAATGACGCTCACATCCCATGAAAGAATGAGAAAAATACCCTCACCTCTGAGTTGGAAGGTTGCGGCTTCAAATCCCCTCCTGAAGGCTTGAGCCCACAATTTTGGGAGAATCCTGGCCACTGTTTTCTGGATGTTTTCAGATTGTAAGCATGAATCTCTATCAGTGCTCCATTTGACACATAGTGCTAAAAGTATTACCTCATTACAATGCTAGCCACCCAGAAGTTCTGGATAGATTTTATTATATTTCATGAAGATTGAGTTAGTTGCAAGAAGCTGACTGAATTTCCTCATGATTCTTTGCTCTCAACCTAATTATCTTGACACAATGTGATAGTTAATCTAATGTGATTTACATACATCAGGAAAATAAGGTAATATTTTTACTGCAGTTTAGCACAAGGACAAAACAGAGTCAGAGAGATAACCAATATGAAATCCAATGATTATGGCACAATGCTTCACCAGGTTACACTCAGTGTAATTGTTCAACTACCACCAACACTGTGGAATTTGGTGTCGGATAATTGTGTACTGATTTTTACCTGGAGCAACTTTGGAGCAAAAAAGAACTTACGAAGTTCTTAAGAATGGCAGAGCAGGAGTGGGCCATCTGGCCCCTCGAGCCTGCTCCGCCATTCAATGAGATCATAGCTGATCTTTTCATGGACTCAGCTCCACTTACCCGCCCGCTCACCATAACCCTTAATTCCTTTACTGTTCAAAAATCTATCTAACTTTGCCTTAAAAACATTCAATGAGGTCGCCTCAACTGCTTCACTGGGCAGGGAATTCCACAGATTCACAACCCTTTGCGTGAAGACGTTCTTCCTCAACTCAGTCCAAGATCTGGTCCCCCTTATTTTGAGACTGTGCCCCTTAGTTCTGGTTTCACCCGCCAGTGGAAACAACCTCCCTGCTTCTATCTTATCTATTCCCTTCATAATCTTATATGTTTCTATAAGATCTCCCCTCATTCTTCTGAATTCCAATGAGTATAGCCCCAGTCTACTCAGTCTCTCCTCATAAGACAACCCTCTCAACTCCGGAATCAACCTAGTGAATTTCCTCTGCAACCCCTCCAGTGCCAGTATATCCTTTGATGTTGATCAAGTTTTCTTTGTTCAATTGGCTTTTCCTATTTATCTCCTGCTCGGGATGTCAAAATTCTCCCTGTCCTCCTGAGGAACCTCTTGTCTTCAGAATTTTTAGAACACGGCCAATTTTTTCAGCTTCTCAACTTTGTTTGGCTACAGAATTTTGAAATGCTCATCCCTGTTTTTGGATCCCTCTATAGGAGGTCCGTAACCTCCTCCAGTGTCACAATCTTATGAGATCTCTACCCTCCTCCAATTCTAGGACCTCCCTTATCTTAACTGCTTCAGTCATGCTCTTAGCTGTCTAGGCCCCCTAAGCTCAAGGGGAGACGATGGTGTAGTGATAATGTCACTGGGCTGGTAATCTGGAGGCTCCTAACCTGGGGACATGAGTTCAAGTCTCACCATGGCAGCTGGTGGAATTTGAATTAGATTAATAAAGGGGAATCTGGAATTGAAACTTTGGGCGGAATGTTACCGGCACGTCTGCCCGAGCCTCGCCCGCCCCCGGAATCAGGGCGGGCGTGTCGGTAAAATTCCGGCCTTAGTTTCAGTGAAGGTGTTTGTGAAATTATTCTTGATTGTTGAACAACCCATCTGGTTTGCTAATGTCCTTTAGGGGAGGAAATCTGCTGTCCTTACCTGGCCTGGCCTACATGTTACTCCAGACACACAGCAATGTGGTTGACTCTTAACTGCCCCCTGAAATGATGTAGCAAGTCACTCAGTTCAAGGGCAATTAGGGATGGGCAACAAATAGGTTTAGTGATGCCCGCATCCCACGACTGAATACATTTTTAAAAATTCCCTTTCTCCTCCTTTAAGATACTTTTAAAACCCAGGCTGGAATTCTCTGGTCTTGCACCACTGCCAGCAAGGTCAGAGAATCCCAGTCCCTATCTCTTTGGAGGTGGCACGGTGGCACAGTGGTTGGCATTGCTGCCTCACAGCGCCAGGGACCCGGGTTCGATTCCCAGTTTGGGTCACTGTCTGTGTGGAGTTTGCATGTACTCCCCGTGTTTGCGTGGGTTTCCTCTGGGTGTTCTGGTTTCCTCCCACAGTCCAAAGATGTGCGGGTTAGATGGATTGGCCATGCTAAATTGCCCCTTAGTGTCAGGGAGTCTAGCTAGGGTAAATGCATGGGGTTATGGGGATAGGGTCTGCGTGGGATTGTGGTCAGTGCAGACTTGATGGGCTGAATGGCCTCCTTCTGCACTGTAAGGATTCAATGGTTCTATGATTTGATTTTCTGTCCCAATATCTCCCGACATTGCTCATGTCAAATGTTGACTGCTGTGAAATGCCTAGTATGGACTGAATATGTTAGAATCATAGAATCCCTGCAGTGCAGAAAGAGGCCATTTGGCCCATCAAACCTGCACTGACAACAATCCCACTCAAGCCCTGTCCCCGTAACCCCACATATTTACCCTGCTAATCTCCTTGACATTAAGGGGCAATTTACCATTGGGGTGGCACAATGGAACAGTGGTTAGCACTGCTACCTCACAGCACCAGGGATCCGGGTTTGATTCCTGGTTTGGGTCACTATCTGTGCGGAGTTTGCACGTTCTCCTGTGTCTACGTGGGTTTCCACCAGGTGCTCTGGTTTCCTCCCACAGTCTGAAAGACGTCCTGGTTAGGTGCATTGGCCATGCTAAATTCTCCCTCAGTGTACCCGAACAGGCGCTGGAATGTGGCGACTAGGGGATTTTCACAGTAACTTCGTTGCAGTGTTAATGTAAGCCTACTTGTGACACTAATAAATAAACTTTAAACTTTAAACCATGGGCCAATCAACCTAACCCGCACATAAGAACATAAGAACATAAAAAATAGGAGCAGGAGTAGGCCATCTGGCCCTTCGAGCCTGCCCGGCCATTCAACCAGATCATGGCTGATCTGAAGCGAATCAGTTCCACTTACCCGCCTGCTCCCCATAACCCCTAATTCCTTGGGAGTGTGGGAGGAAAGCAGAGCACCCGGAGGAAACCCACGCTGACACGGGGAGAACTTGTTAAAGGCACTATGCTAAATGCAAGTTGTTATTGTTACTATAGATGCAGCGTTCTGGTTTGGAAATGTCGCTGTATATTCCTAAGGTTGAGGCAAAGTTTATTTTATTTTTTGGTGATTTGGGGGTGGAGGGCTGCAGTATTAAAAAGATCACTGCATTGTTGTTTTATAACCTCTTATAACTTTCTCCAGAATTCATGCATTGGAAATCTCAAAATCCTCCTCATTCCCTGAGGTTACTGACGTAGAAAATCCCAGGGTCACATTCCCTTGGGTAAAACACACACACACAAGGTATGATTAGCTCTCATCAATCCCCATGACAGTGTTAATTGTCACCGCGAGATACACATATCACTCCTGACTTGTGTTCCAGTGGGCAGCAACAGTACCTGGGCAGCATCGATTACAAATGTGCTGTGTTGCTTTTCACGAAATGCGTGCCCAGTATTACAATTAATGAAACTGCGCTTTCCGAATTAGGGCCCGATTTTAACCCATTCACCGCCCATTCACATGCACAGAATTGGGCCCACTGTCCTCACTCTCTGCATCTGGGCTGTATTAAGTTCAGTGTCCTTCTTTACCCAATGGGAGTCCCACTGAGACCCTAAATTCATATTGCACACTGCATCAGACATCTCTAATAAGCCGACACAATGTTTTTTTTTTAAGTGCTCGCAGCTGTTGAGAATTTGATCGTGTTGTGCTTGTGTGTGTGTGAGTGAGTGAAATCACAGAATTGCCAAGAACGAGACCTCTGATTTGCAAAGATGTACACGGCTTCCAATTGTGTCTTCCAGGGGACTGGGACTGAAGTACAGAATTGCACCTTATACTGTGCAAAAGATACTGCAGCCCCTAACCCCATGTGGCTACAATGCACATTTGATGGAATATCAGGAAGCTCTCATTAAATTATAACCATTGCATTTATTTGTTTTTTAAAAGAACTTTGGGATTAAAATGCATTGTTTTTTTTACAAAGCGCAGTTAATAAGACGAATTGGTGGTATTGCCATTCAGGTAATAGTGAGCACCATCAGGGTGTAAGCAGTTTGATTCCGCCTGTTACTCCAGTTTTGGGTTGATGCTGGGCTCCTGTTGTGTGTGTTGTGGGGAAAATGCTTCCAGTTTCAGAGCTTGGGAGTTGAGGATTGCGCATTGTCCCATTAGCAACCTCAAATACGCTTGTGTGTACGTTTGTTTAGATGTGTATGCATGTATGTGTGTATGTCTAGATATGTGTATGTATGTATGTTTGTGTGCGTGTCTGAATGTATGTATACATGTGTGTCTATGCTTCTGTGTGTGTCAATATGTCTACATGTGTGTGTCAATATGTCTACATGTATGTGTCAATGTATGTCTGTCTCTATGTGTGTCTGAGTGTGTCTATATGTCTGTGTCAATGTGTGTATGTGTCAATATATATGTATCTATATGTGTGTCTATATATCTATATGTGTATCAATGTGTGTGTGTCTATGTCTATATCAATGTGTGTGCTATATGTGTGTCTATATGTCAATGCGCGTTTCTATATGTCTGTGTCAGTCTATATCTATGTGTGTGTGTCAGTGTGTATCTAGATGTGTGTGCCAGTGTGTGTGTATATATTTGTGTTTGCCAGTCTATATGTCTATGTGTGTCAGTGTGTGTCTATATGTGTGTCTATATGTGTCTGTGTCAGTGTGTCTATATGAGTGTGTGTCAGTGTGTGTGTCTGTGTGTCTATGTGAATGTGTGTCTATATTTGTGTGTGCCAGTGTGTGAGTCTATTTGTCTGTGTCAGTCTATATGTATCAGTGTGTGATTATATGTGTGCCTATATGTGTGTCCATATGTGTCTGTGTCAGTGTGTCTATATGAGTGTGTGTCAGTATGTGTGTCTATGTGAGTGTGTGTCTATACGTTTGTGCCTATGTGAGAGTGTGTGTCCATATGAGTGTGTATGTCAGTGTATGTGTGTGTGTGTCAGTGTGTGTCTATGTATGTCAGAGTGTATGTCTATTTGAGTGTGTGTCAGTGTGTGTCTATGTGTGTGTCTGTGTGGGTGTTTTTGTGTGTGTGTGTGTCTATGTATGTCTGTGTGGGTGTCTATGTGTGTGTGTGTCTATGTGTGTGTGTCTGTCTATGTGTGTGTGTCTGTCTATGTGTGTGTGTGTCTATGTGTGGGTGTCTATATGTGTGTGTGGGTGTCTGTGTGTGTGTCTGTGTGTGTGGGTGTCTCTGTGTATGTGTCTATGTGTGTGTCTGTGTGGGTGTCTATGTATGTGTGTTTGTGGGTGTCTATGTGTGTGTGTGGGTGTCTATGTGAGTCTATGTATCAGTGTGTGTGTCTGTGTATCAGTGTGTGAGTGTGTCTGTGATGGTGTCTATATGTGTGTGTGGGTGTCTATGTGTGTGTGGGTATCAGTGTGTGAATGTGTCTGGGTATCAGTGTGTGAGTGTGTCTGTGTGGGTGTCTATGTGTGTGTGTCTGTATCAGTGTGTGAGTATGTCTGTACGGGTGTCTATGTGTGAATGTGTCTGTGTATCAGTGTGTGAGTGTGTGTGGGTGTCTATGTGTGAGTGTGTCTGTGTATCAGTGTGTGGGTGTCTGTGTGTGTGTGTGGGTGTCTATGTGTGTGTGTGTCTATGTATCAGTGTTTGTGTGTCTGTGTATCAGTGTGTGCGTGTGTGTGTGTGTCTGTGTATCAGTGTAAGTGTGTGTGTGGGTGTCTGTGTATGAGTGTGTCTGTGTATCAGTGTGTGTGTGAGTGTCTCTGTGTGTGTGGGTGTCTGTGTGTGGGTGTCTGTGTATCAGTGTGTGTGTGTGTGGGTGTCTGTGTGTGAGTGTGGGTGTCTGTGTGTGTGTCTATGTGTGTGTGTGTCTGTGTGGGTGTCTATGTGTGTGTGTGGGTGTCTATGTGTGTGTCTGTGTGGGTGTCTATGTATGTGTGTGTGTCTGTGTGGGTGTCTATGTGTGTGTCTGTGTATCAGTGTGTGAGTGTGTCTGTATGAGTGTCTGTGTGGGTGTCTATGTGTGTCTGTGTATCAGTGTGTGTGTGTCTGTGTATCTGTGTGAGTGTGTCTGTATGAGTGTCTGTGTGGGTGTCTATGTGTGTCTGTGTATCAGTGTGTGAGTGTGTCTGTGATGGTGTCTATGTGTGTGTGTGGGTGTCTATGTGTGTGTGTGTGGGTGCCTATGTGTGTGTGGGTATCAGTGTGTGAATATGTCTGTGTATCAGTGTGTGAGTGTGTCTGTGTGGGTGCCTATGTGTGTGTGGGTGTCTATGTGTGTGTGTGGGTGTCTATGTGTGAGTGTGTCTGTATCAGTGTGTGAGTGTGTCTGTATGGGTGTCTATGTGTGTGTGTCTGTGTAACAGTGTGTGAGTGTGTGTGGGTGTCTATGTGTGAGTGTGTCTGTATCAGTGTGTGAGTGTGTCTGTACGGGTGTCTATGTGTGAGTATGTCTGTGTATCAGTGTGTGTGTGGGTGTCTATGTGTGAGTATGTTTGTGTATCAGTATGTGAGTGTGTCTGTGTATCAGTGTGTGAGTGTGTCTGTGTATCAGTGTGTGTGGGTGTCTGTGTGTGAGTGTGTCGGTGTATCAGTGTGTGTGGGTGTCTGTGTGTGAGTGTGTCTGTGTATCAGTGTGTGTGTCTGTGTATCAGTGTGTGTGTGTCAGTGTGTGACTGTCTGTGTATCAGTGTGTGTGTGGGTGTCTGTGTGTGTGTGTATCAGTGTGTGTGCGTGTGTGTCTGTGTATCAGTGTGTGTGTCTGTGTATCAGTGTGTGTGTGTGTCTGTGTATCAGTGTGTGTGTGTGGGTGTCTATGTATGAGTGTGTCGGTGTATCAGTGTGTGTGTGTGTGTCTGTGTATCAGTGTGTGTGAGTGTCTGTGTATCAGTGTGTGGGTGTGTGTGTGTCTGTGTATCAGTGTGTGTGTGTCTGTGTATCAGTGTGTGTGTGTGTCTGTATCAGTGTCTATGTGTGTGTGTGGGTATCTGTGTGTGTGTCTGTGTATCAGTGTGTGTGTCTGTATCAGTGTGTATGTGTGTGTCTATGTGTGTGTGGGTGTGTATCAGTGCGTGAGTGTGTCTGTGTATCAGTGTGTGTCTATGTATCAGTGTGTGTGTCTGTGTATCAGTGCGTGTGTGTCTGTGTATGTGTGTCTGTGTATCACTGTGTGTGGGTGTCTATGTGTGTGTGTGGGTGTCTGTGTATCAGTGTGTGTGTGTCTGTGTATCAGTGTGTGTGTGTGTGTCTGTGTATCAGTGTGTGTGTATCAGTGTGTGTGTGTGTGTGTCTGTATCAGTGTGTGTGTCTGTATCTGTGTGTGTATCAGTGTGTGTGTATCAGTGTGTGTGTGGGTGTCTATGTGTGTTTGAGTGTCTGTGCATCAGTGTGTGTGGGTGTGTATCAGTGTGTGTGTCTGTGTATCTGTGTGTGTGTGTGTATATCTATGCGTGTGTATGTCTGTGTGTGTGTGTGTCTATGTGTGTGTGTGTATCAGTGTGTGTGTGTCTGTGTATCTGTGTGTGTGTCTGTGTATCAGTGTGTGGGTGTCTATGTGTGTGTGTGTGTATCAGTGTGTGTGGGTGTCTATGTGTGTGTATCGGTGTGTGTGTGTATCAGTGTGTGGGTGTCTATGTGTATGTGTCTGTGTGTCTATGTGTGTGGGTGTCTGTGTGGGTGTCTGTGTGTGTATCAGTGTGTGGGTGTCTGTGTGTATGTGTCTGTGTATCAGTGTGTGTGTGTCTATGTGTGTGTGTGTATCAGTGTGTGTGTCTATGTGTATCAGTGTGTGAGTTTCCCCTCACTGTGCAGCAAAGGGCAGGTTCTAATGCAGCTTCTCTTTGTGCCTGACGTCATGTGTGTCTAAGATTGGATGGGAGCCTCTGTGACTCCCTCCCCTTCCCCCAAAAAACTTTTTAAAGACTTTCAATCTGTTCAAACTAAAATATTTTACAACCATCGCGATACCATCTAACATCTGCTGCAGTGAGTTTCTCTCTTATTTATTTGTGCTGTTCCCTTTGCAGCTTCAGTCTCTTAAATTGTAAAGGTTATCTGGCAAAGCAGCGTTTTTTATTTTGTTCTATATATAAAAAATAATATATATTTATATATATATATATATATAAGAAGCCGCCTCCAGAGATCCAGCGAGGAGCCAAGTTCAGTCTGTTTAAAAGGCAGGAGTGGAGAGAAGTTTTCCTTAAGGAACAGAATTAGCAACATGGAGTGGAAGAGGTTCAGCGTCTTACTCTGGCTGCTCTCCGCTTTCCAGCCGCACCAGGTCCACTCTGACAAGAGGACTCTCAGGAGGATCACCTATGTGCTTCACCCGGGCAAGTCTCACTCTCTCGCCGGCGGCTCCAGCCTCTCCACCTTCGGCACCAGGCACGGCGTCTCCTCCTCCTCCTCTTCCACTTACACAGTGAGGGCGCAGGGCTCGGCTCCGGTGCTGGAGCTGAAGACCAGTTACAGGAGAAGAAGCTCGCCCCAGGTCAGGACCCGGCGGATGGGCAAAGCCGGCTCCCGTGTCCCGCAGCAGCAGCAGCAGCAGCCGCAGCCCCAGCAGCAACACATCGGCCAATTCCATGCACACCAGTACTACCAGCAGCAGCCCATTCGACACCCTGTGCAGTACCAAAAACAACAGCTTCGCGGGTAAGGAGTCTCCCTTGAACTTTGTGCCAGATCAGTGCTGGATGAATACCTCCCTTCCCTCCATTCCTGGATATCACTTAAGCCTCACCCACATAACATCACTGCCCAAAGAACTATTTCTATCTGAATCCCCTCCCTCCTAATATTTTATATGTGTATATTTTTGTTCCCCTTCATGATGAGGTTTTTTAACCTTATATAATAACGTGTGGGTGGCACGATGGCACAGTGGTTAGCACTGCTGCCTCACAGCGCCAAAGTTAAAGTTTATTTATCAGTGTCAACAAGTAAGTCTTACATTAACACCGCAATGAAGTTACTGTGAAATTCCCCTAGTTGCCACACTCTGGCGCCTGTTCGGGGCAATGCACCCTAACCAGCGCGTCTTTCGGACGGTGGGAGGAAACCGGAGCACCCGGAGGAAGCCCACGCAGACACGGGGAGAACGTGCAGACTCCGCATGGTGATCAAAGCCGGGAATCGAACCCTGATCCCTGGCACTGAGACAGCCAGGGACCCAGGTTCGATTACCGGCTTGGGTCACCGTCTATGCGGAGTCTGCACATCTCCCCATGTCTGCGTGGGTTTCCTCCGGGTGCTCCGGTTTCCTCCCAATGTCTGAAAGATGTACCGGTTAGGTACATTGGGCCGTGCTAAATTCTCCCTCAGTGTACCCGAACAGGCACTGGAGTGTGGCGACTAGGGGATTTTCACAGTAACTTCATTGCAGTGTCAATGTAAGCCTACTTGCGACAAATAAATAAATTTTAACAAGCACTTTCAATTGGGGCGGCACAGTGGGTCAGAGGGGGTTAGCACTGCTGCCTCACAGCACCAGGGACCCAGGTTCGATTCCCGGCTTGGGTGCCTGTGCGGAGTCTGCACGTTCTCCCCGTGTCTGCGTGGGTTTCCTCCGGGTGCTCCGGCTTCCTCCCACAGTCCAAAGATATGCAGGTTAAGTTGATTGACCATGCTAAATTGCCCCTTAGTGTCAGGGGGATTAGCGGGGTAAATGTGT
The DNA here is from genome assembly GCF_964213995.1 of Mustelus asterias. Taxonomy (NCBI): domain Eukaryota; kingdom Metazoa; phylum Chordata; class Chondrichthyes; order Carcharhiniformes; family Triakidae; genus Mustelus; species Mustelus asterias. The sequence continues at coordinate 16,555,659 of NC_135815.1, read as the reverse complement.
GGGGTTACGAGGATAGGGCCTAGGTGGGATCGTTGTCAGTGCAGGCTCGATGGGTTGAATGGCCTCCTTCTGCACTGTTGGGGTTCTATGAATGTCAATTGCTCATTCATATTTGAAACATAACCAATCAATATTTATTTATGTAAAATATGCGGTAACCTGCAGTAATAGTTAAAAACATGCTGAAGGACATTGATAATGCAAGTAAAATCCTGATAGCAGCAAATATTTAAGCAGCTCCCAAATTGCTTTCTTCCTGTTCAATGTAACTGCAGCTTTAGCCCATGTTTATAGCCCTCTGCACACAGCACAGGACTCACCCTGGTGTTGTAGCCATGCGTAGGAAGCATTTCCGACTGGATATCAGATACACCCAAAACATTTGTGCGCAAACTTTGAAAATGTGATCTATTTAAAACCCAGAGAGTAAACATCTTCCTATTGAAAGGGGGCGGGGGGGGGGTGCATTGTTATTGTGCTGGGGAAAAGAAAGCTTCACCAGTTACATTTTACTATTGAGAATCATGACCCTGGGACTCTCTTTTTTAAAAAAAGGATTCTTTCACAGGATGTGGGCATTGCTGGCAAGCCCAGCACTTGTTGCCCATCCTTAATGGCCCCTTGAGAAGGTGGTGGTGAGCCACTTTCTTGAACAGCGGTCGTCCATGCGGGGCAGGTATACCCACGGTTCTGACGGGGAGGGAGTTACAGGATTTTGACCTAGCGGCAGTGAAGGAAGTACAAGGCACTTCCAAGCCAGGGTGGCGTGTGACTCGGACAGGAACTTGCAGGTGGTGGTGTTCCCATGTGCCTGCTGCCCTTCTGGGGGATGGGGAGGGGGTGGGGAGGGAGTGGCGGGGGGGGGGGGGGGGGGGTAAAGGCCAGGGGTTTGGAAGGTGCTGTCAAAGAAGGCTTGGTGAATTGTTTACGATAGAGAAACTGGAAGTTTTGTTATTGAGAAATTTGACCCCGGGGTTTGTTTTTCTCACTAAAATTGAGTCAACTCCATCTCCAGCTGATCAGATGTAACTACAGTAAGAAGTCTCACAACACCAGGTTAAAGTCCAACAGGTTTATTTGGTAGCACAAGCCACTAGCTTTCGGAGCGCCGCTCCTTCAACTGTTCACAAACAGGGCATATAAAGACATAAACACAATTTACAAAATAATGGTTGGAATGCGAGTCTTTACAGGTAATCAAGTCTAATGTAACTAAGATGTTAAGTCAGATGTAACTAAGCAGAGTCTGTACTGAATCATCTTTTCCTAATGAATGATCTTCCCCACTGCCTTTAAAAATACAGATGTAGTTTCCCGTCAATATAAACCAAAACTTAGCACTTTTTGAAACATGGGTTCATTAGCGGCGTTTATTTTTTAATTCAAGTGTATTTTATTTTATTCTCTCTCCAGGTCCTCAGCTGTCAGGCATTGATAATGAACTGTTAGGCAGATTGACTCAATAAACTTTTTTACAGCTTTATTTGATGGATAGTTTAGTGTCAGATAAATGTTTTATTGGTCGGCATCTTCCTCTTCCCTCCAGTAAATGTGCCACTTTATGACTTGCAGCGTGAATGTCTGCAGCGGCCAGTGCTGTCACGGCTGGGCTCAAGCTCCAGGCTCTCAGAGGTGCACCAAACGTAAGTGATTTCAGTTGCTTTTCAGAAAGTCTTTCTCAAGTCGGCAAGCTGAGCTTTGTCCGAGGGTTTATCATCTGTAGATTCTGCGGAAACATCAGAAGATCTCCACACAGCCTCCATATAACCCTCTGTGTAATAGTGAGAGACTGGAATTCCATTATAAGAACATAAGAACTCGGAGCAGGAGGAGGCCATCTGGCCCCTCGAGCCTGCTCCGCCATTCAATAAGATCATGGCTGATCTTTTCATGGACTCAGCTCCATTTACCCACCCGCTCCCCATAACCCTTAATTCCTTTACTGTTCAAAAATTTATCTATCCTTGCCATAAAAACATTCAACTGCTTCACTGGGCAGGGAATTCCACAGACTCACAACCCTTTGGGTGAAGAAGTTCCTCCTCAACTCAGTCCTAAATCTGCTCCCCCTTATTTTGAGGCTATGCCCCCTAGTTCTAGTTTCACCTGCCAGTGGAAACAACCTCTCTGCTTCCATCTTATCTATTCCCTTCATAATCTTATATGTTTCTACAAGATCCCCCCCCCCATTCTTCTGAATTCTCTGCGGAAAATCTCCTTCATGCCTTGGTGACCGCGAAACTGGACTATTCCAAATGCACGCCTGGCCGGCCTCCCATCCTCTGTCAATTTAAATTCATCCAAAGCTCTTCTTTGCTAAAATGCATTTTCTCATGAGATGTGAGCATCGCTGGCTAGACCACTATTTATTGCCCATCCCTAATTGCCCTTGAGAAGGTGGTGTTGATTTACCTTCCTGAACCATAGCAGTCTATGTGGTGTTGGTATATCCACAGTGCTGTTGGGGAGGGAGTTCCGGGATTTTGACCCAGCAACAGTGAAGGGACAGCGAAAAATTTTTCAAGTCAGGATGGTGAGTGACTTGGAGGGAAACTTGTAGTGTTCGCACGCATGTCCACGGATGCCTTTGTCCTTCTTGGTGGTAGAGGTTGCGCGTTTGGAAAGTGCTGTCAAAGGAGGCTTGGCGAATTGCTGCAGTGCATCGCGTAGATGGTCCATGTTGCTGTCACTGTGTGTCGGGGTTGGAGGGAGTGAATGTTTAAGGTGGTGGACGGGGTGCCAATCAAGTGGGCTGCTTTGTCCTGGGCGGTGTTGAGCTTCTTGAGCGTTGTTGGTGCCACAGGCAGAGAGTATTCCATCACACTCCTGACTGGTGTAGATGGGTAGGCAGGCTTTGAGGAGAGTTACTCGCTGCAGAATTCCTAGCCGCTGACTTGCTCTTGTAGCCAAAGTATTTATATGACCATATCTGCCATTATCCTAACTTATACCAAAGTCCTGTTGACCCATCATCCCGGTGTTTACTGGCCTACTCTGGCTCCTGGTTAAGCAACACTTTGATTTGAAAATCCTCCTCCTTGTTTTCAAATCCTTCCACGGCATTGCCTCTTCGCATCCCTGTAACCTCGTCCAGCACCCACAGTCCTCTGAGATATCTGAGTTGGGTATCCTGGATGCTTCACCATTGGTGGCCGTGCCTTTAGCTGCCTGGACCAAAAGTTCTCGAATTTCCTCCCTACACCTTCTCTCTGCCTCTCTATCTCGCTTTCCTCCTTTAAGACATGTCTTTAAAACCTTTCTCTTTTAAAGCTGGCTGGAGAGACAGAGAGGGAGGGCTTACCATATTAGGTGTCACTGAGGAATCTAACTGGAATGCAGTGGCCTTTTCTCCAGCATCAAAGACCGTGGGAGCGGAAGTCCCACCCACCAAGAGTAGCTAACCAATCACAGGCCGGCAGCTCTGTTGAATGATAGTGCCCCCTTGGGAGGAGGTGGCTGCGGCTTGTATGACACCCACCTGAGGCCTGGTGTTGATGCTGGATCCCAGCATCAACAGGCACTGGGTTCCTGTGGGCAAGCCCCCCCCCCCCCTCACCCCACCTGCCACGCCCACCACTCCCTGGGAGCCTGCAAGCATGCCCGCACAGGTTAGTTTATCAAGCTGTCCACATGGGAGGAGCTCTGACGAAGGGTCGTCTAGACTTGAAACGTTGGCTCTATTCTCTCCCCACAGATGCTGTCAGACATACTGAGATTTTCCAGCATCTTCTGTTTTCGTGGCAGGCCCCCTTGCCTGCCGCTGGGTTGATACCAGCGGTGGTGCGCTGAGGCCCTTGGGTGGGCAGTCAAGGACCTCAATTGGGACAGGCAGGCTGTACACAAGCTTTTCCACCATGGACTGAATCGGGGTGGAGGCAGGAAGCGATGGGATCCCCGCCCACTACCATTCCGTCCGAATAAATGCCCCGCCACCTCCCCCAGCCACCAAACGCAGGGGTGGGTAGTAAATTCCACCCCACACCACCCTCAGGGTAAAAGTGACAGTCTCAAACTCCAAAGCACCCCCATTGCGCTAATGTCGCAGTTGGCCTCCATCTCACACTGCTGCACACTGACCCACGGAATGACTTTCGGGTTGTATTTCTGCTCAGGCTGCGCTCACACACTAGAAGAGTCCAGCCAGGAGCCCGCGCGCGGAATTCATTTATCGTGCAAGTGTAATGCTTGAGAATGAATATTGAAAGATGAAATGCACTAGGCGGAGTGAGAGAGCTGGGACATCGGCTCCGTCTGTGAATCATGTGTTTCCTGGAAAAGAGGCCTGCTTACAGGTGGGAGCCAGCTGGAAGTGCAGCTGCAGAGTGTTCGACGCGCCTGCATGTGAAACCACAGCACCAGCAGGGAGTGCTACCCAAAACATAGCAACTAGGGGCAGTTGGAGTAGGCCACTCGGCCCCTCCAGCCTGTTCCGCCCGCCATTCAATCAGATCATGTTTTATCAATGCGCAAAAAAACACATAATGAATGTGATTGGAAAAAAAACAACGAAAAGAGTGGCCGCTTGGATTCTGTGAGTCGTTGTTGACCTCCCTCTGCATCCTAAACTGGAGAGTGCAAAGCGTCAAAGCTTTTTAAATCTTTTTCCTCTCCTGGCAAGCCATTTATCCATCACCTTTTCCGTGATTCTGTGGAGATCACTGGGGCCGCTTTCATTTTAAAGTTTCTTTTTGGAAAATGGCCACCAGTTGCCATGTTGGCCATTGTCAGGCACGCCACTGATAAACAGCAACATTCACACTGGCCGATTTAGCAATTGTAACGTGATCGCCATGGGAGATAATTTTAACCTAGCCTCCCTTTAGCAACCTGACGAGATTGGGTGCAATGCTGGCTTTACAATCCCGTGCTGCCTTTGAACTCTGGGGCGTGACATTGGATAGGGTGCGACCTTGATGTTCTTTCCAATCCCCTGCCCCGGAGCGAGTTATCTCCAGCCATTTACTGATGACTGAAAAGAAAAAACAAAGGGTGGCATGGACAAGTTGGGCATAAGGGCCTGTTTGGGGCACCACAGTGGTTAGCACTGCTGCCAGGGATCCGGGTTCAATTCCCGGCTTGGCTCACTGTCTGTGCGGAGTCTGCACGTTCTCCCTGTGTCTGCGCGGGTTTCCTCCGAGTGCTCCGGTTTCCTCCCACAGTCCAAAAGACGTGCTGGTTAGGGTGCATTGGGCCATGCTAAATTCTCCCTCAGTGTACCCAAACAGGCGCTGGAGTGTGGCCTCTAGGGGATTTTCACAGTAACTTCATTGCAGTGTGAATGTAAGCCTACTTGTGACTAATAAATAAACTTTACTTTCTTCCATGTTGTAAACCTCTATGACCTGCTCCTGTGAGAGCTTTTCATTGAGCTGAATGTTGGTAGCAGGGTTCGCAGCCTGGGCGATACTGTTGTGCACCGTGACACCTCTGTCCTTTGGGAGGTGGGTGGAATATGGAGTCGAGGCCACAGTCTGATCAGCCATATTCTTATTGAATGGTGCAGCAAGCTTGAGGGGCCGAATCTCCTAATGTGCATGTTTACCGATGGAGGAAAGTGCTGAGCCGGTGATTCACTCCCATGGCGGGTTGGTCCTGGTGGGAATGCATTTCAGGAAATTGTCGGGGGGGGGGGGGTGGGGGGGGGGGGGCACTCCCTGTGACTATTCCATCAATCGAAGGATCGAAAATTGTCGGGAGTGAGCCCACTTGATCCGACTGCGCACTCCCAGTTGGGTGAGGTTCTCTGGCTGGAACTCTGATCTGTCAATTCAGCCTCCTATTCTAGACGCTGTGCAAAATACCGTCAACAATATCTCGGAATGGGAATGGAAGATGAAGGTTAGAACAGAGGATTGGAGGGTGTTGCAGGGAGCTAACAATATATGTAACAATTAATTCATTGTATGCGAAGCCCTTTAGGGTGTTCTGAATGAAATGGAAATGCATAATTTAAATGCAAGTTTGTCTCTGTCTCTCTCTCTACATGTCTCATATTTCTATTTTGCTGAGTTGCACTCTGTGTCTGCCTCTCTGCTCCTGGGGCGAGATGTTATGGCTTCGCTCATCCTGAAACCGTAAAATCCCGCCCGAGGTCAACGGACCTTTCCATGTTCCGCCCCTCGCCCGCCCGGATTCCGGTGGCGAGCTGGGCAGTAAAAGTCCGCCCACTATCTCTCTCAGTCATTCCTCGTCCCTTACAATATCACCAATTATTAATCCCAGCGACTTTAGTTTAAAATGTGTCCAACTTAAAGGCTTGGGTAAAGGATCCATTAATTTGCACAGGTTAACATCCTACAAGATGGCCATAAACAGCTTCCGTGGTACCACAATTCCCTGAATCTATTGCTAGGCTTCACTGCTGCTGGTGGGCCTTGGGCTTGAACAGTGATTAAAGCATTCTCTTTTGGCTCCCTTATTGCTGTAACCATGGGCATTGGGGCCAGGATTCATCGATATTGCACCATTTTATGCACGGGCATAGTGGCCGGGATTCTCCAACCTCGCCCGCAGCTGGGATTCTCCAGTCCCGCTGCAGTGAATGAAGTTTTGGCTGAGCGCCAAATTCTCCGTTCTGGCTGGCAGCAGTGGCAGGGCGTCCGACATCGGAGAATTCCGGCCAGTGCGCCTGCCTCACGCTTAATTTTTACCAGCCATCTCAACAAGCACAGGCCTCCGTTCAGTGCTGATATGAGGGGCCCTGCCCCTATTTCCTGAAAATTAATTCAAACTAGTCAGAGCTTGCATTGCTCCAGCTGTAACTAGTTTTCCATCTTCTACACTGGCTTAAGAAGCGGTCAGTAAGGAGGACCGCTGGAGGCCGCAGTCAGAACTGGCAGATAAATTTTTTTTATCCGGATGTGGAGCCCGCAGGGGCAGGAATGCTCTTCCTGCCTTCACATTAGTATTGTGAGCTGCCACCGGCCTGTGCTGGGGCCACCGGCCTGTGCTGGGGCCACCGGCCTGTGCTGGGGCCACCGGCCTGTGCTGGGGCCACCGGCCTGTGCTGGGGCCACCGGCCTGTGCTGGGGCCACCGGCCTGTGCTGGGGCCACCGGCCTGTGCTGGGGCCACCGGCCTGTGCTGGGGCCACCGGCCTGTGCTGGGGCCATTGGCCTGTGCTGGGGCCATTGGTCTGTACTGGGGCCACTTAGGGTTGTCTCAGTTTCCATGTCAACCACCCGCCTTCCTCGCGTAACCGAGCTAGATGCATTTCCCAGGCTGCTCAGCTGCAATGGGGGCCCGTTAACCCCCGCAGTTCACTGGCTATTCCACTGGTGCCCGACAATGCATTTTAGGACCATTCTTGGGCATCTATCTGCTGTCCCGTGAGACCAGCGTGCTGACTATTTGGCAACCTTGTATTGGGTGCTTTGGACTTGACTCGCCTTGCCCCTGCATGTGATTGAAAAGGCCAAATTGGTTCTGGGCATTGGCAACCTGTTTCTGCGCCCTGCCAAATTTTAATTTTCCATTGACATTGGGAAGATAGATGGTGGAGTGGGCGTAGAGTGGGCTGCCAATTCGCAATCACCCACTTTGCGCAAAAGACCAATTTCATCCTTTATCCATGAGCTCCCTGCGGGGGACCTGCAGCTTAACGCAGCTGCCAGTGACGGGTCTCTGAACTGAATTGATGCTTTATTAATGCAGGACATTTTTATTCGAAAGCAACAACTACGTGACTAAGAGACAGAATCAGAAGATTTAACCTATAGCACAGTGGCACAGTGGTTAGCACTGCTGCCTCACAGCGCCAGGGACCCGGATTCAATTCCAGCCTCAGGTCACTGTCTGTGTTGAGTTTGCACGTTCTCCCCATGTCTGCATGGGTTTCCTTTAGGTGCTCCGGTTTCCTCCCACAGTCCAAAGATGCGCGGGTTAGGTTGATTGGCCATGCTAAATTGCCCCATAGTATCGGGGGGACGAGCAAAGTAAATGCGTGGGGTTACGGGGATAGGGCCTGGATGGAACTGTGAACGGTGCAGACTCGATGGGCCAAATGGCCTCCTTTGGTTAATTGTGGGCTGGCTACACTTCTTTGAAACACAACCGCGCTTGCTGCTGTAAGTGGAAAGCACATCGTGGACTCACTGACCCCTTACTAATAAATAGAAAGTAGGTAAACGATAACTGGTCTTTGTTTCATGAAGTTTTGGAACTTTTATCCCAATTTGTTCATTTGTATTTTTCTTGCGATGGGCCCAACATGGGGGTGTGAATTTGAAGTCGCCACTAGGTGGCATTCTTAATGAGTAATTCGGAATTCTGCAGGAGCAGTGACAGTTTTCCTGTCCTCTCTGTGATCCGGGGATTACTTTGTGACCAGGTGTCATTCCTGGACGAGGGATGAGAATGTCCCTCGCCCCCAATGCAATAACTTTGCTTCACATAAAGAGGTTTAATTTACTGTGTCCACATGACCCGCAGGTAAATTGAATACAGGTAAGGAATGTAATATTCCTTGAGTCTTGAAAAGCTTCAGACAATGCCCCACTTTGCCTTCCAGAACATCAGCGTGCCAAGGCTAATAACAATCCTGACATCCCAAACCCACTTGTAGGTTCAATAATGAGTGAAAAGCTTTGGATTTAAAGCTTGCTATTTAAAGTGTGCTCAGTTTTAATCGACAGTTTTCACTTTGCAACAAGATCCTGGAGTTTATTTTATTTATTTAAAAGGTTTATTTATTTATTAGTCACAAGTAGGCTTACATTAACACTGCGATGAAGTTACTGTGAAAATCCCCCAGTCGCCGCACTCCGGCGCCTGTTCGGGTTACACTGAGGGAGAATTTAGCATGGCCAACGCACCCTAACCAGCACATTTTTCGGACTGTGGGAGGAAACCGGAGCACCCGGAGGAAACCCACGCAGACACGGGGAGAATGTGCAAACTCCACACACACAGTGACCCGAGCTGGGAATCGAACCCAGGTCCCCCGGCGCTGTGAGGCAGCAGTGCTAACCACTGTGCCACCGTGACCAATTTGGGTATTGTATCTAAAATTCTACCCATTTTATTGATGTAAATTTACACCGAGGTATCCTCATAGCTTCCCGGCCAGCTGTGATGCGTTTGGCAGAATTCCTGTCCTCCAGTCGGGAGGTTGGGCCTTCCAATTGCAGCTTCCAGACTTTTAGCGCAGAAGTCAAGCCGGACACTTCAGTGCAGTACCGAGGGAGTTCTGCACTGCTGGAGGTGCCAGGGATGTCAGACGCTGGAGTGTGGCGACTAGGGGATTTTCACAGTAACTTCATTGCAGTGTTAATGAAAGCCTCCTCGTGACGCAGGGTGAACAGTGGGAAGCTTTTTCCCAGGTTGGAGGTGACGAACACAAGGGGTCACGGGTTCAAGGTGAGGGGGGCAAGGTTCAACACAGATGTCGGGGGGACGTATTTTACACAGAGGGTGGTGGGGGCCTGGAATGCACTGCCAAGCAAGGTGATTGAGGCGGACACGCTGAGATCGTTTAAGATTTATCTAGGTAGCCACATGAACAGACTGGGAATCGAGGGAAACAAACGAATGGTCTAGTTGGGCACATGAGCGGCGCAGGCTTGGAGGGCCGAAGGGCCTGTTCCTGTGCTGTATTGTTCTTTGTTGACACTAATCAACTTTAAACTGAGGTCCTGTCTGCTCTCTCAAGAAGGTGTGAAGGATCGCAGGATGCTACTTTGAAGAGGGGTAGGGGTGGTATCCTGGCCAACATTTATCCCACAATCAACCTTCATGGCAGCACGATGGCACAGTGTTAGCATTGCTGCCTCGTCCGGGTGCTCCAGTTTCCTCCCTCAGTCCAAACATGTGTTGATTAGGTGTATTGGCCATGCTAAATTCTCCCTCAGTGTCCCAAGTTAGGGGGGATTAGTAAATACGTGAAGTTACGGGGATAGGGCCTGGATAAGATGCGCTTTTGCAGAGTCGGTGCAGGCTCGATGGGCCAAATAGCCTCCTTCTGCACTGTAGAGATTCTATGTAATGTAACAGTTACATAGGCCACACCTGGAGTACTGTGTACAGTTTTGGTCTCCTTGCTTGAGGAAGGATATACTGGCACTGGAGGGGGTGCAGAGGAGATTCACTAGGTTGATTCCAGAGTTGAGAGGGTTGGCTTATGAGGAGACACTGAGTAGACTGGGGCTATACTCAGTGGAACTCAGAAGAATGAGGGGAGATCTTATAGAAACATATAAGATTATGAAGGGAATAGATGAATAGAAGCATGGAGGTTGTTTCCACTGGCAGGTGAAACTAGAACTAGGGGGCATGGCCTCAAAATAAGGGGGAGCAGATTTAGGACTGAGTTGAGGGAGAACTTCTTCACCCAAAGGGTTGTGAATCTGTGGAATTCCCTGCCCAGTGAGGCAGTTGAGGCTACCTCATTGAATGTTTTTAAGGCAAGGATAGATAGATTTTTGAACAGTAAAGGAATTAAGAGTTATGGTGATCGGGCGGGTAAGTGGAGCTGAGTCCACGAAAAGATCAGCCATGATCATATTGAATGGCGGAGCAGGCTCGAGGGGCCAGATGGCCTACTCCTGCTGCTAGTTCTTATTTTGTAATAATAAAGACAGAAACTGCTGGATTAACTCAGCAGGCCTGGCAGCATCTGTGGAGAGCGAAGCACACAGTTAATGAGGGTCTCGAAATGTGAACTGTGTCTCTCTCTCTCTCCACAGATGCTGCCAGACCTGCTGAGTTAATCCAGCATTTTCTGTTTTTATTTCGGATTTCCAGCATCTGCAGTATGTTGCTTTTATCGGGGTTATTTTCCGTGTTGTTTGGGGAGGTCTGGCCTTGGATTGTCTATCGCACTGCATTCTGAACCTGCCTACTCAGATTAGAGTGATGTCATTGGTAAAACATGCAATTACATTATCCCAGTGAAATATAAAGCTCAAACTCTGTGCTTACTGACTCATTTCTTTCAGCCAGTATGAATGGCTTTGGAAGGTTAACAACCAAATAAGGCCGAAACATACACGATAATGAAAAGGCTTGAAGAGTAAAGCTTGACGTGATGCACACGCAGGAGGAACTCAATCCACTAAAGACAGATGCAATTTGTATTTCAATTTTTCATTTGAAAGAAAACTTGGGTTTCAACTGAAGAGGCCGGGTCACGTGTAATCCACACCAAAGTCTGATTAATCGGTCGGGGTTTTTGCATCTCTTGTCTGAAAAGATTTTTCTTCAGTAGAAAGTACTTTTGCACCATTTTGCCTCTTCTTATTAACTTTATATACCGGCTGTTCAGTTTGGGCGGCACAGTAGCACAGTGGTTAGCACTGCTGCCTCACAGGGACTCGGGTTTGATTCCCGGCCTCGGGTTCACTGTCTGCGGGGAGTTTGCACGTTTTCCCCGTGTCTGCGTGGGTTTCTGCTGGGTGCTCCGGTTTCCTCCCACAGTCCAAAGATGTGCGGGTTAGATGGACTGGCCATGCTAAATTGACCCTTAGTGTCAGGTGGGATTAGGAAGGTTACGGGGATAGGATCTGGTGGGATTGTTGTCGGTGCAGGCTCGATGGGCCAAACTGCCTCCTTTTGCATTGTAGATTCTATGGATAGGCTGCGCAAAAGTTCAGCATTTGGCAAAGTTTGGTTATAAACACGCACCGGAACGCACCACTCACTTGTAAAAAGAAATGCCACTCAGGTTTTTGCCAGTGGAAGCTCAAATAAAAAATAAGTACAACTTTGGTATAGATGGATGCTCGAAAATTGGGGGGGAAAAAAAAGCAAAGTTCAGTTGTTACCGAGTCTCCTCAGTAACCGTGTAGTTATTTTCACTTTCCAGCTTGCCAACGTAAGGAAGCATCTTTTCAGGATTAATTAATGAATGAAATTTGAGAGCTGTGCTGTAGAGTTATTTGGATTCTATTATCTGAAGATCAAGTTAAGTCTGGGGAGTACTTTCCGTTTAATGCAATTTTAACTCCCCTCCCCCTTTCACTTATGTCTGACAAAGAATGGTAGCGAGTATATTTGTTACTTGTCGGAAGTTACTGTCTGCGGAGCAATCCACCACAGATGTGCATTCATGTCTCTGCTTTTCGTGTTGTGTGATGTATAACAAAAACAGCCTATGTTTATATAGCACCTTTAATGTAATGAAGCATCTCGAGGCACTCTGCAGGAGCGATATAAAGTATGACAACAAGCCACATAAGGAGATATTGGGCGGATCTTTACAGCCTCACTCATCTCGAAACTAAAAACCCACCCGTGGCCAATGGACCTTTCCAGTCTCCGCCCCTTGCCCGCTCCGATTCCCGTGGCGGGCAGGGCGGTAAAATCATAGAAACCCTACAGTGCAGAAAGAGGCCATCTGGCCCATCGAGTCTGTACCGACCACAATCCCACCCAAGCCCTACCCCCATATCCCTACATATTTTACCCGCTAATCCCTCTAACCTACGCATCTCAGGACACTGAGGGGCAATTTTTTTATTTAGCATGGCCAGTCAACCTAACCCGCACAGCTTTGGACTGTATGGGCGGCACGGTAGCACAGTGGTTAGCACTGCTGCTTCACAGCTCCTGGGTCCCGGGTTCGATTCCCAGCTCGGGTCACTGTCTGTGTGGAGTTTGCACATTCTCCTCGTGTCTGCGTGGGTTTCCTCCAGGTGCTCTGGTTTCCTCCCACAGTCCAAAGATGTGCGGGTTAGGTTGATTGGCCAGGTTAAAAATTGCCCCTTAGAGTCCTGAGATGCGTAGGTTAGAGGGATTAGTGGGTAAATGTGTGGGGGTTGGGCCTGGGTGGGATTGTGGTCGGTGCAGACTCGATGGGCCGAATGGCCTCCTTCTGCACTGTAGGGTTTCTATCATTTCTATGAGTAGGTGGAAACCGGAGCACCCGGAGGAAACCCACGCAGACACGGGGAGAATGTGCAAACTCCGCACAGACAGTGAGGAATCTTGCCCCTCAGTGTAAAATTCCGACCATTAGGTCAGATGACCGAAAGGTAGGGTGGAATTCCCTGGCTGCACTGATCTAAAAGCCGGAAATTCCCACCCGACCGTCAATAGGCCTTCACATTGTCCGCAACCCGCTCGCTACAGTTGCAGTGGCAGGCGGAGTGGGAGAATTCTGGCCGTAGTTTTTAAGCAAAAACAGAAAATGCTGGGAAATCTCAGCGGGTCTGACAGCATCTGTGGAGAGAGAATAGAGCCAGCATTTCAGCTCTGTTCAAAGAGCCTGTGAAAAAAGGGTCACCTGAACTCGAAACGTCAGCTCTTTTCTCTCCTTACAGATGCTGCCAGACCCGCTGAGATTTTCCAGCATTTTCTGTTTTTGTTTCAGATTTCAGCACTCTGTATTTTGCTTTTATCTTGGGTGGATTTTAAGGACTGCCTTAACAGAGGGAAGCGAGGTAGAGAGGTACAGGGAGGGAGTTCCAGAGGTTGGGATGGAGGTAACTGAAGGCACAGTCATCAATGGTGGAGCAGTGATAATTGGGAATGCACATGAGGCCTTTAAGGTTTAAAGTTTATTTATTAGTGTCACAAGTAGGCTTACATTAATGCCGCAATGAAGTTACTGTGAAAATTGGAGGAGTGCATGTATCTTGTGGGGCTGGAGGAGATTACAGAGATAGAGAGACAAGGATGAGAATTTCAGAGTCCGGACATTGCTTGACTGGGAGCCAGTGTAAGTCAGTGAGCTCCGAGTTGATAGAGGATTGGGACTTGCTGCCAGTTAAAACGGGCGCAACAGAGTTTTGGATGACCTCAGTTTACAGAGGGTGGAATGTGGGAGAGTAGCCAGGAGTACGGTGGGACAGTCAAGCCCAGAGTTAGCAAATACATGAATGAAGGTTTCAGCAGCTGATGAGCTGGGACAGGAACAATGTCAGGCAATGTTACTGAGGTGGAAATAGGCGGTTTTGGTGATGGCACAAATATAAGGGTGGAATCTTATCTTGGGGTCAACTGTGACAGCAAAGTTGCAAACAGACTGGCTTAATCTGAGACTGTTGCCTGGGAGAGGGAACAAAGGAACAGGAGTAGGCCATTCAGCCCTTCGAACATGTTCTGTGTTATTCAGTGAGATCATGGCTGATCTGTGACCTAACTTCATATATCTGCCTTTGGCCCATATCCCTTAATACCTTTACTTAACAAAAAATTATCTATCTCAGATTTAAAATTAGCAACTGATCTAGCATCAACAGTGGGAGAGAGTCCCAAACCTCCACCATCCTTTGTGCGTCGAAGTGCTTCCTGACATCTCTGCTAAACGGTCTGGCCCTAATCTTTAGACGATGCTCCCTAGTCCTAGAATCTCCAACCAGTGGAAATAGTTTATCTTTATCTACCCTGTCTTTTTGATCAAAGACTTTGATTGGATCAGTCCTTGTCCTTCTAAATTCAGGCCTACTGTGTATAATCTCTCCTCATAATTAAACCCCTGAAGCCCAAGTATCATTCTTGTAAATCAGCGCTGCACTCCCTCCAAGGCCAATAAATCATTCCTCAGATGTGGTGCCCAGATCAGTGCACAGTGACTCCATGTGGTGTCTATCCAGGGTTTTGTACAGCTGCAGCATAACTTCTACATTCTTATATACTCCAGTCCTCTGGATAGAAAGATCAGCATTCCCTTAGCCCTCTTGATTATTTTCTGCATCGGTTCATGGCATTTCAAAGATCTATGCACCTGAACCCCCCCAAGTCTCTTTGGAGATCTTCAGTATTTAACCTCATACTATCTGGGAAACAGCCTGATCTATCCTTTATCCAAAATGAGTAACCTCACACTTGATTAGATTGAAATTTATCTGCCACAGTTTTGCCCATTCACCTAGTCTATCAATATCCCTTTGCAATTTTGTGCTATCATCTACACTGTCTGCAATGCCGCCTAACCTTGTGCCATCGGCAAATTTGGATATATGACTTTCCATGCCATTATCCAAGCCGTTAATAAAGGGAGTGAATAATTGAGGCCCCAACATAGATCCTTGGGGGACTCCACTCGTCACATGTGGGTGGCACGATGGCAGAGTGGTTAGCATTTCTGCCTCACAATGCCAAGGACCCAGGTTTAATTCCGGCCTTGGGTGACTGTGTGGAGTTTGCACGTTCTCCCCGTGTCTGCATGGGTTTCCTTCAGGTGCTGCAGTTTCCTCCCACACTCCAAAGATGTGTGGGTTAGGTTGATTGGCCATGCTAAATTGCCCCTTAGTGTCAGGGAGCTTAGCAGGGTAAATACATGGGGTTACAGGGATAGGGCCTGGGTGGGATTGTTGTCGGTGCAGGCTCGATGGGCTGAATATCCTCCTTCTGCACTGTAGTGATGCTATGATTTTTTTGATCATAAGATCTCCTATCGTGTTCCTGACGTTGACAGTTGATAAAAACATAGAAATACAGAAACTAAGAGCAGGATTTGGCCCTTTGAACTTGCTCCGCCATGCAATATGATCATGGCATTAGCTAAATCTTTGTCCGTTATAAAAACTCTTATGTGTTTGACCAGACCTCATCCCTTCCTTAAACTGATCCCAAAGCTCGTATCAATGGTAACGACTTAACTATCGTGCTGAATGCATCACAACATGTGGCAACTTGTTGATGTTTGGAAACCAAAAATAACTGCATCTTTATTTAACTTGTTCGAAATGGAAGTAGCCTAGGCAACACTCACAGAAGATGTTTTTATTCTTGATCATGCTTGAGCGTCTGGATTTCAGCTCCTCCTTTTCTTTCTGTGTGTGTTCACAAGTCCCCTTTGATATTAGAAATCTCGCGAGGCAGGAATGGCACAAGGAAAATAGAGTTATTGCTGAAAAAGGTGACATGCTTCATCATGTGCTCATCAGGACAGATGCAAGAATACCAAATTTCAAAGGGAGCAACAAGTTATATGCATAAGAAAAGGGTGCTGATTGGTTGGCAAATTGATTTTGATTAGTCAAGGTGTTGCCACGGAGAAGCACCAGAGAACTATTATCCTCCCGGCTTTAGCCTAATTCCAAAAAAACACAATGCCCTGATCATGTTCCTTTTGCCTGCAGGGAACAAGTCCTTGTGTGTGAATATATGTAACTTCTAGAAAGCGATGTGTGCTGAGAATTACACTAACCATCATAGAATCATTGCATCCCTATAGTGCAGAAGGAAGCCATTTGGCCCATCAAATCTGCACCAACTCTCCGACAGAGCATCTTACCTATCCCCATAACCCCACCTATAATTAATTCCACTATACCCTCTAAAATGTACATCTTGAGACACTAAGGGGCAATTTAGCATGGTCAATCCATCTAACCAGCATGTCATTTGGACTGTGGGAGGAAACTGGAGCATCCGGAGGGAACCCATGCAGACATGGGGAGAACGTACAGACTCTGCACAGACTGTCATCCAAGGCTGGAATTGAACCCAGGTCCCTGGCGCTGTGAGCCAGCTGTGCTAACCACTGTGCTGCCCCAGTTGGGCTCACCACGTGGCCCACTTACCCTTGCGAGAAGCTACATATATTCACACGCAGGGACCTGTCCTCTGCAGGCAAAAGGGACATGATCAGGTATTGCACCTTTTTAAAAAAAATAGCAAAAGTCTAAAGGATAAGTGGTCCCCTAGTGCACGCTCCATGGCAACGTTTTGGCCAATCAGAGTTGACTTACCATCGAGCCCATTCGGCCATTCAATAAGACTTTGGCCAGAATTCTCTGGTCTCACGCACTTCGCTACTGCTCCCAGCAAGAATGGAGAATTTGGCGCTCAGCCAAATCTCCGTTCACACCAGTGGGACTGGAGAATCCCAGCCGCGGGCGTGGTCAGAGAATCCAACCCTATGGCTGATCACATTGTGGACTCAACTCCATATTCCTGCCTACCCTAAGGAGGGCGCCCCATGTGAGGTCTGAACCTATCACCCTGGCAAACATTATAACCCGACAGTCCTGAAGCCTAGACAGTTTCACACAAAGATGGAAGGGCATGTTAGAAAGGGTGGTGAAAAAGGCGTATGGGACACTAGTCTTTACAATTGAGTTATAGACTACAAAAGCAGGGAAGTCATGTTGGAGTTGTATAGAACTTTGGTGAGGCCACAGCTGGAGTACTGTGCGCAGTTCTGGCCGCCACATTATCGGAAGGATGTGATTGCACTGGAGGGGGTGCAGAGGAGGTTCCCCAGGATGCTGCCTGGGATGGAGCATTTATGAAGAGAGGTTGGGTAGGCTTGGGTTGTTTTCGTTGGAACAGAGAAAACTGAGAGGCGATCTGATCGAGGTGTACAAGATTATGAGGGGCATGGACAAGGTGGATAAGGAGCAGCTGTTCCCCTTTGTTGAAGGGGCAGTTACAAGGGGACATAGGTTCAAGATGAGGGTTTAGGGAGGATGTGAGGAAAAACCTTTTTACCCAGAGTGTGGTGACGGTCTGGAAAGCGCTGCCTGGGAGGGTGGTGGAGGCGGGATGCCTCACATCCTTTTAAAAAGTACCTGGATGAGCACTTGGCACCTCATAACATTCAGGAGTATGGGCCAAGTGCTGGTAAACTGGGATTAGGTCGGAGGTCAGGTGTCAGTGCAGACTCGATGGGCCAAAGAGCCTCTTCTGCACTGTATGATTCTATGAAATAGTTATTCCAGTTTTGAAACAAGTTAACCACTGCACGGTGGAACATTCTGCATCGGTTTGAGATTTGTAGGATTGATATCCCACTCAGGGCTGGAGTGTGACCAAGGTAATTGAGGCCAAGTGCCGTGGTGAAGATTGAGGTTTCTCACTGGAAGGAGTCATTGTCAGTGATGATTAGATTCCCTTCAGGCCAGTCACCTAATCTGGGTGTGTAGGACATATCAACGTGGCAATGTTTATTCCCCAGAGGAAATCCGCTCTGTTGTTTGGAGGGGCTGATTTATAATGATCGATCACCTCACTCATGCAAATATGCGAGGTGAGTGTCACTGGCCAGGCATTTATTGCTCATCCCTTACTGCCCTTCCAAAGTTAAAGTTTAAAGGCTAATTATTATTGTCACAAGTAGGCTTACATTAACACTGCAATTAAGTTACTGTGAAAATCCCCTAGTCGCCACAACCCGGCGCCTGTTAGGGTACACTGAGGGAGAATTTAGCACGGCCAATGCACCTCACATTCACGTCTTTTGGACTGTGGGAGGAAACCGGAGCACCCGGAGGAAACCCACGCAGACACGGGGAGAACGTGCAGACTCCACACGGACAGTGACCCGAGCCGGGAATTAAACCCGGCTCCCTGGCGCTGTGAGGCAGCAGCGCTAAGCACTGTCCACCGTGAAGTTGGCGGCTGCGTTTGAGACAGGACAATAGCGACTCCTTTTAAAGGTGCTTCAGTGACTGTGGAGTAGTTGAAACATCCAATGGTTGTCAGAAGCACGACGGAAGTGCAACTCTTTGTTAAATTGGTCGCTTTGTTCGAGTGCCTGATGAGCGCTGGCTCTTGGCATTTCTCGCCTAACCTGTCTCCTTCATTCTGCTGCCTGAATTAGCCACTCAAGCTGCTCATTATTTGTGAGGTAGCTCATACATCTTGCTAACCCCTGTAATCCACGCTGTTTAATATGCCGCTATGGACTAAGGATGCATAAAGAATCATAAGGTAGACTTGATAACCTGACCAGTGGGCGCTCTTAATTTAAAGTCTGCACTGATTCACAGTCAGGTCTAAGACTGCCAACAGGTTTCCACACTGGGAGGAGCTAATTGCCCAGGGGTCACCTGACCCACACTCTTAAAGGGGCAGCCTCACCCCAACATACTACATATATATATTATACATGCATCACGCGCACAAAGCAAGCCCCAGTGTAAAGCTGCCTCAGTTAGAAGACAGAGAGCAGAGCACCAACCATCAGTATTTCTAGAATCTTCTGAAGGTTAGAACAGCTATTGCTATGCCCTGAGACAAGATGCCTCACCTCGCCACTAGTTTCCTCCTAATTTCTGGACTCGTTTTACAATAAATAATAATTAAACCCACATCTGCTGAGGGAAATTTCAGGTTACGTGAGTGAGCACATGTTCATACTTAAACCTATTAGTCGTGAACTTCCTTTGCACCTTTTTGCAGGGTCTTGATTGTTTAGCCGGAAGAGAGTAGTTAGGCTCTAATTTAAAAGGTGCAGGTTTATAACTGGAGAATTCCCTCGCGCAGACAGGGAGACACAAAAAGGAGTTATCCTCGAAAATGGCAGCGACCTCTTGTTACCTTCTGGAGCTGGACTGAATCCGTGTTGCGAACGTCTTGGACAGTCGGATATTGCTGACTGATCCAGGAACTTCTGCCATTGTCTTAAAATGAAATGACAAAGTGAATCTTTTAAACTCTGACAAACTGGCTGGAATCTTACCTCCCCACCTGTCACGGGAATTGGAGCGGGCGAGGGGCGGACAATGGGAAAGTCTGTTGACCTTGGGCGGGATTTTATGGTTTTGGGACGAGCGAGGCAGCAAAGTCTACTGTGTCTACTGAAGGGAACTGCTGATCACTATCCTTCATCACTTCCTTGAAGCGTTTGCTTCGACACTCTCTGGAACTCTTTGGGTGGGATTTTCCGACCACACTCGCCCCAAGGCTGGAAATTCCTACCTGAGGTCAACGGACGTTTGCATTGTCCTCTCCCCCCACCCCAACCCTCTACGATTCCCATGGCGGGCGGAACGGGATGGGACGGGAAAATCCCGCCCTATGAATCAAAAAGCTGATATACTGGATCTTATTTTGACCAAATAAGTTGAACGTGGACCAATGATTTTCAAACAAATTGAGGTTTTGACCTCTTCAGCTTCACAGCTCCAGGGACCTGGGTTTGATTCCCGGCTCGGGTCACTGTCTGTGTGGAGTTTGCACATTCTCCTCGTGTCTGCGTGGGTTTTCTCCGGGTGCTCCGGTTTCCTCCCACAGTCCAAAGATGTGCGGGTTAGGTTGATTGGCTATGCTAAAATTGCCCTTAGTTTCCTGAGATGCGTAGGTTAGAGGGATTAGTGGATGGATATGGGGGTAGGGCCTGGGTGGGATTGTGGTCGGTGCAGACTCGATGGGCCGAATGGCCTCTTTCTGTACTGTAGGGTTTCTATGATTTCTATGATTGGGACAGTAGCTACCGAAGTGCTTTCAAATTTCTACGCTCGTAAGTGCTTATGAATATAATATTTACATTTTAAGAAATAAAAGCTAAATACTGCAGATACTGGAATCTGAAACAAAAACAGAAACAGCTGGAAAATCTCAGCAGGCCTGACAGCACCTGTGGGGAGAGAATAGAGCCAACATTTTGAGTCTGGATGATCCTTCGTCAGAGCTGAAGATCTGGAGAGCTCCGACCCTAAAATCACACTCATAAAGTTAAAGATTTTCCAGCTATGCTTGCTCCAAAACCGGAACATTCCGCCTGAGGTCAACGGACCTTTGCATGGTCCACTCCTCGCCCACTACGATTCCCGTGGTGGGCAGGATGATAAAATTCCCCCCACATATAGGGACAGAAGATCGAGACATTAAAAAACTAGCACCGTTCACGACCTCTGGATGTCCTTGAAACACTTTACGGCCAATGAGGTAGAGTGATACAGCGCAGAAACTCAAAGGGTTGTGAATCTGTGGAATTCCCTGCCCAGTGAAGCAGTTGAGGCTACCTCGTTGAATGTTTTTAAGGCAAGGATAGATAAATTTTTGAACAGTAAAGGAATTAAGGGTTATGGTGAGCGGGCGGGTAAGTGGAGCTGAGTCCAGGAAAAGATCAGCCATGATCTTATTGAATGGCGGAGCAGGCTCAAGGGGCCAGATGGCCCACTCCTGCTCCTAGTTCTTATGTTCTTAACAGGCCCTACTGCACCGACAATAACTACCACTAAAGGCGCGTAATCCCATTTTCCTGCATGTGTCCCATACCCTTGAATGTAATGATATTCCAAGTGCTCATCCTTCGTTAAAAAACATCATTTTTTTATAGGTTGTAAGGTCTCCTGCCCCCACTACCTTCCCAGACAGTGTATTCTAGATTCTCACCGCCCTCTGAGTGAAAAGGTTTTTCCTCAAATCCCCTTTGAATCTTCTGCCCCTCACCCTAAAACTACGCCCCCTGATGATTGACCCCTCAACCAGGGGGAACAGCTGCTCCCTACTCACCCTGGCTATACCCCTTGTTGAACTGTGGTCACTGTTGCGACGTGCAAAGTGTGGCAGCCAATTTGTGCACAGTAAGCTCCCACAGACACCAACCTGATAATGACCAGATCACCTGTTTTAGTGATGTTGGTTAAGGGATAAATATTGGCCAAGGACACACCTTCAAAGTAGTGCCAACAAAAAAGAGTCTGATGAAGCTGCCTCACAGCGCCAGGGACCCGGGTTCAATTCCAGCCTCGGGTCACTGTCTGTGTGGAGTTTGCGCATTCTCCCCGTGTCTGCGTGGGTCTCCTCCGGGTGCTCCGGTTTCCTCCCACACTCCAAAGATGTGCGGGTTAGGTTGATTGGCCATGCTAAATTGGCCCTAGTGTCAGGGGGATTAGCAGGGTAAATGTGTGGGGTTATGGGAATAGGGCCTGGGTGGGATTGTGGTCGGTACAGACTTGATGGGCCGAATGGCCTTCTTCTGCACTCTAGGGATTCTATGAAAGATCATCTAGACTTGAAACGTTGGCTCTATTCTCTCTCCACAGATGCTGTCAGACCTGCTGAGATTTTCCAGCATTTTCTGTTTTGCTTTCAGATTCCAGCAGTAATTTGCTTTTATTTTATGGAACACAATCTTGTTTTAATTTGCCTTTTGACACTGCCCCAGCAGCTTTGCCTGTGCTATTTTTAAGAAATGGATGATGCGCAGAATGGAGATCTGATGCTGCAGTACAACAACCTATTGTTCTGAAGCTGAAATACATTGTCGGTTCAGTGCAGGCTTGTTCTTAGCTCTGTTATTAACAGGGGGAGGACACATTTCACTGCCCATCAAGAGCGTTTACTGCACTGTTGAGTGCACGAGAAATCAAAACATAGCACTCCGATGTTTTATTACGGCACTAAGACAGATGTGTGAGCCGTTACATAAAAGCTTTGAACTTGTGAAGTGAGATACAGAGAGAGATGAGGTTCCCTTCATTTGTTTAATCCGGGAGTCCTTTGAAGCAAAGTAAGCCTTAAACAAAAGAAAAATAACGGCTCAAATTCCCCACGCAAATGCCCGAATGAGTGGAGAATTTCTTCTCTGCGCAATTTTATAGACGTTGATTGGAAAAGACAAGGTTCTGCACATCACGACACCATTGTTTCCAGCCAGAGTGTAGTTAGAATCCTTAAAGTGCAGAAGGCGGCCATCCGGCCCATCGAATCCGCACTGACCACAATCCCACCCAGGCCCTATCCCCGTAACCCCTGCTGGTCCCCCTGACACTATGGGGCAACTTAGCATGGCCAATCAACCTAACCCGCACATCTTTGGAGTGTGGGAGGAAACGGGAGCACCCACCCGGAGGAAACCCACGCAGACACGAGGAGAATGTACAAACTCTGCACAGACAGTGACCCGAGCTGAGGATTGAACCTGGGTCCCTGGTGCTGTGAGGCAGCAGTGCTTGTCACCGTGCCACCCAATGATAGGGTAACATATCTGTCAGTCACACCTGTAGGCATCTGCGATGGGTCTTCTGCACATAATTAGTGAGACATCACTATCCTCCACTCACACTGCATTTTGCTGGTAGAGCGATGAATTTGTATTATTGAACTATCCCCTCTACCGATTTACTGTATTTTGCCAGAGAAATCTACCTACTTCTGTTTGGAGACATTGCTGTAGTCCCGATGATTGAGTTTCATTTGTCATAGCTGTGCTTTGTCCATGTTAACTGTATCTGGGCCCCTTGGATACAATACGCTGGTGAATGCAATTCGGGGGCCAGGTTGATTGAGCAGAGGCTGAGTTGGAAAGTACTTGGTGCCACACCCCTGCAGGAAGTGATGTGGATGCTTGTTGGTGATGCAAGACGGATCTTTGTTGTATCAACGAATTAAACAGAAATATGCCTTTTCATTTGAACTATTCTTTGCCTGTTAATTCATGTTTAATTTTTTGTGGGTTCTGATTCAGGTTACGGTAGAAGTTACTAAAAGTGAAATCGAGTCACTAATTTCTAAATTTCAGGGTAATTTGGTTATTTTGGTTTACGATTCCCTTGTGGAAATCTAAACATAGTTTCGGGTACCGATAGCTATTATTATAGGCTTATATACCAAGGTCTGGCACTTTAACATGCATCTGCCGTGTTCCAAATGAATCATTTTGTGATAGGCAGGAAAGAAACTCGCAAAAGGTAGCAAACAAAGAAATCTACAATCAATCTGTCTTCATATATAAAGCTTCAAGATTTGTCATTCACACTTCGGGCGGCACGGTGGCACAGTGGTTAGCACTGCTGCCTCACAGCGCCAGGAACCAGGGTTCGTATTCCCGGCTTGGATCATTGTCTGTGTGGAGTCTGCACATTCTCCCCATGTCTGCATGGGTTTCCTCCGGGTGCTCCGGTTTCCTCCCACAGTCCGAAAGCTGGTTAGGTGCATTGGCCATGCTAAATTCTGCGTCGGTATACCTCAAGTGGATAGAGCTGTGAAGAAGGCCTATAGTGTGTTAGCTTTTATTAACAGGGGGTTGGAGTTTAAGAGCCGTGGGGTTATGCTGCAACTGTACAGGACCTTGGTGAGACCACATTTGAAATATTGTGTGCAGTTCTGGTCACCTCACTATAAGAAGGATGTGGAAGCGCTGGAAAGAGTGCAGAGGAGATTTACCAGGATGCTGCCTGGTTTGGAGGGTAGGTCTTATGAGGAAAGGTTGAGGGAGCTAGGGCTGTTCTCTCTGGAGCGGAGGAGGCTGAGGGGAGACTTAATAGAGGTTTATAAAATGATGAAGGGGATAGATAGAGTGAATGTTCAAAGACTATATCCTCGGGTGGATGGAGCTATTACAAGGGGGCATAACTATAGGGTTCGTGGTGGGAGATATAGGAAGGATATCAGAGGTAGGTTCTTTACGCAGAGAGTGGTTGGGGTGTGGAATGGACTGCCTGCAGTGATAGTGGAGTCAGACACTTTAGGAACATTTAAGCGGTTATTGGATAGGCACATGGAGTACACCAGGATGATAGGGAGTGGGATAGCTTGATCTTGGTTTCAGATAAAGCTCGGCACAACATCGTGGGCCGAAGGGCCTGTTCTGTGCTGTACTGTTCTATGTTCTATACCCAAACAGGCACCGGAGTGTGGCGACTAGGGGATTTTCACAGTAAATTCATTGCAGTGTTAATGTAAGCCTACTTGTGACACTAATAAATAAACTTAAAATTTAAATATGTGAGATACATTTGGACATTTCTTTAAGAAGTTAAAACTTCCAGATTGTTTAATCTTCCTTGGGGAGCAGTCAGGTGTTTTATCTTGGGTTCTATTGACCTTTCCAACTTGAAACCTGAAATGAACTGGTAATTTACTAATCTCCAATTTGATTTGATTTATTATTTCACTTTATCCCAATACATGTGACAAAGTATTGTTTCTTGCACACAATTCAGACAAAATGTACCATTCATAGAGTACATAGAGGAGCAGGAAAGGGGAGAGTGCAGAATATAGTGTTACAGTCATAGCTAGGTTGAAGAGAAAGACCAACTTAATATATGGTAGGTCCATTCAAAAGTCAGGACACTAAGGGGCAATTTTAGCATGGCCAATCAACCTAACCTGCACATCTTTGGACTGTGGGAGGAAACCGGAGCAACTGGAGGAAACCCACGCAGACACGAGGAGAATGTGCAAACTCCGCACAGACAGTGACCCAAGCCGACCCAAGTGACAAAGCTTTGGCAAAGGGTCATCTGGACTCGAAATGTCAGCTCTTTTCTCTCCTTACAGATGCTGCCAGACCTGCTGAGATTTTCCAGCATTTTCCCTTTTGGTTTCAGATTCCAGCATCTGCAGTAATTTGCTTTTATACATTAATGAACTAGTTGGGTTTTTACAATAACCCAATCATCCCATAGTCTTCACAGCTGATGCTAGCTTTCAAATAACTGAACAAACTCCCATGGTGGGATTTGAACCAGCACCTCTGAGGGGCGGCACGGTGGTTGGCACTGCTGCCTCACAGCGCTAGGGACCCGGGTTCGATTCCCGGCTTGGGTGACTGTCTGTGCGGAGTCTGCACGTTCTCCCCGTGTGTGTGTGTGTGTGTGTGTGCGTGGGTGTCCTCCGGGTGCTCCGGTTTCCTCCCACACTCCAAAAGACGTGCTGGTTAGGTGCATTGGGCCATGCTAAATTCTCCCTCAGTGTACCCGAACAGGCACCGGAGTGTGGCAACTAGGGGATTTTTACAGTAACTTCACTGCAGTGTTAATGTAAGCCTACTTGTGACACTAATAAATAAACTTTAAAACCAGAGATCTGGCTTAATTCCCTTGAGTGACCATTCTACCCCAGCAGCTCCTTGAGGAGAATGGAACAATCTGGAAATTTGAACTTATTTAAAAAATGCAGCAACAAAATATGCACATGTTTAGCACATGATGCCTGAGGTGTGAGTGACTAATCTTAAACTTTGAGGACAGATTGATTGGAGATTTCTTTGTTTGCTGCCTTCATGGTCTTAACCACACCTGCCAGGACTTGAAGACGATGACGTCTAACTCTGCAGTAAGCCGTTGTTTGTGTGGTGAAAAACATGCCTTATTTCATATGCACCATGTTGGCTGCGGGTTTGTGTACACTTCGTAAATGAAGCCCAGATGTACGTCTGCAAACGTTTCCTGTTCACTCACCGACTGTCAGGAAATGGAATAAAATTGAGATACAAGAAGTTGAAAAAAAAATACAGCTTCACTGGCATGTCAGATTGTTGGATTGCTATTCGTAGCAGGTGTCTGCATGGTGAGCCTGGACCTCTCTGGTTACCACAGAACAGAACACTGCCTTCAAATCCGGTGGAGCGCGTGGATTTGCAGCACAGATGTTACTGAGACTCTTGGACTTCGGTGTGGAGAATCGCAGATTCCTATGAAGCAAAGAAGAAACACAAATGCTGCAAACGATCTATCCTTTTGTTGCATTTGCAGGATCTGGAATTTTATTCAGAATATCGAACGCTCGCAGCTGAGTGAGCCACGCAGATTCCATATGGCGGCACGGTGGCGCAGTGGTTAGCACTGCTGCCTCACAGCTCCAGGGACCCGGGTTCGATTCCCGACTTGGGTCACTGTCTGTGTGGAGTTTGCACGTTCTCCCCGCGTCTGCGTGGGTTTCCTCCGGGTGCTCCGGTTTCCTCCCACGGGTCCAAAGATGTGCAGGTTAGGTTGATTGGCCATGATAAATTAACCCTTAGCGTCCCGCGATGTGATAGGTTAGAGGGATTAGCAGGGTAAATAAGCGGGGATAGAGCCTGGGTGGGATTGTTGTCGGTGCAGACTCGATGGGCTGAATGGCCTCCTTCTGCACTGTAGGGTTTCTATGATTACTATGTTGCTGAAAAGCAGTTAGGTGAAAACGTAGGAAGCGGTGGGGCATTTTATTCAGCCATTTAAATAACTGAGATGGTTACAAATTTCAGATCTGCTCGAGACATTCTCCCTGAATTTAGCAACCCAGTATCTCGAAAAATGATGCAAAATCTGGGAGAAGAGAGGCCCCCTTGTTGAGCCGTCTATAATCCGAGGAAGCTGCCGTGTTACGTACTCCTCCAACTTTTGTTATGCAGCGCTACTGGGAGAAGGAGTTTTTTAAAGTTTATTTATTAGTGTCACAAGTCGGCTTACATTAACACTGCAGTGAAGTTACTGTGAAAATCCCCAAGTCGCCACACTCCAGTGCCTGTTCGGGTACACTGAGGGAGAATTTAGCATGGCCAATGCACCTAACCAGCACGTCTTTCGGACTGTGGGAGGAAACCGGAGCACCCGGAGGAAACCCACGCAGACACTGGGAGAACGTGCAGACTCCGCACAGACAGTGACCCAAGCCGGGAATCGAACCCGTGTCCCTGGCGCTGGGAGGCAGCAGTGCTAACCACTGTGATACTGTGCAAGTGAATTGCTTATTTAGAGAGCCTGTGTTGAAGCGAAGGGCTGAATGGTCTCCTTCTGCGCTGCAGCGATTCTGTGACCCTGATGAATGCTCAAGTGGAAAGAGGTCCATGTTGTAGGGAAGACCAAAGCTGGGGACCAGAAACATAAGACAGTCGGCAATGCATTCAATAGGGCAACTCGGAGCAACTGCTTTACCCAAAGAGCGGTTAAAATGCGCAAGGAGGGTTTGAGGCCAATACCATAGATACCAACACCATAGATACCATCGAAGCTAGGTAAAAACATGGGGGAGAATGGAAAGATATTCTGTTAGGGTTAGATAAAGAGCAGTGTGAGGAGATTTGTGTTGGGTATAGCACCGACCAGCTGGGCCTGATTCTGTGCTGCAATGTCCACGCTATTCTACACCATGTATCATCAAGAAACTGGGTTATCCTGCAACATACACTTGCTTGAAAAGAGCAAGTTTATGGTGTCCAGATCACCAACAACAACCTGTCCTGGTTCCCCCCATGCTGACACTAAGAAAGCCCACCAACACCTCTACTTTCTCACAAGACTAAGGAAATTTGGCATGTCTGCTATGACTCTCACCAACTTTTACAGATGCACCATAGAAAGCATTCTTTCTGGTTGTATCACAGTTTGCTATGGCTCCTGTTCTGTCCAAGACTGCAGGAAACGACAAAGGATCGTTAATGAGGCCCAGTCCATCACTCAAATCAGTTTCCCACCCATTGACACTGTCTACGTCTCCCACTGCCTCGGCAAAGCAGCCAGCATAGTCAAGGACTCCAAACACCCTGGACATTCTCTCTTCCACCTCCTTCCATTGGGAAAAAGATACAAAGGTCTGAGGTCACGTACCAACCGACTCAAGAACAGTTTCTTCCCTGCTGCCGTCAGACTTTTGAATGGACTTACCTTGCATTAAGTTGATCTTTCTCTACACCCTAGCTATGATTGTAACACTACATTCTGCATTCTCTCCTTTCCTTCTCTATGAACGGTATGCTTTGTATAGTGCACAAGAAACATTGCTTTTCACTGCATACCAATACAGGGTGACAATAGTAAATCAAATCAATCTTGGGTTCCTAACTTTCATCAGTGATTCCCATAACAAAATGACACATGAGGATTTTCACAGTAACTTAATTTGCAGCGTTAATGTAAAGCCTACCTGTGACACTAACGAATAAACTTTAAACCGTTACAATGACTGGGTCAAATATTGTCCTTTGTCTTTCTGGTTAATCCCTAATGGAACTTGGTCGGCTCAATTTTAATTTGTGGCCCATTTTTGGCAGGCTTCACGACTGAGTGAGAATGTGCTTCTTTTCTGTCCCTTTGTTGCTTCTGTGGACAGACCAGACGTTGAAACTTGACCTCCCGTCCCATCCTGTGTGGGAATTGGCCAGTTGGGGTTGACAGCTAGCTGGCTGGACACCCCTCCCTGTCACTGGGTGTGAAAGTCACTGTCAGCACCCCCTAGCTGAATTCAGTTCCTGCTAACATCTCAAGTGTGAATGACTATTGGAAGCAACTAAAACGTGACAACAAAGCAGCTATTCTCCAAGATCATCAGGGATTCCAGTTTAACTTGCTAGCTTTCTGAAGAGCTTGTTGACATACCAATCCTCTCCTTGTCCCAGATGTTGCCACATGTGGTCCCTCTGTCAATCCATTCACCTTGAAATCATGATTTAATTTAAAAGCAACACTTAAATATAAATTATTGCAGAAAACTTCACCTGTGTCAAAGTGAGCAGAAGTTCTGAAATGTTACAAGATGCAAAAATACAGTTGGTATCTTAGGTTAAGCCCTTTTAAATGAAGTTTCTTTCAGTAACCTCATTTCAAAATGTTGGAATTCTTAACTAAAGTTTATTTATTATTTGTCACAAGTAGACTTTACGTTAACACTGCAATGAAGTTACTGTGAAAATCCCCTCGCTGCCATCCGGCTCCTGTTTGGGTCCACTGAGGGAGAATTTAGCATGACCCAATCCACCCTAACCAGCCCGTCTTTCAGACTGTGGGAGGAAACCGAAGCATCCGGAGGAAACCCACGCAGACACGGGGAGAATATGCAAACTCCACACAGACCCAAGTGGGAATTTAACCCGGGTCCCTGGTGCTGTGAGTCAGCAGTGCTAACCACTGTGCCACCGTCCCACCCATGTCTGTAACTAGCATGTCTCATTAGAATATCCATAATGGTGAAGGAGAAAGGAAGAATCGGATGCCTCTGTTGCCCACAGCTTTTCCTGGGTGTAGATATCCTTAATAAAAACAAATTATTGCAGATGCTGGAATCTGAAACCAAAAGAGAAAATGCTGGAAAATCTCAGCAGGTCTGGCTGCATCTGTGAGGAGAGAAAAGAGCTGATGTTTTGCGCCCAAATGACCCTTTGTCAAGGGGTCTTAACGTGGCTAATTTATATACTTGGAACGGGTGGGGGTGGGTGTGCTGTTAGTGAAGAACAAGGAAAATTACAGCACAGGAACAGGCCCTTTGGCCCTCCAAGCCTGCACCGACCATGCTGCCCGACTGAGCTAAAACCCCCCACCTTTCCAGGGACCATATCCCTCTATTCCCATCCTATTCATGTACTTGTTCAGACGCCCCTTAAAACTCATTATCGTATCCGCTTCCACGACCTCCCACGCAACGAGTTCCAAGCACCCACCACCCTCTGTGTAAAAAAACTTGCCTCGTACATCTCCTTTAAACCTATGCCCCGTAGTAATTGACTCTTCCACCCTGGGAAAAAGCTTCTGACTATCCACTCTGTCCATGCCTCTCATAATCTTGTAGACTTCTATCAGATCGCCCCTCAACCTCCGTCGTTCCAGTGAGAACAAACCAAGTCTCTCCAAGTCTCTAATGTTTGAATATTTGATACTCTGAACCCTTTTGTGGAGTCTCACTAGATTGGAGCACGAATCCTCCCTTTAATGTTCTCACCCTATCTTTGATCTGGTGTTCCATGTGGGAACCTTGTCTTGCAGAATAGATTCCATTACCTTGGCGTACCAGGTTTAACAAACAGTTTATCATGAACGTTGTTGCTTTGCAAGAACAGGACATCTGTTTGGATTAAATTGCAAAGATTTTCTCTGCATGGTTTTACAGATGCCATTTTCTGTTTACACAAAACAAGCATAAAGAGCATTTTTGACCAGATGCGTATTTTGTACCGTGTTCGAACTTTATTTTCTTCCTTTAACCAAACTGCAACACTGGGGCCAATCTTGACTTTGTGCGATAGTGTAGAATGGTGAATCTGCAGCCTGGTTTACATCTCATGTGACTTTCATTTGCATTAACACAGATAAATATAAGGAGCGATGTAGAATGTCCATTCAATATCTCACAATGAATACCACTACATAGGAACATTGGAATTAGGAGCAGAAATTGGCAATTCAGCCCTTCCAGCTTGCTCCGCCATTCAATCAGATCATGGCTGATCTCTCCCTGGTCTCAAATCCACCTTCCCACCCTTTCCCCATATCCCTTTAACCCATTTTTGTAAATCAGAAATATATCTATCTCCTTCTTGAAAACATTCAACGATTCAGACTCCACCGTGCTATGGGGGCAGCGAGTTCCACAAGTTCACCACTCTCTGCAGGAAGTAGTTCCTCCGCATCTCAGTTTTAAATTTACCGCCTCTCAGCCTATACCTGTGACCTCTTGTTCGAGATTGCCCCACAAGGGGAAACATTTGGCCCACGTTTGATTTACCAATTCTTTTGAGTATTTTATATACCTTGATTAGATCCCCCCTCATCCTTCTAAACTCCAGTGAGTATAAGCCCAAACTATTTAACCCCTCCTCATACGTCAGCCTCTTGATCCCAGAATCAATCTGTCTACAGTTCACCTCAATGGCTCTATGAGGTGCAAAATGAATTCATCATGTGTTTTATCCGTCACTTTCCCGGATAACCAGGGATTTTTTTGTGTGTGTGTCAACAATGTCAAAGAATAAAGGAAAGTACAGCACAGGAACAGGCCCTTGGGCCCTTCAAACCTGTGCCGATCATGATGCCCTAACTAAACTAAAGAAAAAACATTCTGCCCTTATTCGGTCCCTATCCCTCTATTCCCTCCCTATTCATGTACCGATCCAGATGCCTCTTAAACGTTGCTAATGTGCCTGCTTCCACCACCTCCTCTGGCAGCGTGTTCCAGGCACCCACCACTCTCTGCGTGAAAAACCTCCCCCGCACATCTGTAAACTTTCCCCCTCTCACCTTAAACCTGTGCCCTCTTGTCATTGACATTCCATCCTGGGAAAAATTCTCTGACTATCCATCCTGTCTATGCCTCTTCTAATTTTGTAGACCTCTATCAAGTCTCCCCTCAGCCTCCGTCTTTCCAGTGAAAACAATCCTAGTTTATCCAACCTTTCCTCATACTTGACACCAGGCAACATCCTGATGAACCTTCATAGAAATCATAGAAACCCTACAGTGCAGAAGGAGGCCATTCGACTCATCGAGTCTGCACCGACCACAATCCCACCCAGACCCTATCCCCATATCCCTACATATTTACCCGCTAATCCCTCAAACCTACACATCTCAGCACTCTAAGGGGCAATTTTTAGCATGGCCAATCAACCTAACTCGCACATCTTTGGACTGTGGGAGGAAACCGGAGCACCCGGAGGAAACCCACGCAGACACGAGGAGAATGTGCAAACTCCACACAGACAGTGACCCAAGCCGGGAATTGAACCCAGGTCCCTGGAGCTGTGAAGCAGCAATGCTAGCCACTGTGCTACCATGCCGGTAAATTAAACCTTCTTTGCACTCCCTCCAAAGCTTCCAGATCCTTCTGGTAGTGTGGCGACCAGAACTGCACGCAATACTCCAAATGTGGCCTAATCAAGGTTTTATATAGCTGCAACATGATTTCCCAACTCTTGTACTCAATGTCAGTAATGCATGTTTTTGTTCTCTTATAGCAAATTGTACCCCGCAGTGTCAGAATGGAGGGATGTGCCTACGGCCCCAGCTTTGTGTGTGTAAGCCAGGCACCAAAGGCAAAGTCTGTGAGGAGACGACATCGAGCACTCATTCCACCAACAACCAAGACACTGTGGCACAAGCTCAGCCCATCCCTCAGCAGATGCCCCAACAGACCCTGACACAGAGATTGGTGCAACTTCCACAGAAGATCAGCTCACTAGGTCACATGTCTTTGACTGTCAAGCAGAAACCTTCCGTGATGATACCCCAGCAATCTCAGTAAGTCGTGTGTTCACTGTGATTTATGAAGCATCAACAGGAGCCTGACTGGGTACACCTTGTGATAAGAAATAGCACTGGATTCAGAGTGTCACGGTGGCACAGTGGTTAGCACTGCTGCCTCACAGTACCAGGGACCCGGGTTTGATTCCCCAGCTTGGGTCACTGTCTGTGTGGAGTTTGCGCATTCTCCCCGTGTCTGTGCGGGTTTCCTCCGGGTGCTCCAGTTTCCTCCCACAGTCCAAAGATGTGTGGGTTAGGTGGATTGGCCATGCTAAATTGCCCCTTAGCGTCAGAGGGACTAGTTAGGGCAAATATATGGGGTAGGGCCTGGGTGGAATTGTGGTCGGTGCAGACTCGATGGGCCGAATGGCCTCCTTCTGCACTGTAGGGATTCTATGATTGATCCATGTTGACATTGTGAAAAAAAAATTTAAACTGTTATCTCAACGTTGCCTTGGATTTCAGAAGCGGGAGGAGGGAGAGGCAAGTCGTGCTGTAAACAAAATTCCGACCTGACCCTGGCTGTTTTTATCTTCCTAAACATTGCTCAGGGATCAAGCGGAGGCAACCTGAGACTGAGGGGGAGGACTAGTTTGCAGCAGGGCAGTGATCAAACGGCAGGGAAGTCCTGAGGTCGATCAAAGAGGAGGGCCTGGAACCAACTTGGGGGGTGTGAGGAGAGAGTAATGAGTCGGGGTGCAGTCTGCAGACAGGGTTGTGTTGTCAGAGAACAGGGAGCTATCTGACTCTGTCTTGCTTTGAAGTTGCTTCTTTAGATGTGATTCAACCTTCCTGGGCGCATGACTGATAAAAGCTCAAGGATTGGTCAGCAATGGGGAAAAGCACTTCTCATGCAAGTCTACAGTCTCGCAGGGTCAGAGACTTGGGGTTTTCTGCAGATTTTGAACCCAGTTTTCCACTAGTTTCTGAAGCCCAATAAGAAATTTGAGATTTTTTTTTAAATTGCAGCAACGAAAATGCTCGCTGCTTACTGTTTGGCTGCTTTGTGCAGTATACACAAAGCTGGAACAGAGCCCCTCTCACACTCTCAAACCCTACTGACGTTTTTGAGGAACCGAGGAACCTTTCTCCCTGTAAAGAATGGGTGTAGTTCCAGTGACTGTGCAGCCTGCCCGCACTGGGCAGACTCGCTGGTTTATGGGGGTCATCACAGTCTGTCCCTGCCATCCCTCAGTGTCCGCACACTTGCACTTTCCTGCACTGGATCACAGAGTTATTATGGCACAGAAGGAGGCCATTCGGTCCGTCGAGGCCATACCATGACATTGGTAAGGCCACACTTGGAATACTGTGTTCAGTTCTGGTCACCCTGCTATAGAAAGGATGTCATTAAACTAGAAGGGGTGCAGAAAAGATTTACGAGAATGCTACCGGGACTTGATGGTTTGAGTTATAAGGAGAGGCTGGATAGACTGGGACTTTTTTCTCTGGAGTGTAGGAGGCTGAGGGGTGATCTTATAGAGGTCTATAAAATAATGAGGAGCACAGATAAGGTAGATAGTCAACATCTTTTCCCAAAGTTAGGGGAGTCTAAAACTAGAGGACATAGGTTTAAGGTGAGATAGGAGAGATACAAAAGGATCCAGAGGGGCAATTTTTTCACACAAAGGATGGTGAGTGTCTGAAACGAGCTGCCAGAGGCAATAGTAGAGGCGGGTACAATTTTGTCTTTTAAAAAGCATTTAGACAGTTACATGGGTAAGATGGGTATAGAGGGATATGGGCCAAAGGCGACAATTGGGACTAGCTTCGTGGTTTAAAACAAAAGGGTGGCATGGACAAGTTGGGCCGAAGGACCTGTTTCCAAGCTGTAAACCTCTATGACTCGATGACACTCTCTCTGTAGACCAACCAATCAGTATCATTTCCCTGCTATGTCCCTGTCATCCTATAAGTTTATTTCTCTCAAGTGATCATTGTCTCCACTACCCTCTTGGATTGTGAGTTCTTGCTCGTTAACATTTGCTGCACAAAAAATCTTCTTCCCTTCAATCCTGTTGCATCTGTTGCCCAAACCCTTAAATCTGTGTCTCCCAACTCTTGCACCACCTGCCAATGGAAACAGCTTTTCTTTGTCTGGGAACCATAGAATCCATACAGTGCCAAAAGAGGCCATTCGGCCCATCGAGTCTGCACTGACTTTCCGAAAGAGCATCTTATCCAGGGCCACAGCCCTTGCCCTGTCTGCCCACATATCCACCCAATCGCTATAACCCCGCACATTTACCATGACTAATCCACCTAACCTACATATCCATAGTGGTCAGCACTGCCTCACAGCGGCAGGGACCTGGGTTCAATTCCTGGCTTGGCTCACTGTCTATGTGGAGTTTGCACGTTCTCCCTGTGTCTGCACGGGTTTCCTCCGGGTGCTCCGGTTTCCTCCCACAGTCCGAAAGACGTGCTGGTTAGGTGCATTGGCCGTGCTAAATTCTCCCTCAGTGTACCCTAACAGGCACCGGAGTGTGGCGACTTGGGGATTTTCACAGTAACTTCATTGCAGTGTTAATGTAAGCCTACTTGTGACACTAATAATTAAACTTAAACTTAAAACTTAAACTTTTGGACACTAAGGGACAATTTAGCATGGCCAATCCAGCTTATTCGCCATACAGCATTTACATAGATTTGATTTTGATTTGATTTAATTTATTATTGTCACATATATTGGGATACAGTGAAAAGTATTGTTTCTTGCGTGCCATACAGACAGAGCATACTGTTCATAGAGTACATAGGGGAGAAGGAAATGAGAGGGTGCGGAATGTCGTGTTACAGTCAAAGCTAGGATGTAGACAAAGATCAACTTAGTGTGAGTATGGACCATTCACAAGTTTGACAGCAGCAGGGAAAAAGCTGTTCTTGAATCGGTTGGTAAGTGACCTCAGATGTTTGTATCTTTTCCCGAAGAAAGAAGGTGCAAGAGAATAAGCCTGGAGTGCGTGGGGTCCTTGATTATGCTGGCTACTTTTCCAAGGCAGTGGGAAGTGTAGGTAGAGTCAATGGATGGGAGGCTGGTTTGCGTGATGGACTGGGCCACGTTCACAACCCTTTGTAGTTTTGAGCAGTCTTGGCCAGAGCAGGAGCCATACCAAGCTGTGATACAACCGGGAAGGATGCTTTCTATGGTGCATCTGTAAAAATTCTGTCTTTGCATTCCTAATGGCCTTCCTTCACCTGCTCCTATCTAATAACAGTTCTTTCTCTTGCACCTTACCCCTTTATGCTCCTTAGTCCTATGCTGGTGCCTATATCCCTGTCAAGTTAGTTTAAACCCTTCCCAATCCCAGGAGAGAGAACATTGGTCCTGTTGAGGTACAAATTTGCCACTTTTGAACAGATGCCTCCAGTCTTGGAAGTGGTTCCAATGGCCCAATGATATGAAGCGCTTTCTCCTGCATCACGCCTCAAACCCCACATTCCCCCTCTCTCTTCCAATTTCTATTCCCCCTCATGCAGGCCACTGAGAGTCATCCAGACATTACTACCCTTGAAGTCCTACTCTTTTAACTTCCTCCCTAGCTCCTGAATGTTTGACCAGGATCGTGACCAGAAATGGGATTTCTGACTGATTTTCTCCACGGTCCCACTCTCCAGCTACAACTATAGAAGCATGGGAAGAGGAAGAGGCCATTCAGCCCCTCGAGCCTCTTCTGCCATTCAATGAGAGGCACAGATAGAATGGATGGTCAGAGTCTTTTTCCCAGGGTGGAAATGTCAGGGGACATAGATTTGAGGTAAAAAGGGGTAAGTTTAAAGGAGATGCGAAAGGCAAATTTTTAACAGAGTGTGGTAAGTGCCTGGAATGCACTGCCAGACAAGATTGTAATGTAGACAACAATGATGGGAATGTCTTGTAGATAATGAAGTCACTATGCTGTGCTGCCCTGGTTTCTAAGACATTATTTTACGCTGCTGACAGGCTTGCCCGCTGAGTATCTGTTTAAATTACCGCAGACGTTGTTCAAAGTTTCTGTTGCTTTAGAAGATTTCAGTTTGATTCCCCATTACATCGAGGAAGTGTTCTTACACTGGTACAGCACATCCTTTTGAGGTCTTGTGGTTTCAACCCACCAAGGACTTAAAAAAAAAAAATCTCTCATGTTTTCTCTGCCACCATGAAACAGATGAGTGCGGTTAGCAAAACATGTTTCATGGATGACACACACTGGAAAGTATTGCTGATGCATCATTAAGAAAAGCAAAGCGATGTGACTTGCTTTCTGTGTATCTGATTTTGACTGATTCTTTCCCCCTTTCTTTCAATGCGGATATTGTGCTGTATTTGGCTGGGTTGCCTCTTGTGAGATGCAATTTTCTAGGGAGCAATTATCCGAAGTATATACTGGAAGCTCGCTCCGGGAGCCTAACTCGGGCTTTTAATTCAATAGCTAACGCCTAATGGCTGTTTTAGACTGGTTTATCGTGTAAAAAGGTGACCTGAGAGACTTCAATAGGCATGTCAGAATGGGAGAGGAAGCTGGCAAAGAGACCACGACCGGTATTTTCTGGTCATTCACGCCCTGCCACTGCTGCAAGCGAGTACGGAGAATTTGGCGAAGACGAGAAATTCCTGTTTAAAAACCTTTTAGACACAATAGTCCATTTAAAAAAATATTTGATGTCTTATCCTAGCAAAAGGCAAGACATTTTGGTTTTTTAAGTGTGTCTTCTAACAGGATTAGGCATTCAGAAAGAATGTTCCTAATGGTGAGGGAGTCCAGAACTAGGGGTCATAGTTTGAGGATAAGGGCTAAACCTTTTAGGACTGAGGTGAGGAAAAATTTCTTCACCCTGAGAGTGGTGAATGTGTGGAATTCATGACCACAGAAAGTAGTTGAGGCCAAAATGTTCTGGGATTTCAAAAAGAAATTCGATATTGCTCTTGGGACTAAAGGGATCAAGGGATATGGGGGGAAGGAGAGATCAGGGTATTGAATTTGATGATCAGTCATGATCAAAGTCAATGGCGGAGCAGGCTCGAAGGGCCGAATGGCCTACTCTTGTTCCTATTTTCTATGTATCTTTGCACACACACTTTTTTCCTTTTGGCGAATAGTTGGGGAAGTGGTGGAAGGATTCCTGAGCTGATTATCGGCCCATTGAACCATGAATGTTCTTTCCTGTGGCCAACAAGTCCTGGTGTTGGACTTGAACACAGTAAGAAGTTTAACAACACCAGGTTAAAGTCCAACAGGTTTATTTGGTAGCAAAAGCCACACAAGCTTTCGAAGCTCTAAGCCCCTTCTTCAGGTGAGTGGGAATTCTGTTCACAAACAGAACTTATAAAGACACAGACTCAATTTACATGAATAATGGTTGGAATGCGAATACTTACAACTAATCAAGTCTTTAAGAAACAAAACAATGGGAGTGGAGAGAGCATCAAGACAGGCTAAAAAGATGTGTATTGTCTCCAGACAAGACAGCCAGTGAAACTCTGCAGGTCCACGCAACTGTGGGAGTTACAAATAGTGTGACATGAACCCAATATCCCGGTTGAGGCCGTCCTTGTGTGTGCGGAACTTGGCTATCAGTTTCTGCTCAGCGACTCTGCGCTGTCGTGTGTCGCGAAGGCCGCCTTGGAGTACGCTTACCCGAATATCAGAGGCCGAATGCCCGTGCCAGTTGGACTTGAATCCAGGTCTCCTGGTCCAGAGGTAGAGACAGGGCCACTGTGCCACAAGACCGCCTGAACATTTCAGTGAATATTTCTAAGAGGATGATGGCATTGCAACGTGTGATGGTCTGTTGAACTCATTTCCCTTCAAATGGTCACATACAATTTTTATGGCTTTGAATGCTCCCTGGTTATGTGTTTCAATTACTGAAGGAGATGAATAACCATATTGCCAAGAAAACTTGTCTTCGAAGAGAGAACTTGGGGGTTTCTTGCAGACTTCCTGAACCAAAAATCTGGGAAAATTTCAGGACGTCCTTGATGTCTCGGAGATAAAGGCCGGGATTCTCCGATCTCGTTCGCCCTGCCGCCACTACCAGTGAGAACAGGGAATTTGTCCCTCAGCCAAAACTCCCGTCCACTGCAGCAGAACCGGAGAATCCCAGTCGCGGGTGAGATCGGAGAATCCCACCCAAAGTCTTCACTTCCGAACCACACCAGTTCAGATGCCAGACTGCTGAGAGAATCAACAGGAATGCTTGAATTGATAGGGCGGCATGGTGGCCCAATGGTTAGCACTGCTGCTTCACAGCGCCAGGGACCCGGGTTCGATTCCCGGCTTGGGTCACTGTGTGGAGTCTCCTCGTGTCTGCGTGGGTTTCCTCCAGATACTTTGGTTTCTCCCCACAGTCAAAAAGATGTGCAGGTTAAGTGGATTGGTCATGCTAAATTGCTCCTTAATGTCCCAAGATGTGTTGTTTAGAGGGATTAGCCATGGTAAAAATGTGCGAGGAGGTGGGTCTGGGTAAGATGCTCTTTCGGAGAGTCAGTGCAGACTTGAAGGGCTGAATGGCCTCCTTCTGCACAGTTGGAATTCTATAAACTATGGACAACATAATCGAGAGGGAGAAATCTGATAAGAATTTCTAGTCTTGGTTGCTATTGAGTAACCTCTGGTGGAGGTACATGTGTGTGAATACTGAGTGCGAATGGAATTGGGCTTCATAACTGATAGACAGTTTAGCACTCTCTGTCAAAACTCAAAAATGTGAGCAATGGTCACTGGGACAAGGTATTTCACTGAGGAAATTTAGAAAAAAGTGGCCAAAAATTATAAGCAATACGGTATATCTATGACGTCGGTGGTTGGTTTAGCTTATTTGGTTGGATAGCTGGTTAGTGATGCAGAGCAACGCCAGCAGTGTGGGTTCAATTCCCGTATCGGTTGAGGTTAGTCATGAAGGCCCCGTCATTTCAATATTGCCTCTCGCCTGAGGTGTGGTGATCTTCAGGTTAAATCCCCACCAGCCCATGGTTATCTGGACCGATGGTAACTTTATTTTTTATCTATCCAATCTACCCAACCCTCCCCTATTGTATTTAACCAATAAGATCATCATGGCCATAACAGGGTTAAATGTAATAATTGAAATCACAGAATCCCTACAGTACAGAAAGAGGCCATTCGGCCCATCGACTCTACACTGACAATAATTCCACCAAGGCCCTATCCCGTAACCACACGTATTTACCCTGCTAATCTCCCTGACATTAAGGGGAAATTGGACGTGGCCTAACGTTTGGGCAAATGGCAAGGCTTCTCCAAATGAACCTAAATGAGTTTTTGGAATATTTGATTACTTGTCACAAGTAGGCTTTCACAGCAATGTAGTTACCGTGAACATTCCCCCTAGTCGCCACACTCCAGCGCCTGTTCGGGGACATTGAGGGAGAATTTAGCACGGCCAGTGCACCTAACCGACACGTCTTTCGGACTGTGGGAGGAAACCGGAGCACCCGGAGGAAACCCACGCAGACACGGGGAGAACGTGCAAACTCCGCACAGTCAACCAGCTGGGAATCGAACCTGGGTCCCTTGCACTGTGAGGCAGCATTGCTAACCACTGTGCCACCGTGGCGCCCTATTTGCTGGTGGCAATGGAGCGAACTAACATAGTATAGCACAATTATTAAGCGTAACAATTTGAGAAAACTGCATAAGTTTGGAATTGCACATTTCGGATTGAAGTCCTCCAGGTCAAGGAGGTCTTGATGATTGCTGGTCTTAACTGCAGCTTATATCATAGAATCCTAGAATCCCTACAGTACAGAAGGAGGCCATCTGGCCCATCAAGTTTGTACCGATCACAGTCCCACACAGGTCCTATTCCCGTAACCCCACACATTTCCCCTGCTAATCCCCCTCACACTAAGGGGCAATTTAGCGCAGCCAATCAACCTAACCCGCACATCTTTGGACTGTGGGAGGAAACCGGAGCACCCGGAGGAAACCCCATGCAGACACGGGGAGAACGTGCAAACTCCACACAGAGAGTCACCTGAGGTCGGAATCGAACCTGGGTCCCTGGTGCTGTGAGGCAGCAACGCTAACCACTGCGCCACCGTGCCACTCCTAGCTTATGTGTGCCGTGAATCTTGGAAATCCACACCCCCAGACAATATCTCAGCAATTTCATGGGCAGTTGCTGTGAAGAAAACTATGTGTAAATCTTCAGCAGCAAAAGTTAACAAAGGAATTGATTATATTGTTTTCCTACATGTCTGATTTTTGGACAGTTGTCTGGGTGATGTGAGATCAGTAGAGTTTGGTTTCTCGGCACTGCGTTCTGTGGGAGATGCTTTGTGTCCAAAATGCTTCCTCTGGGAAGAATGGAAAAACGAAGCTGTTGTACAAATTCTCTTTCATTGCCAGTAATGACCGTTTGAGCTGAGCTGTGATCCGCAGTCAGGGATTGAGCACTGCACAGGATGCAGGGAGTGGGGGCGGAAGGGAGAAAGGCAAGACTTGCATTCATAGAGTGGCTTTCCAGAAACTCTGGGTGTCCCAAAAGAGAATCATTGAATCCCTACAGTGCAGAAGGAGGCCATTCAGCCCATCGAGCCTGCACTGACAACAATCGTACACAGGCCCCGTCCCCGTGACCCCACGTATTTCCCCTGCTAGTCCCCCTGACACTAAGGGGCAATTTAGCATGGCCAATCAACCTAACCCCCACATCTTTGGACCATGGGAGGAAACTGGAGCACCCGGAGGAAACCCCACGCAGACACGGGGAGAACGTGCAGACTCCGCACAGACAGTGACCCAAGCCGGGAATTGAACCTGGGTCCCTGGCGCTGTGAGGCAGCAGTGCTAACCACTGTGCCACCGTGACAGCAAATACAAGTTAGGTTTATTTTTCTTCCCCTACACTAGAAGTGTTACCACACTTCCTGAAATATTTAATTGGCAGTAAAGTGCTTGGAGATGTCCGGTGGGTGTGAGAAACTCTGCAAAAATTCCAACCTTTCTTCCTTTACCAAAAGCACGGCTGTGATTGAAAAGAAAACCTAATCGGAGGTTTTCTGGTGGAATCTCACCAGCTCGCTGGCTTAGCTCGCATGGTGGGATATCTGCCGGCGGTGACATGACGACATTGGACACATCAGTCCCAGAC
Source organism: Mustelus asterias (assembly GCF_964213995.1). NCBI lineage: Eukaryota > Metazoa > Chordata > Chondrichthyes > Carcharhiniformes > Triakidae > Mustelus > Mustelus asterias. The sequence continues at coordinate 16,514,231 of NC_135815.1, read as the reverse complement.
AGAACACCATCCGATTCATTTCCCATCACTATGGCTGTAATATTTCTGGGAATGCGCGTCTGTCATTGCCAGCTTGCAGGATTGCGAAAAGAGTAAGAGGGAAAGATTTGCAAGTTGAAAGACTATTTTCCTGTTTCTCCGGAGAAATGCGAGAATTCTGCTGATGTGGAAAATCTAGTGTGCTGTTCAGGTTCTACTGAATGTCCCAATTGCAGGGCAGACACAAGCCAGTCTGGGCAAGGCGCTCGTGGCAGGAATCTAGCTACAGTGCTGCAATTATGGTAACTATGCAAAGCATGAAACCCAGTCCCCTGAACTGTTGTCAAAATCCTTCCAATTCCTAAAGCAATCGACATGCTGTACAGTAGTTGGGACCGTGCCATGGTAATGGGTGTGCCATAATGCAAACAATGTGGCAAAATAAGTCCAATTATAGTGAAATTTCAACAGCTCAAAGCTCAGAGTCTAATAAGTGAATTTGTTCTAGCCTTCCCCAACATCCTTACCTCCCGCCCCCCCCAACACGTCCTCATTGAAATTCTAATCTAGACAAAGCGTGCACTTAACATCTTTGCCTCAGTTGAAGTGAATGCGAAGGTGTCCGTTTCTTTAACCAAGTCTTCCCTGTGCCTGGGGTTCTCTTGGCAGAAGGTGGACTTCGAGTGGAACGTGCCTTGCCAAGTCTTGGGAAGAGAAGAAGGGTTTGCATTTATATAGTGCCTTTCACAACCTCAGCACATCCCTTAGCACTTCTTTTTTTTTTTATTCATTCGTGGGACATGGGCATCGCTGGCTGGGCCAGCATTTATTGCCCATCCCTAGTTGCCCTTGAGAAGGTGGTGGTGAGCTGCCTTCTTGAATCGCTGCAGTCCATGTGCTGTGGGTTGACCCACAATGCTGTTAGGGAGGGAATTCCAGGATTTTGACCCAGTGACCTGCGTACGAATGGCGATACATTTCCAAGTCAGGACGGTGAGTGGCTTGGAGGAGAACTTGTAAGCGGCGGTGTTCCCATGTATCTGCTGCCCTTCTAGATGGTTGTGGGTTTGGAAGGTGCTGTCTAGGGATCTTTGGTGAATTGCTGCAGTGCATCTTATACATAGTACATGCTGCTGCTACTGAGCGTCGGTGGTGGAGGGAGTGGATGTGGTGCCAATCAAGCGGGGCTGCTTTGTCCTGGATGGTGTTGAGCTTCTTGGGTGTTGTTGGAGCTGCACTCATCCAGTCAAGTGGGGAGTATTCCATCACATTCTCCGTCAATCAAGTACTTTTTGAAACATAGGGAGGAATTTTCCATTCACCGTTTGAGATGGGGAGGCGACAACCAAGTAGTATTACAGCTAAACAATTAATCCAGAAACTCAGCTAATGTTCTGGGGACCTGGGTTCAAATCCCACCACGGCAGATGGTGGAATTTGAATGCAATAAAAAATATCTGGAATTAAGAATCTACTGATGACCATGAAACCATTGTCGATTGTCAGAAAAGCCCATCTGGTTCACTAATGTCCTTTTAGGGAAGGAAATCTGCTGTCCTTACTTGGTCTGGTCTACATGTGACTCCAGAGCCACAGCAATGTGGTTGACTCCCAACTACCCTCTGAACAAGGGCAACTAGGGATGGGCAATAAATGCTGTCCAGCCAGTAACGCCCATGTCCCACGAATGAATTAAAAAGAAGCATCAGCAGGCCATTCACACTGAGAGGCCAGTGCCATCCTCCTGAGGCCATCCTAACTTTATGAATCCCAGGGAGAGAGGTCTTGTGGGAAGGAGAAAGGAGGGCAGTGAGAGTATGTGTGCTTGTATGACCTAGGCCCATATGGTGGATCCTGGTCTCCAGTTGTCTTGGACCCCCTTGTCATTGGACCAAGGCCTTGCTCCATCAAACCCATGTGGCAGCTGGTGTGCAATGGACATCCCATGTTAAATAGCTCTGGAACGGGCATCTTCCACCCCTTGAAATGAAGTTCGGGACCTGGAACGTCAGGACATGCATGGACAACTCCAAAAGCAACAGGCCGGAACAGCGAACTGCTGTCTTTGTCCAACTTTGACATTGCTAGCCTAAGTGAGACCCGACGGGCACGGGAAGGCCAGCTCGAGGAGCAAGGTGGCGGTTACACCTTTTTTTTGATTCATTCGTGGGACATGAACATCGCTGGCTGGCCAGCATTTATTGCCCATCCCTAGTTGCCTTGTTCAGAGGGTGTGGTGAACCATAGATGGTTACCACTATGGGTACTTGTACATATGTTACTCTTGTTACTGTTGGGGTTAGGGTTGGGGTGTTCCACCTGTTATCATTGTTTATGTGGTACACTCCGTTCGGCTCCGCCTTCTTACAGGAGTATAAAGGTCACTGCTACTTCCTAGTAGCCCTTTGTCTGGGATAGTATTGTTAAGTAGTGTGCTCCAATCTTGTTGTGAATAAAAGCCTTTATTCCCGGGTACGTCCTAGCCTCCCGTGTGAATCAATCGCGCATCAGAGGGCAGTTAAGAGTCAACCACATTGCTGTAGCTCTGGAGTCACATGTAGGCCAGACCAGGTAAGGACAGCAGATTTCCTTTCCTAAAGTACATTAGTGAACCAGATAGGTTTTTTCGACAATCGACAATGGTTTCGTGGTCATCAGTAGATTCTTAATTCCATATATTTATTGAATTCAAATCTCACCATCTGCCGTGGTGGGATTCGGACCCGGGTCCTCAGAACCTCAGCTGAGTTTCTGGATTAATAGTCTAGCGATAATACCACTAGGCCATCACCTTCCCTCGTTCTTCTGGACAGGTAAAGCAGAAGATCGCCACCTCCACAGGGTTGGCTCTGCCACTGAAAACAAAACGTGTTTGTCATCTCGGAGCCTCCCCTTGTGGGGTATAGCTGTTTTGATGTATTTAGAGGTCAAGATTGTGCCCAAATAGTGAGGCAACTGTCAGCGGGGTGACTGCACTTAGAATACTGGGTGCCCCAGTACAAAAAGAATATTTTAGCTTGAAAGAACACAGAAGGCAGCAACCAGATGGTTGAAAGGAAGGAGGATTTGGACTATAATGAATGATTACGTCATTTGGACAAGTTCCTGCTGTAAAAGGGAAGATTGAGAGGTGACATGCTGTTTTTAGGATTCTAAAAGGATGAGATAATCTAAATCACAACAAGCTGTTCCACCTTATCCAGAACAATGCCAGAAGGCCCAAGTTGAACTTGAAAAGGGGATGGCGGGGATGTACAGGGTAGGTGCAAAGCTTATCTGCAAAGTCATTTCGCTGGTAAATGGTCATTTCATGAAACAAGCTTCCTCGGGAGATGATAGAAGTTGATAAAATTGATTCATTCCAAAGCAATTGAGATTTCTTTCAGAAAATAATGTTTTGGAGTACAGTATATGAGTAACCGGAGGTCTTGTGGCGCAGTGGGTCAGCGTCCCTGCCTCTGAGAGAGAAGCTCCGGCTTCGAGTCCCACCTGGGACTTGAGGAGCAAGGAAAGCGGGTTCATGAAGTGGCGAAATCCTTCTATCGCATTCCAATGGCAGACGGTAAGAATGGGAATGGCTCCTGGTCAGCCATGTTTGATTGGCGCTCCTCAAGCTACAGGCCTCTGTCCCAGGACTAGCCCTCACTGTGGGAACAGATGACAATCCGCCTCTCAAACCACTAGGTGCAGAAAGAGAAACAAGTAACAATATGAGTGATTGAGGCCAGATGTGTGATCAGTGCAACATCTGTGGTGGGGCCAGTGATTTCGAGGCAATGGTTTCCACCACTGAGGCTTATCCTGACCTCGTGGCTGGTCAGTTGTAGATTGATTGATGAAGATTGTCTGTTATTGTTGTATCATGTGACTATCATGTGACTATCCGATAGCTCTTCCATTTTTGTCCAGCAATTTCTGTGTACATAGTTACCTCTGTTACCTTGGTTACCTCTGGCGTCTCCCAGGCTCTATCCATGGCCCCTTTCCATTTCTCATCTACATCTGCCCTTCAGCGATGTCATCTGAAGTTGCGGTGTTAGTTTTCGCCTAAACGCTGCTGACCCCCCACTACTCCCCGCCGTTGACCCACAATGCCGTTAGGGAGGGAATTCCAGGATTTTGACCCAGCGACTGCAAAGGAACGGCCGATATATTTCCAAGTCAGGATGGTGAGTGGCTTGGAGGGGAACTTGCAGGTGGTGGTGTTCCCATTTATCTGCTGCCCTTGTCCTTCTAGATGGAAGTGGTCGTGGGTTTGGAAGGTGCTGTCCAAAGATGTGCGGGTTAGGTTGATTGGCCATGCTAAAATTGCCCCTTTGTGTCCTTAGATGCGTAGGTTAGAGGGATTAGCGGGTAAAAATGTAGGGATAAGGGAGTAGGGCCTGGGTGGGATTGTGGTCGGTGCAGACTCGATGGGCCAAATGGCCTCTTTCTGCACTGTAGGGTTTCTATGTTTCTATGTCTATGGATCTTTGGTGAATTGCTGCAGTGCATCTTGTAGATTGTACACTGCTGCGTCAGTGGTGGAGGAAGTGGATGTTTGTAGATGTGGTGCCAATCAAGCGGGTTGATTTGTCCTGGATGGTGTCGAGCTTCTTGAATGTTATTGGAGCTGCACCATCCAGGCAAGTGGGGAGTATTCCATCACACCATGGTTTGCAACCTCGGAGTCACACTTGATCCCAAGGTGAGCTTCCATCCTCATGTTCATGATGTCATTAACACTTACCCTTTTCTACTTTCATATCATTGCCTGGCTTTGTCACTGTCTCGTGTCATCTCTTGCTGAAACCAGCACTCACGTCTCGATTACTTTTCAGACTCCACTATCCCGGTGTGCGCCTGGCTGATCTCCCATGTTCTACCCTCTGTTGACTTGAGGTTATCCAAATCGCTGCTGCCCGTGAATTAACACGCAACAAGTCCTGCACCTTTAACGTCCTGATGCTCACTGACCTTGGCTCCCAGTCAAACAAGCATCTTGACTTTGTAATTCTCATCCTTGTTCTCAAATCCGCGCCCCACCCCATGTCCTTGCCGCCCCCCCCAATCTCTATAACCTCTTGCAGCCCCACAATCCTCCGAGATATCTGTGCTCCTCCAATTGGGTTGGCACGGTGGTACAGTGGTTAACACTGCAGCCTCACAGCTCCAGGGACCCGAGTTTGATTGTGGCCTTGGGTCATTGTCTGTGTGGAATTTGTATGTTCTTCTCTGCGTCAGTTTCCTCCGGGTGCTCCGGTTTCCACCCACAGTCCAAAGATGTGTAGGTTAGGTGGATTGGCCATGCTAAATTGCCCCTTAGTGTCCCAAAATGTGTAGGCTAGGGGGATTAGCAGGGTAAATACGTAGGGTTGCAGGCATAGGCGAGAGTGGGCCTGGGTACGATGCTCTGTCGGAGAATTGATATTGACTCAATGGGCTGAATGGCCCCTTCTGCACTGTAAGGATTCTATTCTATTCCAATTCCGGCCTCTTGAGCATTCCCAACTATAATTGCTCCACCATTGGTGACTGGGCCTTGGTTACCTTGACCCCCAAGCTCTGAAATTCCCTCCAAACATATCTCCATCTCTCTTACCTTGCTCTCCTCCTCTAAGACGTTCCTTAAAGCTTCTTCTTTGACCACGCCTTTGGTCATCCAGCCTAATATCTCGTGTGGCCCGAAGTTGTCATTTCCCTTGTGATGCTCCTGTGAAACGACTTGGGATGTGAGAGGCACCATGTAGGCATAAGTTGTTGTTGGATGGCCTGTTGAGGTTTCACCTTGAACTGTGACAGAAGCAGTGCCAGGTAAATAAGAAATACAAAGTATGCTTTAACAAATTTAATACATACCTCTTTTTTTCATGGTAATTATTATCTTTATCTTGTATACAAAACACGCCTTTGATTATTATAATTTGTGCAAACTATTCATTAATTAGAGTGGTTACCCATCTGTTCAAATAGTACGGACATGTCAAATTGACATACAGAACCCGACATAAAGTAGGAGACAACAAAAAAAAAGACAACATTTAAAAAGTTTGTTGATTAGTGACACATGTAGGCTTACATTACATTACGTTGGGCGGCACGGTGGCACAATGGTTAGCATTGCTGCTTCTCAGTGCCAGGGATCCAGGTTCGATTCCCAGCTTGGTCACTGTCTGTGTGGAGTTTGCACATTCTCCCCGTGTCTGCGTGGGTTTCCTCCGGGTGCTCTGGTTTCCTCCCACAGTCTGAAAGACGTGCTGGTTAGGGTGCATTGACCCGAACAGGCGCCGGAGTGTGGGGATTAGGGGAATTTCACAGTAACTTCATTGCAGTGTTAGTGTAAGCCTTACTTGTGACTAATAAATAAACTTTACATTAACACTACAATGAAGTTACTGTGAAAATCCCCTCGTTGCCACACTCCGGCACCTGTTCGGGTACAACTGAGAGAGAATTTAGCACGGCCGATGCACCCAACCAGCACGTCTTTTGGACTGTGGGAGGAAACCAGAGCAAACCCACACCGAGAAAGTGCAGACTCCACGCAGACAGTGACCCAAGCCGAGAATCATCCCTGGCACTGTGAGGCAGCAGTGCTAGCCACTGGGCCACCGGGCCACCTCTTGTCGCAGAGTCCTGATATAATAGTGGAGTGAGGCTACTTTTGAAAAACGAAAGCTTCTTTGAACCCTCTGATATGCGCTCATTGTTAAGCCTCATCCATGTTTTATACCTGCAGTTCCTTCCAAAATTATCGAAGGAATATGTTAAAAAAAAAATCTAGATGTTTGTCTTGGCTGACTTCATTGTTTTTCTTTGAAATTCTCCTGGGGGGGATGATGCAGATTGTGAATGTGCTGCATCACCTCTTCAGTTCTACAGCAATCCAAACATTCTGTAAATTACAATAATTGCAGTTTCTTTTGAAGAGAGAGTTAAAGTCATTGTTTGTCAGTGATTCAGAGCAGAAGCAGTAGACCAAGCCTGCCTGATCTCCTGTGGTGTTGCATAGCGGAGTAGGGCTGGTCTTATTTTATATTTCCACCATAAATTCCTCTGTTCACATTTAAGATGGAGATTGACGATGTAAAAATGTCACACTTTCACGATACCTCCTGCCAGTATTGGTGCAGTAGTGCCCCCACTGTTGGGGAGCTGTAATTACAGTTAACATGTTCCCTTCGTTCCGGAGGAATGCTAAGTTGAGAAGGAAATATGTTTAGATTTAAAGTTTTGATGAAATATACATGTGAGAACACGGGAAGAAAGAAGAAGGGCAATCCAACCCCTCATTTTCATCGTGGAAGTTGAATCACAAGGTGGGATTTTCCCCCTGGACATCTCAACCCCATTCTCAGGCTCAAATGGGGGTCAGAAGCCCGCACTGCATGGAATTTAATTCCCTCCTGGTGATGGGGCGTGTAATCGGGTGGAGGTGTGCGGGTAGAGACCATGCTGCCTTCTCACCTCGACCCTGAGTAAGTCCTGGGCAGGAAGGCTTGTGGACAGCATTCCCTCGTTCAAGGGCACCCTGTGCGTCATCGAGAGACCTGGCATTGGGAAATGGGAAAACCGCCCCCCTTGCCCTTTCTTCCGACCCATCTCCCAGCTCCCACCCCTCCTCCGCAGCCCACGGCTTCCTTCCTGCAATCCTCATCCCACCCTCACACACCTGTGGCCTGGGCCCCTGGGAAACTCTGGGCCTCTGGTGGCTACATCACTTGCTTCCGGTGTCACTGATGGACAGTAGAGAGCTGCCGACCTCTGGTTGACTGGCAGCTTTCAGTGAGGGGTGGGGACTGGCAACACTCCATCGCAGGCAGTGTCACTGGTTGGGGGGGGGGCAGTTGTAGCTGTCAGTAATGTACCCAACAGAGTGCCAGAATCAGTGAGCAACCAAAGCCACGGTAGGTGGGTGGGTGAGTAAGGGAGGGTGAGTGAGGGATCGCAGAATAGGCCGGGGGGCGGGGGGGGGGGGGGAGAGAGAGGTTCAGAAGCAAGGGCAGGAGGGTGGCTGCCAATGGGTACCCTTCATCTTGATGTTGGGTACCTCAATCAGGCAGAGTGTTCTAAAGAAGTGGCAGCATGGTGGCACAGTGGCACGGTGGTTAGCACTGCAGTCTCACAGCTCCAGGGACCCGGGTTCGATTCCCGGCTTGGGTCACTGCCTGTGTGCAGTTTGCATGTTCTCCCCGTGTCTGCGTGGGTTTCCTCCCACAGTCCAAGGATGTGTAGGTTAGGCTGGCCTCCTTCTGCAGGGATTCGATGGTTATATTGAACTGAAAGCACTAACTTTGTTTCTCCCTTCACACACAATTTTGCTGAGCATTTTTATTTCAGGTTTCCAGAATCCACAGTACTTTAGCTTTTATTATTAATATAATAGCGCTGTTTGAGTTACTGAGGTCGATAAAGGTGGCTAATGAATTATAAATTGAATAAACACACCACGGCAATGCATACTGTACCCTGTAAACTCTTGATTTTAATGGTAACTTTCCAAAGTTAGAAATGCCGAGCTCTGCAAATATTTATTCACTTAATAACGTTCTGGCAGAAAGTGGGGAAGCAAATAGCCAATGTCTGTTGGACTGTTTTCCTGACCACAAGCCTATTTGTGTGTGAGGCGTGATGCTGGATCTCCGGGATGGTGTTGGGAATCTGGAAGATTAAAATCCTGTGCTGGCTTTTTTTGGCGGTGGTTCGCTGGGGGTGGAAGCATGGGGGTAACCCCCCCCCCAAAGCATGGGGTAACCCCTGCTCCCCCCCCCCCCCCCCCCCCCCCCCCCCGCCCCGCCTGAGCGAGCAACGTATTCTGGATCATATTTGACCATTTTTAAAAAATTGATTTATTATTGTCACATGTATTGGGATACAGTGAAAAGTATTGTTTCTTGCACACAATTCAGACAAAGCATACCATTCATAGAGTACACAGAGGAGAAGGAGAGGAGAGGATGCAGAGTATAGTGTTACAGTCACAGGGTGTCGAGAAAGATCAACTTAATGCAAGGTAAGTCCATTCAAAAGTCTGACAGCGGAAGAGAAGAAGCTGTTCTTGAGTCGGTTGGTACGTGACCTCAGACTTTTGTATCTTTTTCCCAATGGAAGAAGGTGGAGGAGAGTATGTCCAGGGTGCGTAGGGTCCTTGATTATGCTGGCTGCTTTTCCGAGGCAACGGGAAGTGTAGACAGAGTCAGTGGATGGGAGGCTGGTTTGCGTGATGGATTGGACTACGTTAACAACCCTTTGTAGTTTCTTGCAGTCTTGGGCAGAGCTGGAGCAATACCAAGCTGTGATACAACTGGAAAGAATGGTTTCTACGGTGCATCTGTAGAAATTAGTGAGAGTCATAGCGGACGGTGGGGGGAGGGAGAGGGACAGGGGGGAGGGAGAGGGACATGCCAAATTTCCTTAGTCTCCTGAGAAAGTAGAGGCGCGGTGGGTTTTCTTAACTGTAGCAACAGCGTGGAGGGACCAGGACAGGTTGTTGATGATCTGGACGCTGAGAAACCTGAAGCTCTCGACCATGTCCACTACATTGCCATTTGACCATATTTTGCAGAGGGCAGGAACTCAGAGGGGCACCATGGCCACTGGGGGTGGAGGGGTGGGGTGAAGCCCCCTTGTGGGTTAGCGAGCTGGTTAAATGCTATTGGAGATGGGAAGAAGGCCCTTAATTGGTCAGTAACGTGGTTCCATTGGGGCCTACCACCTGTCCTGCCGTTGGTGCATGAGAAAGGGGGAAGGAAGACAATGGAATGATACCTTTTTTACCAGCCCTGTTGCCTCTGAAGCCATCCCCTGTAACATTCACTCCCCAGTTCCTGTGCAATGGAGAATCCCGTTTTGAAATTCGGAATGAAGGGATGTTGTGCCCAGTGACAAGTGATGATCCCCATGGTCCCTCAGTTATTTTCATAGCCATTGGGATAGGAGCACCGTGGAGGAGTTAATCTGACGGGTCAGTAACTGATTTCAGCTGCAGACAAGGATGTCGGTCCCAATGCTGCTTCCATGAAACTTCCAGAAATTCTAACGGATGAGGGATTTTAAGGAATATGCGCTAGACTGGAATAGTGATTCACTGTAAGTCGCTATTCGTTGTAATATATTATTTCACTGAAGAACAAAGTTTCTGATGTGTCATTGGTTTTAGGGTTCTAGCTCTGAGAGCTGGTCTGTTCTGAATCTCTCCTTCAGTGCCTCACCCATCCCTAACTCTGTAATCTCTTCCTGGCACTCCTCTCATTTTGGCCTTCTAAGCATCCTCATTTTAACTGCTCCAACATAGCTGGCCTTATCTTCAACTGCCTAGGCTCTAAACTCCGGAATACCCTCCCTAAATCTCTCCAACCACCCCCTCCCCCGTCCCCCTCATCTTCCTTAAGACGATCTTAAAATCTACCCCTTTGACCAAATGTTTGACCATCTTCCCAAACTCCATCTTGTGGAGTTGGTGGATTTTGCTTCTTTGGCTCCTCAGATGCCCATGAGAATATTTTTTTCATTAATTTTACAGGATGTGGACATCGCTGGCTTGGCCAGTATTTATTGCCCACCCCTAATTGCCTTTCAGAAGGTGATGGTGAGCTGCCGCCTTGAACCTCTGTAGTCCTAGAGGTGTAGGTACACCCATAATGCTGTTAGGGGTGAGAGTTCCAGGATTTTGACCCAGCGACAGCGAAGGAACGGCGATATATTTCCAAGTCGGGATGGTGAGTGGCTGGGAGGGGAACCTCCGGCTGGTGGTGTTCCCAGGTATCTACTGCTCTTGTCCTTCTATGTGGTAGTGGTTGTGGGCTTGGAAGGTGCTGCCTAAGGAACCTTGGTGAATTCTTGTAATGCGTCTTGTGGATCGTACACATGAATGCCACTGTTCGTCAGTGGCGGAGGGATTGAATGTTGTTGGAAGGGGTACCGATCAAGTGGGTTGCTTTATCTTGGGTAGTGTTGAGCTTCTTGAGAATTGTTGGAGCTGCACTCATCCAGGCAAGTGGAGAGTACTCCACCACACTCCTGACTTGTGCCGTGTTGATGGTGGACAGGCTTTTGCGGGGGAGGAGGGGAGGGGGGAAGTCAGGAGGTGAGTTATTCGTCACAGGATTGCTAGCATTTGACCTTCTCTGGTGGCCACTGGATTTATATGGCTGGTCCAGTCTAGTTTCTGGTCCATGGTAACCCCCAGGATGTTGATCGTGGGGGATTCAGTGATGGTAATGGCAAGGTGCGATGGTCAGATCCTCTCTTGTTGGAGATGGTCATTGCCTGGCACTTGTGTGGCGCGAATGTTACTTGCCACTTGCTACTGTAAAGGTGCTACATATTCCAAATTGTTGTTGTTGAGACAGCATTGGGGGTTGCCACAGTTGTGGAAGATCAGCCAGACATTCTTCTCTCCAATGGACTAAGCTTGTCCTTCCATATTTCTATGGTCTTAAGTTTGATTTTTGAGTCTGGTTGGTGGGCATGTATCCCTGGGATTGAGTTCCAGGCGGAAGCAAGGTGACAGGCAAGACAAAGGGCCAAAATCTTTGACGATTTATTCCAATTGAATTTGGGGGATAAGGAGGAAAATATATTTTGGGTACAGTTCTGTATGAAGCTAATGAGTTAATGGCTTATCTGAATAACTGTACCTGTAAATAATGTGCCCCTTGTTCTATTTAATTGCAGTTTGTAAATATAAAATGTGCCAAATATAGCAAATCACTTTTTGACTCGCAGCGCACTTCTATATTTATTGCCCTTCGGGGAATTCTGTCAGTGAGCGCAGAACAAATTGTGGAAAAATCAGTTACATGCCTGACAGGAGCACAGCCCTGCAAAACCATTCCTTTTATGTCCACATCTGAATAGAAGCAGCTTTCCTTTCTGATTATCCTGCGTTGTTACACATGGCAGGATCCCACTAAACATCTTGGCACTAACTGCTTGACCTGATGATTATTCCAGCCATCTTGAACCATCAATACACTTCATGAGGGATGGAACGGTGGCACAGTGGTTAGCACTGCTGCCTCACAGCGCCAGGGACTAGGGTTCAATTCCCGGCCTGGGTCACTGTCTGTGCGGAGTCTGCAAGTTTCCTCCGGGGCTCTGGTTTCCTCCCACAGTCCAAAGATGTGCGGGTTTAGGTGGATTGGTAAATTGCCCCTTAGTGTCAGGGGGACTAGCTAGAGTAAATGCATGGGGTTATGGGGATAGGGCCTGGGTGGGATTGTGGTTGGTGCAGACTCAATGGGCCAAATGGCCTCCTTCTGAACTGTAGGGATTCTATGATGAGGTAAAAACAGTACAGTGACAGGGCCCCCCCTTGAGAATCCAATTATTTTTAATATGCTCATTTGTGGGACATGGGTGTTGCTGGCTGGCCAGCATTTATTGCCCATCCCTAGTTGCCTGAGGGCAGTTGAGAGACAATCAGATTGCTGTGGCTCTGGAGTCACATGTCGGCCAGACCAGGTAAGGATGGCAGATTTCCTTCCTGAAAGGGCAATAGTGAACCAGTTGGGTTTTTCTGACAATCGACAGTGGTTTCATGGTCATCACTAGATTCTTAATTCCAGATATTTTTTATTGAATTCAAATTTCACCATCTGCCGTGGCAGGATTAGAACCCGGGTCCCCAGAACATCAGCCGAGTTTTTGGATCAATAGTTTAGTGATAATACCTAAATTTATTTATTTATTAGTGTCACAAGTAGGCTTACATTAACCTGGCAATGAAGTTACTGTGAGAATCCCCTAGTCGTCACACTCCGGCGCCTGTTCTGGTTGCACTGAGGGAGAATTTAGCATGGCCAATGCACCTAACCTGCACGTCTTGGAGAAAACCGGGACACCCGGAGGAAACCCACACTGACACGGGGAGAACGTGCAGACTCCGAACAGACAGTGACCCAAGCCGGGAATCGAACCCGGGTCCCTGGCGCTGTGAGGCAGCAGTGCTAACCTCTGTGCTACCGTGCCGCCTTTAGGCCATTGCCTCCCCAATGCCTTGGGCTGTGTAGTGGTGGAGCATTGAGGCCCTCCCATTGTCGGGACACCTTTCCCTCTCCCTGTACCGCTACATCCCATCCTGTGCAATGCTGGGTCTCGTCATTTTCCTACCAGGGGAAGGGCCACTGTGGGATGAGGCGAAATGTGGGCAAAGAATGGGTGGGAATTGGGGACAATTTGACCCTGGGATTGGGTGTAATTCTGGTTTTACAGCCTTTTAAGTTTTGCTCAACCCAGTGGAGGGTAATATTCATCGAGTTTTCCAGCACAGGAAGAGACCCTTCGGCCCATCATGTCTACACCAACTATCAAACACCTATCTATTTGAATCCCATTTTCCAGCAGTTGGCCCATAGCCTTGTACGCTACGGCATTTCAAGTGCTCATCTAAATGCGACTTAAATGTTGTGAGGGTTCCTGCCTCTACCACCCTTTCAGGCAATGAGTTCCAGACTCCCATAAATTTATCCTCAAAGTTATTCCTCAAATCCCCTCCAAAACTCCTGCTCCTTAGCTTAAATCGATGTCCCTTGGTTATTGATCCCTCGAATAAGGGGAAAGGTTTCTTCCCATCTCCCCCAACTATGTCCCTCATCGTTTTGTACACCTCAATCAGTTCCCCCTCAGCCTTCCCTGCTCTAAGGAAAAGAACCCCAGCCTAACCAGCCTCTCTTCATTGCTGAAACGCTTCAGCCCAGGCAGCACCTTGGTGAATCTCCTCAGCACTCTTTCTAGTGCAATCGCATCCTTCCTATAGTGTGGCGACCAGAATGGCACACAGTACTCTAGCTATGACCAAACGAGCATTTGATACAGCTCCATAAAACCCTTCCTGCTCTTATATTCAATGTCTCGGCTAATAAAGGCAGTATCCCATGTGCCTTGTTAATCACCTGATCTACCTGTCCTGCTGCCTCAGGAATCTATGGACATTCCCCTCCCCCAGGTCCCTCTAATCCTCGGTACTTCCTGGCGGAGTATCAAACTGGTGTTCCCCCCCAAACCCCTGGAATCATTGCTGTTGAACTCGTTTAAAATGGACCCCTCATAGAATTAGAAAAAACACTGAAATGAATGGTGAACAATGCAAAATTGTAAGTGAAAGCAGCCCATAAGACATAGGAGCAGAATTAGGCCATTCGGCCCATTGAGTCTGCTCCACCATTCAATCATGGCTGATATTTTTCTTATCCCCATTCTCCTGCCTTTTCCCCCTAACCCCTGATCCCCTAATTATATGCGATGCTGGATAATCCTGGAGCAATATCTGGACATGAGTAGAATTGATGGTTGTCAGGGTAATTACAGATGGCATAATTGCAATGAACATAAAGAATTATCGCTGTAGGCAACTCCTCAAACATGAATGGTCGGTAGGAGATCCTGGAATTTTGTTTCGCTTGTCTGTTTGAGGGAGGTTGCCGGCGTGATTTTCTGGTCTGTCTTAAAAACATTGATGCTCGATCCTTGACTGCACAAGCCCGTACAAGCTCAAAGACAGAAGTTTGGACGTCACCTGCGCTCAGGGATGTGAGATGCTTCAGTTAGTTGATGAGATATGCGTTCTTGGTTAGGTTAAAAGGAAACATCTCAAGGGTTTTCACTTGGCACCTCTCTTGGTTGACTTCCACAAGACGTTTGTTGACACTTGATCGCAGATAGCCTCTGTGTGCTTCTTCTCAGATAAGAACAGGCATCCTTCAGAAAGCATCAAAGGCAAAAGTTAATGTCGATAGCAGCAGCTTTTGAAGGTGAATACATCAAAGTACTCCATTAACGTTTGTGGAGTTACTGGCCTTTTTTAAGTTCAGCTACCAGCAGCTTTCTTTTTGAAAGATAATTTTTAAAATTCATTCATGGGACATGGGCGTCGCTGGTTGGCCAGCATTTATTGCCCATCCCTAGTTGCCCCAACGTCAGTTGAGAGCCAACCACATTGCTGTAGCTCTGGAGTCACATGTAGGCCAGACCAGGTAAGGATGGCAGATTTCCTTCCCTAAAGGGCATTAGTGAAGCAGATGGGTTTTTCCAACAATCGACAATGGTTTCATGGTCATCAGTGGATTCTTCATTCCAGATATTTTTTATTAAATTTAAATTCCACCACCTGCCATGGACGGGATTCGAACCCGGGTCCCCAGAACATCAGCTGAATTTCTGGATTAATAGTCGAGCGATAATACCACTAGGCCATCGCCTCCCCCATAGCCATTCGGATTAGAATGTAGACTCGATGGGTGACAGATCCAGACTGGTCAGACTCACAGCTGCCACACAGCCTGAGGAACAGGGATAGGCCATTCAGCCCATCGACCTGAAGATGCCCTTTTTAAAGAAGTTCACAGTGTTCACATCCACAGACACAGGTAACAGGGCAAAGAATGCACCGCTTCTGATCCCGTGATTCGAATGCTAAATTCAGGGTGCAATGTCCCGCCCGTGATCTGTGCCAGCTGGGCAGGAGGCACCATGTTGGCACAGAGTCCCCACACCTGTCTGAAACAAAAGTTTGTCTGCTTATATATACAAGGCTTTCTGCAGGAAATTGGACGGAGCTGCCTGCTTCACACGGATCCACCACGGTGAGACCCAAGCAGCGACTCTCCCAAAAAAAGGTTATTTTTGTTTGGTAAAAATCAAGATGACTCCACTTGGCTCCCCAGAAACCTGTGAAAGCTGCTGCTGACCCTCTCGATTCCCCCTCCCAGGGTTCCAACTCCTTCCCATAATCTAACCTGAATCTCCTGCTGAGGGAGGAAGCCCAACTGAATGAGGTAAATTGCCTCTGGAGGCAGGAATAATGGCCCCAATCCCTCCAAACATTAAAATAACACCTGATAGCTGTTCCCTGAGCAGCTTTGGACACCTGCCAGATTCTGTCATTTTCAGAGATAAAGTTAATTTATTAGTCACAAGTAGGCTTACATTAACACTGCAATGAAGTTACTGTGAAAATCCCCTAGTCGCTACACTCTGGCGCCTGTTCGGGTACACTGAGGGAGAATTCAGCACGGCCAGTGCGCCTAACCCGCAAGTCTTTTGGACTGTGGGAGGAAAGCGGAGCACCCGGAGGAAACCCACGCAGACACGGGGAGAATGTGCAAACTCTTCACAGACAGTGACCCAAGCTGGGAATTGAACCCGGGTCCCTGGCGCAGTGAGGCAGCAGTGCTAACCACTGTGCTACCGTGCCGCCCATTGTCTAACGTTGCTAGCTGTGCTTTCCAAGTGAGGTCTTGCGTTTTCCACCTGAGTTTCTTCCCAGTTCCCTATAAGGCATTGACTTGTGCCGGTTTACAGTTCCACCGTTACTGGCCAGCTTTCATTATCTCTCCCAATCCAGGGGAGGCGATGGGCCTAGTGGTATTATCACTAGATGATTAATCCAGAAGCTCAGCTAATGTTCTGGGGACCTGGGTTCAAATCCCAAATTAGGCATAGGAAGATATTCTGTGATTCCCAATTGTTTGACTGTCATATGTAGTTCCATACAAATACCAATTTCACCTCTTTCCTCCTGGATCCTCTCCCTGTCCAGAAGCAGCTCCCTTCTGGGGAAAAAAACCCCAGTGGCATGGGTGGCACAGTGGTTAGCCCTCACTCACTTGCGCCCATGGTCCCTCAGCAATGCTTTCCCCGGCTGCACTACCAGTAACTCCTGGGGGCGCTAACGAGCAGTGCAGGTTTGCCAGCCTCTGATTGGCCTGCAGTTCTCACGGGGAAAGGATTTCCGTCTCCGGGACCCCACATCCCAGTTGCTGACCAGTAAAATGCCTGATGGGGAGTTAATTCTGGTGGGCCTTTCCCAACGGGGGCTATGCCAGGCTCCCACTGGTTCACCTGTGGCCAGGTGAGAGACCTGTAGCCCGACATTAAATTCTGACCGCGGTGACTGTCCTTTTGGTCCTGCATCAGCGAGTGGTGTTGCTAAATTCACTGCTGTACATTTAGCTTTCTTTTTGGAAAACATATAATTTAAGACACCCTATCCTCTCAAGCAAGCGCACAGTAGTTTTCAAACTAATAAAAATTGGGAGAGAATCTATTTACAATTACACTCGATCGATCAAGCATCTTGTATAAATATTTAATATTGTTTTATATCTAAGCTGACTCAAATCCCTTTACAGGATCAGTCAAGTGGAGTTACGCCCATATATCTCGATTTCTAAATCTACAATTAATCATAGATTCATAGAATTCCTACAGTGCAGAACGAGGCCATTTGGCCCATCAAGCCTGCATCAACAACAATCTCCGTAACTGATCTCTGTAAACCCTCGTACTTACCCCGTTAATGCCCTAACCTACACAGCTTGGGACACTGAGGGGCAATTTAGCATGGCCAATCCACCCTAACCCGCACATCTTTGGAGCGCGGGAGGAAACCCACGCAGAGATGGGGAGAATGTGCAAACTCCATGCAGTCACCCAAGGCCAGAATTGAATCCGGGTCCCTGGAGCTGTGAGGCAGTAGTGCTAACCACTGTGCCACCGTGCTGCCCAAAGGTTCGAGTATCACTGGCGATAGAATTTACAAAACAGTGTCTCTGAACCAAGTTTATACAACTAGTTTTCAGTCATTTTCCTAATGTTGGCAGTGGATTGGGTTTAATTGAAGCAACTACTAAAGTTCATTGGCAAGACTCCAAAATACATTGTCGTCACGTGGCTGAGGAAACATTGGGTATGTGACTTGTGTACAACTGCCCTAGCAAGGAACGAAGGGCACCTTTGGGGTGGGATTCTCCTCTTCCTCCATGGCATGTTTCTTGGTGGCAGGTGGCGGTGTGCCGCTTGCTGGTGGCGGGACCTTATGGCCCTTTCATTGTCAACGAGGTTTCCCGTACCCCTCGTCGCCAGGAAACCCGCGGCAGGGGTGTGCTGTCGACGGGACCATAAAATCCCACCAGCGTAAATGGCATCAAGATGTCGGCAATGGACTTTGATGCGTGATGGGTTCCTAGTCTTGATCACCTCAATATTAAGAGGCTCCAAGGAGAAGTCGGCCATTGCCCCATTGGGCAGTAGAGATAGGAAGGCACATCAGCTTGAGATATAGACTGAATTCTTTGTTAATGTGGAAAAACGTGTTGCCAAGCTTTTTTTAAAAAATGTACAAATACCGAGCAAAATCACCATCAAACTGAAGTCCAGCTCTGCGTCATTACCACGGAACAAAATGATATGTGTTTCTTCTGTTTCTGTTCTCTGTCTCTAAACCAAAAGAGAGATGCTTGCCAAGGACATTATTTTCCTCTCCTTAAAGCATATCATTTGCATGTTTGAATCGTGTGCCTATTATCTACTTTCAACTTGTAAAACTTCATTGCTGGAAAGCGAGATGTGTTGCCCAAGCTTTCCATCTGGCTCTCATCAGGACAAACACAAGAATACCAAATTTCAAACAATCACAGTTCATACGAACGAGTGATGATTGGTTGAGAAGTGGACTTTGATTGGTTGAGGTGTTGCCATGGAGAATGCAGTGGGGAACTATAGGTCCCCCAAGCTCCTGGGTAATTAAAAAAAGCTACAAGGCTTGAACATATTCCTTTTGTTTGCAGATAATGGGTTCCTATGTATAAATATATGTCACTTTTAGCAAGTGTAAAGAGCCACATTATGAGCTTTTGTAGACAGGAAGTGCATGTTGACATAAGGGCATTCGGTTAGCGATGTACGAAGAGGGTTTACAGTTCATTATGCCTACCGCTACACACAGACTTTTATTGGTCTTTTGTGTGGCAACTTGCAAAAATTAGATAGTAACTTCAGCATGGTGTACTCCACGGGGGATCTGGCACTCTTCTGAAAAGGGCCGCATCAACATGCCTCCTTAGCCAGTCAGGCTGAAAAATTCTGACTGAGTGGCACAGGATCCGATTTTAATCCTGTGCACGTGGCTTAGTCTTGAGTGGGCTAAACTCTTGCTGACAACATCTAAACCTCTTGTAATAAGTTAGAATGGTCAAATCATGTACAGAAGGCAGAATAAAGAATAGGAAACAAAGATGGGATTCAGACGAAAGAGGCCGAAACTTTTTTAAAAACTCTTAACAATAATTAAAATATGAAGGATTGAGACCCTCACTTGTAAAAGTTAAGGTTCAGTGCCAGAGAATTTGTTTGCTATCGGTTGAGACTCACCGTACTATTAAAAATTTACTTGCACTTTTTCTGGCATTGTTAATGTGTATCCAGTGGTCTAAGTCCTGCAAACTCACACCTTCCATGTGTTTCAATACAGTTTCTTGGCAAGGTACTGTCATAGCACAGCCAGAGGAGGCACAGGGTAGATCTCAGAGCATTGAGTTCCAAATTTAACCACTTTTATCTGTACTCCAGAAGCTATCTGATTCATAGTAGCAGTGAGCCCTAATAGCCTCACAGTTATGAATTATAAAAATTCATTTGTGGGACATGGGCGTCGCTGGCTGGCCAGCATTTATTGCCCATCCCTAGTTGCCCTTGGAGGGCAGTTGAGAGTCAACCACATTGCTGTGGCTCTGGAGTCACATGGAGGCCAGACCAGGTAAGGGTGGCAGATTTCCTTTCCTAAAAGGACATTAGCAAACCAGATGGATTTTTCTGACAATCAGCAATGGTCATCAATAGATTCTTAATTCCAGATATTTTTTATTGAATTCAAATTTCACTACTTGCCATGGCGGGATTCGAACCCAGGTCCCCAGAACATTAGCTGATGTTTTTGGATAATTAATCTAGCGATAATACCACTAGGCCATCGCTCCCATCAGTATTTTGTAATTTTTTATACCTATCGACCTGTTTCCTTTGTCAGTCCACACAATGCAATCTGTTCGGGAAAGGATTACTTAAGTAAGTTAAGTTTATTTATTAGTGTCACAAGTAGGCTGACATTAACACTGCAGTGAAGTTACTGTGAAAATCCCCTAGTTGTCACACTCCGGCGCCTGTTTGGGTACACTGAGGGAGAATTTAGCATGACCAATGCACCTAAGCAGCACGTCTTTCAGACTGTGGGAGGAAATCGGAGCACCCGGAGGAAACCCATGTGGACACGGGGAGAAGGTGCAGACTCCGCACAGACACTGACCCAAGCCGGGAATTGAACCCGGGTCCCTGGTGTTGTGAGGCAGCAGTGTGGAATCACTGGAATCACTGTGCCACCGTGCCACCCTACTGTGGTCATTAGCCTGGTAAAGCAGTAAATCAGTTCCATTTGGATGCATTCGCATCGTCACTGTGCAGGGCGACCAAAACAGTTGCTCACTGGTGGCACCGTGGTTGGCACTGCTGCCTCACAGCGCCAGGGACCCGGGTTCGATTCCCGGCTTGGGTCACTGTCTGTGTGAAGTCTGCACGTTCTCCCCGTGTCGGCGGAGGTTTCCTCCGGGTGCTCCGGTTTCCTCCCACAGTCGGAAAGACGCGCTGCTTAGGTGCATTGGCCGGGGTAAATTCTCCCTCAGTGTACCTGAACAGGCGCCGGAGTGTCTAGTGGATTTTCACAGTAACTTCATTGCGGCGTTAATGTAAGCCGACTTGTGACACGAATAAATATAACTTTAAAGAACATACCTCCCCCTCCGCTTTCCCTTCTCTTCCCTCTTCTCTTCGGTAACTGCCAATTACAATAATTTGCTGCTTTTGAACTTGGCTGACGTTCCCGGCTGCTGGAAGCAGGAGCAGGGAGCTGTTCCAGCGCAATCTGGGAGAAGTTTTATTGACTCCAAAGCTTAATTAGAACCATGGAAGAGCATTAACTGCGTCCCAGTCAGTGCAACACTTTAGTTTGAAACAAAAAGCAGGTGCCTGGCCAAGACGACCTCCTTCAGGTTGCTGTGTCTACAGCGTGGCCGCAGGCTGTCGAAAGAAGTGCTTTCACAAAATCAGCCACTTCCACCCCTGCAAAAATAAATCTTGCTCCAAATACTTTCTTAATTACGGCACATTTTTTGGAGGTTAGATTACACCGTGTTTACACATTTTCTCAGCTGTGTCACTGTCGAACGTGTACAGACAGTTGATCTTCTGGGACCATTGAGAGCCCTTTCAGAAAAGGATTACTTTCTTCCCAGCACCGAGGAAAGACCTGCTCTGAATGGCTATTTACTTTACACGATTTAGACTTTCAGTCAATAATGTCATTTTAGCAGCAGGCATGTTTGGCTTACTCAGTCTAGACGCTGTGCTCCGTTCCAAACTCTTTCAGAGGCCTTTTGTGATCAGCCTCAGGAACCTGTGCCCCATGTTCGCAGTGCTGCTTATTCTAAGCACAGATTTAACGCAAGACTTTGGGCGGCAGATGCATGGGGGTGGGGAGAATGTGGGGTCAAATGATCTTGCGCAGCAAGTGATGACAAACAGGAACTCCATGGCGACAAGGGAGGAGGAAGCGAAGACAGTCTATGACTTCAAAAAGATATTGGATGGGTGCATGGTGGCACAGTGGTTAGCACAGCGCCAGGGACCCGGGTTCAATTCCGGCCTTGGGTCACTGTCTGTGTGGAGTTTGCACGTTCTCCCCGTGTCTGCGTGGGTTTCCTCCGGGCGTTCCAGTTTCCTCCCACAGTCCGAAAAACGTGCTGGTTAGGTGTACGTGTGAAGATACACTAGAAAGAAAACTCAAACAGCTTCTGTTCACGCCATGCAGGAGCTAACTGTGCAACGCAAGGCCTTCTGGTCAGTCTGCTCTTTGTCCAGGTGCTGCAACACTTCACCAAAGGCAAAAACTCAGAGAGAACGGAACTTGCAGCAACTCAGACACCTGCCAAGAGCTCCTGTTGCTTTTTTTAAGAAGGGAATAACACTTAACATGGAAATCGACCTGCCGTTATGGACATAGGAAAAATCAGGATCAGTGAACAGATCTTCTCCGATGATCGAGGGGAAGGTCATGGAAATTATAGAAACCCTACAGCACAGAAAGAGGCCATTCAGCCCATCGAGTCTGCACCGACCACAATCCCACCCAGGCCCTACCCCCATACCCCTACATATTTTGCCCACTAATCCCTCTAACCTACGCATCTCAGGCCACTAAGGGCAATTTTAGCATGGCCAATCAACCTAACCTGCACATCTTTGGACCGTGGGAGGAAACCGGAGCACCCGGAGGAAACACACGCAGACACAAGGAGAATGTGCAAACTCCACACAGACAGTGACCCAAGCCGGGAATCGAACCCAGGTCCCTGGAGCTGTGAAGCAGCAGTGCTAACCACTGTGCTACCGTGCCGCCCTAAATTAACTTTTTCCCCGGTGGTTTTCTGCTTCCAATGAAGAACGTCTACAAACGGATTAATTAGCCATCTGTAACACACAGCGGCAGCACTTTGTGCACTGGTGTTCAGGGATAATTAGCTCAGTAATGTATGAATGGAGGCTGGCTGCCGTGCCAATGTTGCACTGGGTTTTTCCTGCATCTGTAATAGTATTTCCGCCAGTGTTAGTTGCTCTGACTGGCTGGCCAACATTGTGATTGGAAACAAGGCTGAGAGAGAGTTGTGTATTACTTGTCAAAGTGCAGGGGATGTGTCCGATGCCTTTGATAATCAACTGTTCTCCCTCATTTTGTCTTTGTAAAACGCGCTGGTCGGATGCAGCCTTGGAATATTGCTTCTGCGTCTAAGGTTCCCCTGTGGTGACCTCATTGGTTCCGCTCCGGTGATGAATGGGAAATTGGAATTCTCTGGGGAGGTTGTGGGCAGCAATCCCCATTCATATTCTCGCTGGGGAGAGGAACATCATGATGTCAGCTTCTTTACTTGAAAGCCTACACCAGTCTTTCCTCCCCAGCCTGCTCTCAGATCATTTTTCTCACACCCGGCGTTTTTCAGGCCCTGTGACTGAAAGCGCCTGCCTCCCTTTCTCAAAATACCCCTCTGCGTTTCTGCTCCATCCACCCCTACACTTCCTTTGCCTCTCCCTTCCTCCCCCGCTGCGGAGTTCACTATTTTACACTTTGGTCTTAAATGCGGGGCAGGCTCGTTGCTGTCTTACAGAGCCCTCACCCTCACACATGCCTCCAAACAGCTGGTGCACACCAGCGGGCAAACCCTGCTACCTAACCTTGGCTCACGAGCTAAGTGAAGGCAGCACAGTGGTTAGCACTGCTGCCTCACAACATTCTAACATTCAACTGCATTCTAATCAGTATTCTGTAATTTTATTTCTGTGTCTGTTTGCACTGTTTGAGAACAGATATCCACTCCATCTGACGAAGGAGCTGTGCTCCGAAAGCTTATGGTATTTGCTACCAAATAAACCTGTTGGACTTTAACCTGGTGTTGTGAGACTTCTTACTGTGCCTCACAACGCCAGGGACCCGAGTTCGATTCCCGGCTTGGGTCACTGTCTGTGCGGAGTCTGCACATTCTCCCCCTGTCAGCGTGGGTTTCCTCCGGGTGCTCCAGTTTCCTCCCACTGTCCGAAAGACGTGCTGGTTAGGTGCTTCGGCCATGCTAAATTCTCCCTCAGTGTACCCGAACAGGCGCCGGAGTGTGACAACTAGGGGATTTGCACAGTAACTTCATTGCAGTGTTAATGTAAGCCTACTTGTGACACTAATAAACAAACTTTAAATGTAAACTTAGTTCTTGAATAAAAATGGCTGCCTTACTCCCTGGGCTCTGCTCTTGTTAGTCTTTCACCAGCCGGCGGGAGGAGGACAAAGTTATTCTGATTGCCTCCTCAAGGCTGATTTTCCAGTGCAGTGCTGAGGGAGTGCTGCACTGATGGATAATATGGATAAAATATTAAATGAAGGCCCCATGTCCCTGCCAACTCAAGTGGATGTAAACAACTCTGTGGCACTGTTTCAAAGAAAGTTTATTTATTAATGTCACAAGTAGGCTTACATTAACACTGCAATGAAGTTATTGTGAAAATCCCCTAGTTGCCATACTCCTGTTTGGGTACACTGAAGGAGAATTTAGCCAATGCATCTAACCTGCACGTCTTTTGGACTGTGGGAGGAAACCAGAGCACCCGAGGAAATTCACGCAGAGACGGGGAGAACGTACAGACTTTGCACAGACAGTGACCCAAGCCGGGAATCGAACCTGGGTCCCTGGCGCTGTGAGGCAGCAGTGCTAACCACTGTGCCGCCCCTGTGGTGTCTCAGTGATAACCGCACCATGACGGACAGACCGAATGTGACACAAACATAACATTCTGCACTGAGCATTCCGGAAAGCTCACATTCATATCAGATAAACACTTCCACCTGACTTTCATCATCCTTACGACTTGTCTTGTACAATATAAACAGAATATACCATGAGGATCTGTGGAGTCTGATTTACACTCTCACTTTTAATTCTGACTGTAATTCACTCGGTAGCGATGCTGCCTTGTCGTGGGATATACGTTGTAGATTATCCCTCCTGTCCCTATACTGTTTGTGAACTATATCTAACAGGTCAAGAAGCTTTGCAAAACAATTTATAATGAATGCGGCTCCTTTATTGAATAACTTCATTCGACTCGGTTCAAGCTTTTTACTGCATTAAGGCAAATAAAATCTACATTTGGTAATGGGAAAATCCCATTTTCTCTTGTAGGAGATTATAGAACCCAGGGCCTCTGTTTAAAAATAAGGGGTCACAGAACCTTTACAGTGCAGGAGACCATTCGTATAGACCATAAGACATAGGAGCAGAATTAGGCCACTCGGCCCATCGAGTCTGCTCCGCCATTCAATCATGGCTGATATTTTCCTCATCCCCATTCTCCTGCCTTTTCCCCATAGCCTCTGATCCCTTTATTAATCAAGAACCTATCTATCTCTGTCTTAAAGACACTCAATGACACAGCCATCTGTGGCAAAGAGTTAAAAATCCATTTACCAAGAGTGGGGTTCGAACCCACGCAGATATATGTCCATTGGATCTTAAGTCCAACGCCTTAACCACTCATCCATCCTGGTAGGAGACAGTCGGCCCTTTGAGTCTGCACTGACTCTCTGAAAGCGCATTCTACTCAGTCCCTGTAACCTTGCACATGCTAAATTCTCCCTCAGTGTACCTGAGCAGGTGCTGGATTGTGGCCGCTCGGGGGTTTTCACAGTAACTTCATTGCAGTGTTAATGTAAGCCTACTTGTGACGCTAATAAATAAACATAGGAATGTTTAGCCATAAACATTCTTTCCTTCCACATAGCAATTCCCATTTGAATATCCGGATTGAACCTGCCTTCGCCACCCTCTTGGGAAGTTCATTCCAGACTTCAACCACCCTCTGCATGTTTTCCTCACATCACTTCTACTCCTTTTGCCCATTCTTCAGAATCTGCAGCCTTTGTTCTTGATGTCCTCTTGAGAGGGAGCAGTTTCTCACTATTTACCCTGTCCATGCCCCTCAGGATCTTTGCCACGTATGACTCCAACCAGTGGAAAGTTTGCTCCCTGATTCCCATTGACTTAAATTTTGTTGGGGCTCCTAGAAGCCATTCTCGGTCAAATGTGGCCTTGATGTCAAGGTCCTCTTGAAGACCAGAGTGGTAGACTGTGTATGGAACCAAAAGAGATGGGGGAGATGCTAAATGTTTTTTTTGCATCCGTATTTACTGAGGAAACGGGCATGAAGTCTACGGAAATAGGGCAAACAGGTAGGGAGGCCATGGAACCTTTACAGATTAAAGGGGAGGAGGTGCTCACTGTCTTGAGGCAAATCAGAGTGGATAAATCCCCAGGACCAGACAGGGTATTCCCACGGACCTTGAGGGAAGCTAGTGTTGAACTTGCAGGGGCCCTGGCAGACATATTTAAAATGTCAGTATTCACGGGGGAGGTGCCGGATGATAATCCAGGAAATTATAGGCCAGTAAATTTGACGTCGGTGGTAGGCAAGTTATTGGAAGGTGTGATAAGGGATAGGATCTACAAATATTTGGATAGACAGGGACTTATTAGGGAGAATCAACATGGCTTTGTGCGTGGTAGGTCATGTTTGACCAATCTATTAGAGTTTTTCGAGGAGGTTACCAGGAAAGTGGATGAAGGGAAGGCGGTGGATGTTGTCTACCTGGATTTCAGCAAGGCCTTTGACAAGGTCCCTCATGGGAGGTTAGTTAGGAAGGTTCAGTCGCTGGGTATACATGGGGAGGTAGTAAATTGGATTAGACACTGGCTCAATGGAAGAAGCCAGAGAGTGGTTGTGGAGGATTGCTTCTCTGAGTGGAGGCCTGTGACTAGTGGTGTGCCGCAGGGATTGGTGTTGGGTCCATTGTTGTTTGTCATTTATATCAATGATCTGGATGATAATGTGGTAAATTGGATCAGCAAGTTTGCTGATACAACGATTGGAGGTGTAGTGGACAGTGAGGAAGGTTTTCAAAGCTTGCAGAGGGATTTGGACCAACTAGAAAAATGGGCTGAAAAATGGCAAATGGAATTTAACGCAGACAAGTGTGAGATATTGCACATTGGAAGGACAAACCGAAGTAGAACGTACAGGGTAAATGGTAGGACTCTGAAGAGTGCAGTTGAACAGAGGGATCTGGGAATACAAGTACAGAATTCCCTAAAAGTGACGTCACAGATGGATAGGGTCGTAAAGAGTGCCTTTGGTACATTGGCCTTTATAAATCGGAGTATCGAGTATAAAAGTTGGAGTGTTATGGTAAGGTTATATAAGGCATTGGTGAGGCCGAATTTGGAGTATTGTGTACAGTTTTGGTCACCTCGTTACAGGAAGGATGTAAATAAGGTTGAAAGAGTGCAGAGAAGGTTCACAAGGATGTTGCCGGGACTTGAGAAGCTGAGTTACAGAGAGAGATTGAATAGGTTGGGACTTTATTCCCTGGAGCGTAGAAGATTGAGGGGAGATTTGATAGAGGTGTATAAGATTTTGATGGGTATAGATAGAGTGAATGCAGCAGGCTTTTTCCGCTGAGGCTAGGGGAGAAAAAAACCAGAGGGCATGGGTTAAGGGTGAAAGGAGAAAAGTTTAAAGGGAATATTAGGGGGGGCTTCTTCACGCAGAGAGTGGTGGGAGTGTGGAATGAGCTGCCGGATAAAGTGGTAAATGCTTTTAACATTTAAGAAAAACTTGGATGGGTTCATGGATGAGAGGGGTGTGGAGGGATATGGTCCAAGTGCAGGTCAGTGGGACTAGGCAAAAAATGGTTCGGCACAGACAAGAAGGGCCAAAAGGCCTGTTTCTGAGCTGTAATTTTCTATGGTTCTATGGGCTGTCACTCTCACCTCAGCCCTGGAATTCAGCTCTTTTGTCCATGTTTGAACCAAGGCTGTAATGGGGCCAGGAGCTGAGTGACTCTGGCGGAACCCAAACTGAGCGTCCAAGAACAGCTTATTGCTGAGTAAGTGCCACTTGATAGCACTGTTGATGACACTCTCCTTCACTTTACGGATGATCAAGAGTACACTGATGAGGCGGTAATTTGCCAGGTTGGTCTTGTCCTGTGTCTTGTGTACAGGACATACCTGGGCAATGTTCCACATTGCCGGGTTTACGCCAGTGTTGTAGCTGTACTGGAACAGCTTGGCTAGGGGTGCGGCAAGTTCAGGAGCACAAGTACTGGAGTACTATTGCTGGAATATTGTCAGGGCCCATAGTCTTTGCAGTATCCAGTGCCTCCAGCCATTTCTTGATATCACGTGGAGTGAATCGAATCGGCTGAAGACTGACAGCTTTGATGCTGGGGACCTCAGGAGGAGGCCAAGAGGGATCATCCACTCGGCACTTGAGGGGGAAGATTGTTGCGAATGCCTTATCTTTTGCACAGATGTGCTGAGCTCCTGGCATGCCCTCCTGCACTCTTCATTGAACCTGTAAGGCAGGTAAGCGATTGAGGGGAATATTAAGTGCCCACATGCACTGTTACTTCCTGCCATGGTGGGATTTGAGTCCATGTCTTCAGATCATTAGCCTGCTTGCGGGGATTCCTATTCCAGGGACATTACCACTACGCCACTGTCTCCCCCCGAGGCCACAGGGAAGGGAATGGGGGTAGTTGGGCTAGCTGAGTTGCTCTTGCAGCGAGCTGGCACGGGCACAGTGGGCAGAATAGATTCCTTCTGTACGGTAACCATTTTACGATTCCATGGTGTATAACTCAATTCTGTTTTTGACCTTTTTCTAACAATGACTTTTGATGGTTGTGTTTCATGGTGACTGTGTTGCAGATTTTATTTTTACTGAATGACTCATTGGTGTCCTTCTCTCTCAGCTTGATGCCTCTGCCATCACAGCCACTGATGATGCTTGTACAGCGAGGTCAAACCCAACAGTTCACCTTCAAACCTAAATATTACAATCAGAAGTTTTACCCCGGAGGACAGGCTGCAGAAGGCCCCCTGCCCCAAACTTCATCTGGATCTTCCTTCCAAGGTTAGTTTCTGTGTTGTAAGTCTCCCAGATTCCATACCTGGAAGTCTTGCGTGTTACAAGCGAGCGGGCACAGCAGTGAGCGGGATTAATTGCCGATTGGAATCTCTTGACTTGCAATATTCAGTGTCTTGTCTTCGTTTATCACCTCCTGAGGGAAGGTGGTGGCGAAGTGGTATTGTCGCTGGGCTGTTAATCCAGAAACCCAGAGTAATGCTCTGGGGATCAGGGTTCAAATCCCACCACAGCAGATGGTGAAATTGGAATTAAAAGTCTATTTATCAGTCACAAGTAAGGCTTACATTAACACTACAAAGAAGTTACTGCGAAATTCCCCTAGTTGTCACACTCTGGTGCCTGTTTGGGTCAATGCACCTAACCAGCACGTCTTTCAGACTGTGGGAGGAAACTGGAGGAAATCCACGGGGAGAACGTGCAGACTCTGCACAGACAGTGACCCAAGCGGGAATTGAACCCGGGTCTCTGGCACTGTGAGGCAGCAGTGCTAACCACTGTGCCACCCACAGATGATGGATATAAATCTGGATGACCATGAAAACCATTGTCAATTGTTGTAAAAACCCACCTGGTTCACTAATGTCCTTTAGGGAAGGGAATCTGCTGTCCTTACCTGGTTTGGCCTACACGTGACTCCAGAGCCACAGCAATGTGGTTGACTCGTAACTGCCACTCAGTTCAAGGGCAATTAGGGATTGGTAACTGCCGGCCTTGGCAGTGAGGCCCACATCCCATGAAATAATAAAAAAAAATTGATAATTTATCTCACTGCTGTTTGTTGGACATAGCTGGTAGAGGAAAGCGGCTAAATTAATCTCCATAATTGTTACTGCACTCCAAAACTCATGTTGATACATTGTGATGCAACTCTATAATTTTGCCTTTTAAAAAGCATTTAGACAGTTACATAGGTAAGATGGGTATAGAGGGATATGGGCCAAATGCGGGCAATTGGGATTAGCTTCGGTTTAAAAAAAGGGCGGCATGGACAAGTTGGGCCGAAGGGCCTGTTTCCATGCTGTAAATCTCTATGACTCTATAATCAGGCACTATATGAATGCGAATATCATACTGCACTCGGTAGCAATCAGTGGCAGGGTCACTGCCTTCCTTCTGAACCCACTAAGGGCCAGTTGTAACATCCAAATACTTCCCCTGCTGAGATCAGCTTACATTATTGAGGCTATTGAGTTGGACGATCAGCCATGATTGTGATGAATGGCAGAGCAGACTCGAAGGGCCGAATGGCCTCCTCCTGCTCCTATCTTCTATGTTTCTGTGTTTCTATTAGTAAAGGCACCTCCTGGTTTGACCTGCTGAGTGCCCGAGCCAGCGTAATGTATGTTCGACCAGGATGCAGCTGCAGTGTGTTATTAAAGGGCCACGGTGGATCATGGCACTGAACAGCTGGACAGCTACTTTGGGATGAACATTTTGCCGAATTGTTCACCGAGGTGTAAACAGTCCAATTCCTGAGTGGGTAGTGCTCACTACAACCCTCCTGCTCTAGTCAAACGGGACAACTCTGGGGAAAAAAGTGGCACGTTGGTCAGCATTGCCGCCTCATAGCGCCAGGGACCCAGGTTCGATTCCCGGCTCGGGTCACTGTCTGTGTGAAGTCTACACATTCTCCCCGTATCTGCGTGGGTCTCCTCCGGGGTTCTCTGGTTTCCTCCCACAGCCCAAAGATGAGCAGGTTAGGTAAACTGACTGTGCTAAATTACGCCTTTGCGTCCCAAGATGTGTAGATTGAACATAAGATTAGGAGCAGGAGTGGGACATCAGGCCTCTTGTGCCTGCTCTGCCATTCAATGAGATCATGGCTGATCTTTTGGATGATCTTTTAGCCATGGTAAATGTATGGGATCACAGGGATAAGGGAGAGAGCCTGGGTAAGATACTCTGTCAGAGTCAGTGCAGACTCAATGGGCCGAATGGCCTCTTCTGCACTGAAGGGATTCTCTGATTCTATGACTACATTTGATTTAAGGCACATCGAAGGAAAGTAGTTTCTGTTCAAATTATTTTGTCAAATCTCTGTCTGGAGTTGAATACTGTGCTCTAACTTTAAACTTATACTAGATTTTCAGGTGTTTTAGATTATTTTTTCTTGTCCTGTTCTGTGCATTATTGCCAGCTTACTGAAACCCATATTCCCAAGTCTCCCTTGGACATTGATTACTTTGCGCTGTGGGTTACTGGGGCTGGGTTAGAGGGGAGACATCTACAAGGTGGGACACAGGAACATTCATCCCAATGGCTGCAGGCATTGTGAGCCAGCCTTGAGAATGGAAACGCATCGCAACTGGTTACTGCTTGTCGGGTCCATTCATTCCTCAGAATAGACATAGACGGCACTGATACAAAGTTTTATGGAGCAGCATTTAAAATTAACACATTACAGAAAGCGAAGAAACTGATTTACTGGGAGAGAGAGATGAAGTCTTTTGCATATATAAAGCAAACCACGCACAGGCTCAACACTGCTACCGGGACTCTTTGAGGAGAAAATTGCCCCTGAGCGTCCCGAGATGTGTAGGTTAGATGGATTAGCCGTGGGAAATACACGGGGTTCCGGGAATAGGGCAGGGAAGAGGGCCTGGGTAAGATTCTCTGTCAGAGAGTCGGTGCAGACTTGATGGGCCGAATGACCTCTTCTGCACTGTTGGGATTCTATGATCTTTTCGAATGGCAGAATAGGCTAGAAGGGCTGAATGGCCTATTCCTAACGCTCTCACGCTTTTTAAGTCTTTCTTTCAATTCTCAACGTTTCAGCTGAATGGATTTGGATTTCTACTCGTGATTTTAGAAGGAAGCTCAACGTTCTAAAAAAGAACTCACTGCCCTGTTCACGACAACCACTCCCACCGCTATGCGAACAATGCCAAGTGACAGGTGTGCCACCATATCATTGTGAAACCCCATTGCTGTTCTTCATCCTGGCAATAACACTGTTTGCCCGAGACCTTTCGCCATGCATTCCGCAACAACGTCAGGGCTTCATATCATCCGGGGTTTGAACTTTGGTTCAAACTTTGAGGAATAAGTAAATGTTGGACACTACAATTTAGCTACAGCGGTGCTTTGGGCTGGGGAGGGTGAAGTTGGCCTGGGCCATCCCAATGCTTCTCGTTTGGGCCCAGTGACAGCTGGAGGAAGATGTTCATGCCTGAACATCAGGAGAGTCAGCTTGGTGGGGGGAGGGGGTTGGGGGAGCTACCTCACACAGTGTGTTCGGAAAGGTTTGGTTGCATTCACTTTGCAGGCTCATGCATGAGGAAGGCCCAATTAGTTAAGGCTGTCAGCACCTTCAGAGGAAAAGAGATTCAGACTGGGAAGGAAGAGTGTTATTGGACACCATGTGGTAAACATATGCCGTGTTATAGTGTTAAAGCGAGAATTTTTCTCTTGTCTCCTTTGGCACTCTGTCGAAATGCTCGATTAATAAATAGACTTTCTCGCAATGAAACGGCTTCCCTTTTGATTTTCTTGCTTCGCGTTGACGGGGCAACTCTCTTCCTCACTGGATTTGTGCAAGATGGGAGCTGTTCTCCGAATTATCTAATAATTGGTGTAATCTCCAGTTATTTGCTGTATGGAATGATTTGGCAACGAAACACTTCTGTTTCTACACATCACCACCAATTATTTTCCAAGCCAAATATTTGCCAGGAAGGCACCTTCTTCTGATAGTGTTTGATTGAGGAACGCAATGAAATAATAAAATAAAGCAGTGATTGTGGCCTTTGCACCTAATGGATATGTTTTTTCAAATTAATTATGTCATAAGTAGGCTTACATTAACACTGCGATGAAGTTACTGTGAAAATCCCCTAGTCGCCACACTCCAGCGCCTGTTTGGGTACACTGAGGGAGAATTTAGCATGGCCAATGCACCTATGCCACGGGGGATACTATCTACAAGATGCACTGCAGCAATTCACCAAAGATCCTTAGGCAGCACCTTCCAAACCCACGACCACTTTCACCTAGAAGGACAAGGGCAGCAGATACATGGGAACACCGCCACCTGCAAGTTCCCCTCCAAGCCACCCACCTTCCTGACTTGGAAATATATCGGCCGTTCCTTTGCAGTCACTGGGTCAAAATCCTGGAATTCCCTCCCTAAAGACATTGTGGGTCAACCCACAGCACGTGGACTGCAGTGATTCAAGAAGGCAGCTCAACACCACCTTCTCAAGGGAAACTAAGGATGGGCAGTAAGTGCTGGCCAGCCAGCGACGCCCATGTCCCACAAATGAATAAAACAATAACCAGCACGTCTTTCAGACTGTGGGAGGAAACCGGAGCCCCCGGAGGAAACCCACACAGCCACGGGGAGAACATGCAGACTTTGTACAGACAGTGACCCAAGCTGGGAATTGAACCCAGGTCCGTGGCACTGTGCAGCAGCAGTGCTAACCACTGTGCCACCGCGCTGCCCTGTGAGCCACACCATGTATTCAGGGGAACAACATCATAATGAAAATACACATATAATTGCAAGTCTGCCTTTTAAAAATGTTATTTTTATATCTCGGCTTCACTTTAACAGTTTCTCATTGCTTTTTTAAAATTCGGCACGGTGGCGTGGTGGTTAGCACTGCTGCCTCACAGCGCCAGGGACCCGGGTTCGATTCCCAACTTGGGTCACTGTGCGGAGTTTGCACATTCTCCCCGTGTCTGCATGGGTTTCCTCCGGGTGCTCCGGTTTCCTCGCACAGTCTGGAAGACGTGCTGGTTAGTTGCATTGGCCATGGTAAATTCTCCCTCAGTGTTACCCGAACAGGCGCCAGAGTGTGGCGACTAGGGGATTTTCGCAGTAACTTCATTGCAATGTTAATGTAAGCCTGCTTGTGACACTGATAATATGAACAATACCACTGGTGGGATTAAAGCTTTAAAATTCTTTTATTAGTGTTGCCATATTGGTAGAGGGCCTCACATGAGTAGGTTATTCTATCCTGTATTTGTCATGCCTGTTCGCTATCGCTTCCTCATGACCCATCCATCCACCATTCCTCCAGTTTGTTCCCACCTTCCCCCAGAAGTTTGGGTTCATCAGGCACCTGTCCCACAGGGAGGTAATGGCGTAATGGCATTGTCACTGGACCAGTAATACAGAGACCCAGGGTAATTTACTGGAGACCCAGGTTCGAATCTCACCATGCCAATGGTGGAGTTTAAATTTGATTACAAATCCGGAATTACCCGTTGTCGTAATAACCCATCTGGTTCGTTTTTAGGGAAGGAAATCTGCCGTCCTTACCTGGTCTGGCCTCCACTCCAGGTTTATAGCAATGTCTTTTGAAATGGCCTCACATGCCTCTCAGTTTGAGGGCAATTAGGGATGGGTAATAAATGCTGGTCCAGTCAGTGACATCCACATCCATGAATAATTTTTTAAAAGCCTAATGGGGTGATAATAGGGCATAACATGTTCACTGTTGTTTCTGGTCTGAAGTGAGGATATAGAAATGTCCAGTAATATGGAAAAATAAGCTAATTGAAGTAAGACATAACAACTTAAAAATCTTCCCTGTGGCAGAGCAAGAATATATTTCAAATAAGTAAGGGGACACATGTTGCCAAAGAGACAGCTTTTATCTCATCATAGAATCATAGAATCCCTACAGAAGGAGGCCATTCAGCCCATCAGGCCTGCACTGACAACAATCCCGCCCCTAGGGTCAATTTAGCATGGCCAATCAACCTAACCCGCAGATCTTTGGACTGTGGGAGGAAACCGGAGCACCCGGAGGAAACCCACGCAGACACGGGGAGAACGTGCAGCCTCCACACAGACACTGACCCAAGCCGGCAATCGAATCTGGATTTAGCCAGTGCCTCCTCTGGCTAAACAGTACCTTGTAAGAAGTTTAACAACACCAGGTTAAAGTCCAACAGGTTTATTTGGTAGCAAAAGCCACACAAGCTTTCGGAGCCTTAAACTCCTTCTTCAGGTGAGTGGGAATTCTGTTCACAAACAGGGCATATAAAGACACAGAGTTAATTTACAGAATAATGGTTGGAATGCGAATACTTACAACTAATCAAGTCTTAAAGGTACAAACAATCACAAACACATCCAACCATTATTCATGTAAATTGAGTTTGTGTCTTTATATGCTCTGTTTGTGAACAGAATTCCCACTCACCTGAAGAAGGGGCTTGGAGCTCCGAAAGCTTGTGTGGCTTTTGCTACTAAATAAACCTGTTGGACTTTAACCTGGTGTTGTTAAACTTCTTACTGTGTTTACCCCAGTCCAACGCCCGCATCTCCACATCATACATATAACAATGCCAGGAAAAGTGCAAGTAAAGTTTTACTCAGTCGATAGCAAGGCCGGAATTGGACCTGGGTTCCTGGTGCTGTGAGGCAGCAGTGCTAACTACTGTGCCGCCCTGCGTTGTGTTAAAACACTTTTCCTTTATCAAGCAAATAACAGTTTGCGAAAGCCCTCTTAAGTGTATATCTCTTGTACACATAAAGCCCAATCTCCTGCTCTCTAAGGATAACAGATAATTCCTATTAGACATGGGTGACTTGTGGGCAATAGAAATGAATGCTACGCGTTGACTGGGCTATTGCCATGTATTAGATCTTTGCACCCTGATTGGAGTGGCAACATTATGCTCCGCCAGTGTGGGAAACAGATGTGGAATGCATCTGCAGGTCAGCGATTGACAGCTTTCTCATACTTTCAAGAAATATCAGGAAGTATCATCTATGTTCACAGAGGCCTGTGACATCAGGCAGAGTGGATGACTCATGTCCTTGGGTATGAGCCATCTCTGTTACGGTGGCTAATGCCAAACAGCATTCATGTGATAAATACATGACATTACATGTGCTGCAAGCTTGCTATTCATAGTGTAATTGCTGCGGTGGATCCGATTCGAGAGAGGAATCATCTTCAAAGAATAGATTTTTGGAAAATGCTGGGCTGAGGTTGCCGAATACATGTTGGTGATTTCTACAGCCAGAGTTCAAAGGGTGATCACTCCAAGATGTTTGTTGTCTTCAGCTTGCACCCAAACTATATTTCAGGGCGCACAAAGAATCATAGAATGCCTACAGTGCAGAAGGAGGCCATTCAGCCCATTGAGCCTGCACTGACAACAATCTCACCCAGCTACCCCACTAATCCCCCTGACACTAAGGGGCAATGGCCAATAAACCTAACCAGCACATCTTTAGACTGTGGGAGGAAACCGGAGCACCCGGAGGAAACCCACGCAGACACGGGGGGAACGTGCAGGCTCCGCACAGATAGTGACCCAAGCCGGGAATTGAACCCAGGTCCCTGGCGCTATGAGGCAGCAGTGCTGACCACCGTGCCGTCCCATTGATCCATTTGCCACTCTCATGCACAAAGATGCCTCTCTCCTCCTTCAATATTTAACCTTTCCGTCCAGTTTGAAAACCAACCCCAGCCACAAACTATATTTCAGGGCACACATAGAACCATAGAATCCCTACAGTGCAGAAGGAGGCCATTCGGCCCATTGAGTCTGCACTGACAACAATCCCACCCAGACTCTATCCCCGTAACCCCACGTATTTTCCTGGAATTCCTCTTGACACTAAGGGGCAATTTTAGCATGGCCAATCAACCTAACTCGCACATCTTTGGACTGTGGGAGGAATCCGGAGCACCTGGAGGAAACCCACGCAGACACGGGGAGAATGTGCAAACTCCACACAGACAGTGACCCGAGCTGGGAATTGAACCCGGGTCCCTGGCGCAGTGAGACAACAGTGCTAACCACTGTGTTGCCCACAAATCTGGCGACACTTTGTGTGATGGCCATAAGGAGAAGGAGCGCTATCTAAAATGTGGACAGTTCAGATGTTGAGTCTGTGAATCACGATAAGACTAATTACCAAATGGGACAAAGTGATGCCACATGATATGAACATTTGTAAATGAATGCAGTTTCTTTGCTCGCTATTTTATGGAATACTTTATGGAATCATAGTATAGTTGCAGACAGAGGGAGGCCTTTCAGCCCATCTGCCTCAGGAAAATCTAGCTCCTCTCACAGCCCCACCCTGTGGCCCTGCAAATACTTTTGTTCAGGTGTTTATCCGATTCCCTTCTCAAAGCCACAATTGAATCTTCCTCCACCACCCTTTCAGGCGAGTGCATTCCCGACCCAAATCACTTATTTTACTGAGTTTAAAGCCCTATTGACTGGAGGAAACAGGAAGAGATAAGCATCCCTACAGTGCTTCCACCCTTCCTTCCCCTGTCACCTGTTTATGCAGCTAAAACGTGGCCTACTATGAACAAAAATTGTCAAGTCTCTTTGGTGATTTTGTGTTCCTTATAAGACAACCCACATTGGGGTAATGTTGGAGATGCTTCATATAACTTGAGGGGAAGTTCAACCTGATATTCTGGAGTCCAACAGTCTCCCAGCAACTGAAAGAGAAAATGCTGGAAAATCTCAGCAGGTCTGGCAGCATCTGTAAGGAGAGAAAAGAGCTGACGTTTCGAGTCAAAGCGTTGACACAGAGTCACCTGGACTTGAAACTTCAGCTCTTTTCTCTCCTTACAGATGCTGCCAGACCTGCTGAGATTTTCCAGCATTTTCTTTTTTGGTTTTAGATTCCAGCATCCACTATAATTTGCTTTTATCCAGTCTTCCAGCAACCTTCACTGGCAATATCTGGAATAATGTTCAAGTCCCATGTGACTTTTTATTCATTCGTGGGACATGAGCGTCGCTGGCTGGCCAGTATTTATTGCCCATCCCTTGTTGCCTGAGAGCAGTTAAGAGTCAACCAAATTGCTGTGGCTCTGGAGTCACATGTAGGCCAGACCAGGTAAGGATGGCAGATTTCCTTCCCTAAAAGATATTAGTGAACCAGATGGGGTTTTCCTGACAATCGACAACGATTTCATGGTAGATTCTTAATTCTGGATATTTTTTATTGAATTCAACATGCACCATGGCAGGATTTGAACCCGGGCCTCCAGAACATGAGCTGAGTTTCTGGATTAATAGTCTAGCGATAATACCAGTGGGCCATCGCTTCCCTCTCCCCCTTATTCAGTGCATTTTCATTTGCCTTGATAGTATGAAGAGTGCACTCATAGAATCCCTACAGTGCAGAAAGAGGCCATTCGGCCCATCAAGTCTGCACCGACCACAATCCCACCCAAGCCCTACCCCCCATATTCCTACACATTTACCCGCTAATCCCTCTAACCTACGCATCTCAGGACACTAAGGGGCAATTTTAGCATGACCAATCAACCTAACCTGCACATCTTTGGACAGTGGGAGGAAACCGGAGCACCCGGAGGAAACCCACGCAGACACGAGGAGAATGTGCAAACTCCACACAGACAGTGAGTGACCCAAGCCGGGAATCGAACCCAGGTCCCTGGAGCCGTGAAGCAGTAGTGCTAACCACTGTGCTACCATGCCGCCCATGGGGGATAGGCCTTGACTTGATACCGAACCTTTTGTGGGGGAAGGGGAGTGTGGGGGATGACGCTCTGGCGAGGGAGTGCGGTGCCCTTGGAGGTGTCATCTGTTGGATGAGATGTTAAGCTCACTTGGATGGATGTATAAGATCCCACGGCATTATTTAGAGGGAGGGCTGAGGGGTGGGGGTGGACCCCAGGGCTCCAGCCGATATTTATCCCTCAGCTAACCTCACTATGAAGCAAATAATCTGGTCGTCATCACTGCTGTTTATGAGAGCTTGCTGTGCGCTGATTTGCTGCCGTGTTTCCTACATGACAACAGTGACTGCACTTGGAAAGCAATTCATTGGCTGGAAAATGCTTTGGGATGCCCTGAGGTCAGGAAGGGGCCGCATCTTCCTTTTGTATCTTACGAAACATAATGAATGATGGTGGGGTGTGACCTTGTCACTTCACCCTCGGGTTGAGATTATGCTGATTATTCACTCAAACGTTGTGGTTTCTGATGTAACCTGAATCTTGAAGGTAAATTGCAGCCCCATTCCCGGAATCCCAGTCACCCGCAGCTCTCTGCTTAATCTTCTCTTCAACATCACAAGACAAAATACTCTTTGATGACCATTGCTACAAATCGGTGAGATAATGTGTGCTGTCAGCGACTGCCAAGGAAAATACGTCTTGAAGGTGGAACGTAGAGCTCCCACTCCAGTTATAATATTATATATTTGTTTTTTTAAAAAAGTGACAGTTGGCAAGGTATAAGGTGCGGAGCCGTGATCTAATCAACGATTATAAAATGCTTGGTCTTCAGTTTAGTTGTTTTATCTGAATCCCGTCATTCAATTCAAGCTTTGCTATTTACTTGCAACCAACCAAAACGTTCGATTTAACTCTTGAACTCACCGTGGGTAGACTTTTGGAATGTGAGTTTGAATAATGACTGAGAGGGGTTTCTACAAGATGGTGCCTGTCTTTGGTATCATGAATACTTCTTGCATTTTTGGTGTAATTTTGGCCCCCTTACCCAAGGAAGGATATTCTGGTCATAGAGGGAGTGCAATGAAGGTTCACCAGACTGATCTTGGGGATGACGGGAATGTTCCCTGAGGAAAGATTGCGGAGACTGTGTTCTCTAGAGTTGAGAAGAACGAGGGGTGATCTCATTGAAGTGTACAAAATTCTTACAGGGCTTGACACGGTAGATACAGGTAGGATGTTTCCCCTGGCTGGGGTGTCTAGAACCAGGAGACACAGAATAAGAGGCCATTTAGAGTGCTTATCATAGAGCACTCCCTCGTTACCTCCTACCTCAACCCCTACCTCAAGTCTTGAATAGACTCATTGACTGAGCACTCCCAGCCCTCTGGGGTAGGGTACCAAAGACTCACAACCCTCTGAGTGAAGACATTTCTCCTCATCTCAGTCCTGTTGTGCTTTTTGGCCAAATCCATATGTTTTTGGTAAGAATTGGCTTGGAACCAATTACATTTTGTTGAAAGTAGAGAGAGGTTTGAGATTCAAGACACTTGCTGAGTGAATACCGCCACAAGATTCCACAGCTTTAGAACAAAAAAGTGTTTTACTATACAACATCAGAAAGATGAAACAACTTGCAGTACCCATCTTGTACTCTAACATTCATTGCTAATAAGGAGTGCACATGAATTAATAGGCAATCTGTTGAACACACCACACTATGCAACAGGTGGCAGATGTGACCAAAACAGAGTCCATGGATTTCTCAACAACCCACCAGTAATGGGTCAACCAATCTTGCTGAAACCCTGTCTATCTGGTCTTCATCTTCAAAAATCTAGCCTGGAAATTCTCTCCAAAGCCACTCCAACTTGGATGGCATCAACAATGGTCCACCTCACAGGGTTTTAGTCTCTCCTCTCGGGATTTTATTCGCTTGGGTTCCTGAGTATGCACTGAAGCACCAGCTCAGAAGCACAATTTCAGGGCTGTGGCCGCACTGAGCAGAAAGCTACTGCTCCAAAGGGATACCTTTGCCCAACATCCCACAGCAAGCAGCCACCAACCTTCTGCTGCCTTCTTGGATCTTCAGGGTTTCTCTTGAGCCTTCTTCACCTCAAGACTTCCCCGCACAGCCCTTTTCCTATTTGTGACCTGTTTTTTTTCCCCTCTGTTTTTCATTAATGAGGACCTACCTCTGTCCCCTGTCTTTGTCCCAACCTGGGACTTCCCTTTGGGACCTGTCCCTGCCTCCTCTCCCTTTGGGACCTCTCCCCATCCCCTCTCCCTTTGGGACCTCTCCCTGTCTCCTCTCCCTTTGGGACCTCTCCCTGTCTCCTCTCCCTTTAGGACCTCTCCCCATCCCCTCTCCCTTTGGGACCTCTCCCTGTCTCCTCTCCCTTTGGGACCTCTCCCTGTCTCCTCTCCCTTTGGGATCACTCCCCGTCTCCTCTCCCTTTAGGACCTCTCCCCATCCCCTCTCCCTTTGGGACCTCTCCCCGTCCCCTCTCCCTTTGGGACCGCTCCCTGTCTCCTCTCCCTTTGGGACCTCTCCCCACCCCCCTCTCCCTTTAGGACCTCTACCCATCCCGTGCTTGGGACCCTAGTC
This sequence comes from Mustelus asterias, assembly GCF_964213995.1. Taxonomy (NCBI): domain Eukaryota; kingdom Metazoa; phylum Chordata; class Chondrichthyes; order Carcharhiniformes; family Triakidae; genus Mustelus; species Mustelus asterias. Next base: position 16,473,890 of record NC_135815.1, on the reverse strand, counting down.
TTCCATGGAGCTCCACTCCAAGTCACTTGACCCAGGTTCTCGCATCATCTCTTATTCCCGCACAGGTGCGCTGGGGCAGAAGACCTCAAAAATTGCAGATCTCCACACGTGCGGCCTGTTTCCCATTAGCAAGAACCCTGAGGTCCATTGGGAGTTGAAATTCCTGCCCTCCGCTCTTCGTGAGCTAACTGTAATTATCACGACCGTCCTATACGGCTCAGCCCTCATCCTGAGACTATGGCCCTGGTTCTAGGCCAACAGGTCAAGAAAAGCAGCCTCTCAGCATCGACCCTCTCAAACACTCAATGACTTAATGTTTCAATGAGATCACTTCATTCTCTTCTAAGCTCTGCGTCAGCTCATCTGCTGAAATTATCATCCATCCCTTTCTTATCTCTAGACTTGATTTTTCTCGTGATATCCTTGCTGACTTTCTATTTCTCATCCTTTATAAAGGGTTTCATCCAAAATTCTGACACCGTAACCTAACTAGCACAAGGTCCTGTATCCAAGGCCTCACATTAAAATATATACTGGCCTTGGATACAGTCCAGAGAAGGTTCACTGGGTTGATCCAGGGTATGGAGGGATTTTTTTTATGAGGGGAGATTGAGTAGGTTGGGCCTGTACTCATTGGAGTTTAGAAGAATGAGAGGAGATCGTATTGAGGCATATAGGATTCTTCGAGGGCTTGGCATGGTAGATGTTGGGAGGTAGTTTCCCCTTCATAGAATCCCTACAGTGCAGAAGGAGGCCATTCGGCCCATCGAGTCAGCAGACACCACAATCCCACCCTATTCCAGTAACCCCACATATTTACCCTGCTAATCCCCCTGACACTAGGGTCAGTTTAGCATGGCCAATCAACCTAACCCGCGCATCTTTGGACTGTGGGAGGAAACTGGAGCACCCGGAGGAAACCCACGCAGACATGAGGAGAATGTGCAGACTCCGCACAGACAGTCACCCCGAGGCAGGAATTAAACCCGAGTCCCTGATGCTGTGAGGTAGCAGCGCTAACCACTGTGCCACCCCAAATCTTCATCCATGGCACTAGGGGAATGGACCCTGGGTTTGTACAGCTTATCCCACTGGTGAGGCAGATCTTCACCAGTTACCTCCGCACCTTGACGTTAGTCTTCTTGTTTGTAGAACAGACTGGAGCTTTCAACGTCTGCCCTTCATTCCCCATTCATTAGTTTGGAATGTGCAGTGCACCAAGCTCTCTTTGTAGTGTTTTGTTCCGAAATGTCCTCGGCCCGCCCTGTTTAATGCTTGCTTGCTGTAAACGAGTGCCTCGGGGCGGGGGGGAATGAATGGCAGACACCCAAAAGCACTTGTAAGGAAATGAAGAAAGGTTCATTGAAAGCTGTGGGAGTGCCAGTCAGCCTGTAAGAAACGCCTCCTGTTAATGCGCATAGCAACCAGAGAGAGCAGCAGCTGGTTCTCAAGTGGCTGAAGAGGTCACGGAAAGCAGTCTCCACGTTTTGTCCCGATTCCTGGCTGCTCCTATTTTCTTTAGTTGCTGGGTCGTTCAAATTATAGATCATAGAACCCTACAGGGCAGAAGGAGACCATTAGGCCCATCAAGTGCGCACTGACCACAATCACACCCAGGCCCCATCCCCATAACCCCATGCATTTACCCTAGCCAGTCCCCCTGACACTAAGGGTTAATTTAGCACGGCCAATCCACCTAACCTGCACGTCTTTGGAGTGTGGGAGGAAACCGGAGCACCCGGTGGAAACCCACGCAGACATGGGAAGAATGTGCAGACTCTGCACAGACAGTGACCCAAGCCGGGAATCGAACCCGGGTCCCTGGTGCTGTGAGGCAGCAGTGCTAACCATTGTACCACCGTGCCGCCCCAAAAGTGGGGATTGTTCTCAAAACATCTACAAAGACGTTGACAGCTTTCTTGAGTTACTCTGATGCTTACATCGACACCTTTCCATGAGTTACTGTGATGCTTATAGAGTTTAAGAACATATTGACCGTCCAAGAGGGATGCTTGCTTCAGTGCAGTGGGCAGATAAAAATTGTGTGGAGTATTATTCCTTTGGTCAATGGGGTACTGGAGTCCTCCTCCCAGGCCCTCACAAGAAAAGCTTAACCCTTCCCGATTCTCCCATTCTGCCCTCTTCCCAAATGTGAGACTCCCAGGGAATGGAACCCGAAGCCAATCCTGTCACTTACTGGTTGCTATGGATTAGCTCTTCCCTTACCTCGACTCGACTTCCTGCCTGGAATGGTTGCGAGTTAAATTCTGTGCGGAAATCTGTGAGAAACTTCACCCTTCTTCCTGGAATCACCCATCACATTGCATTGGGCATTGCAGGCAGCGGGCGGACTGGCATCCCACCTCTTTGACGTCACCGAGGGAGTTGTCACTACCTTATGGGTGTCGAAGACTCCATTGCTGAATAGGTAAGGCTGCTAACTCTGGCAGGAGATATATCATCATGTGACCTTCAGCTGCTCCCACCCCCTCCTGGCCTCCTGCCATTGGTCACCCAACCTGTCAATCATCACACCTTGCCGTGACTTTTCAACATGCCCCACTTTTGAAAGTTTGGTCGGCCTATTTATCGATGAGCAAACGTTTGCTGCTGTCTGCAGATTGAGCTTTTCCATTGTAAGTGTGAAAATAAATCAGAGGTGGAATTCTCCGACCACGCCCACGGCTGGGATTCTCCAGTCCCGCTGCTGTGAGCGGAGATTCGGCTGAGCGCCAAATTCTCCGTTCTCGCTGGCTGTGGTAGCGGGGTGTGCAAGACCGGAGAATTTCGGCCCAGAGTGTTCAGTGAAGGTGTAGGTTTGCTAAGATTCATTTTATAGATTTATTTAATGTTATGATGCACCAGTGGCCTCAAACAGAAAGAAATCAAATCAAATGGGGAAGATGTTTCCATCAGGAGGAGAGACTAGGACCCACGGGCACAGAGTAAAGGGAACTTTAGAACCGAGATGAGGAGGAATTTCTTCAGTCAGAGGGTGGTGAATCTATGGAATTTGTTGCCACAGAGGGCTGTGGAGGCCAGGTCATTGAGTGTATTTAGACAGATAGATTCTTGTTTTGGTAAGAGGATCAAAGCTTTTGGGGAAAAAGCAGGGGAATAGCATTGAGAAACGTAACAGCCATGGTTGAATGGCAGAGCAGATTCAATGGGCCGAATGGCCTCATTTTTGATTTGATTTGATTTATTATTGTCACATGTATTAGCATACAGTGAAAAGAATAGTTTCTTGCGCACTGTACAGACAAAACATACCGTTTATAGAGAAGGAAACGAGAGGGTGCAGAATGTAGTGTTACAGTCATAGCTAGGGTGTAGAGAAAGATCAACTTAATGCGAGGTAGGTCCATTCAAAAGTCTGACAGCAGCAGGGAAGAAGCTGTTCTTGTGTCGGTTGGTACGCGTCCTCAGACTTTTGTATCTTTTTCCCGAAGGAATAAGGTGGAAGAGAGTGAGAATGTCCGGGGTGCGTAGCATCCTTGATTATGCTGGCTGCTTTGCCGAGGCAGCGGGAAGTGTAGACAGAGTCAATTGATGGGAGGCTGGTTTGCGTGATGGATTGGGCTACATTCATGACCTTTTGTAGTTCCTTGAGGTCTTGGGCAGAACAGGAAACATACCAAGCTGTGATACCACCAGAAAGAATGCTTCCTATGGTGCATCTGTAAAAGTTGGTGAGAGTCGTAGCTGACATGCCAAATTTCCTTAGTCTTCTGAGAAAGTAGAAGCGTTGGTAGGCTTTCTCAACTATAGTGTCAGCATGGGGGGCACCAGGACAGATTGTTGGTGATCTGGACACCTAAAAACTTGAAGCTCTCGACCCTTTCTACTTCATCCCCATTGACGTAGAAAGGGGCATGTTCTCCTTTACGCTTCCTGAATTCTGCTCCTAATTCTGCTCCCACTCCAGAGATATGTGGAGTAGGTTGATTGGCCATGCTAATTGCCCCTTAGTGTCGGGAGTCTAGCTAGGGTAAATACACCGGGCTATGGGGATAGGGCCTGGGTGGGATTGTGGTTGATGCAGACTCAATGGGCTGAATGGCCTCCTTCTGCACTGTAGGGATACGATGATTCTATACCTTATGTTCTTCTGGTCTGAGACCTGCCTTGATAGGGCACCTTTCATGACTTCAAGAGATCACAGCCACTGATGTACCTTTGAAGAGTTGTAATGTAAGAAATGAGACAACCAATTTGCCCACAGATCGTTCCCAAAGCAATGTGACAACGACCAGATAATCGGTCTCAGTGATAATGATTTAGGCTCGATTACGTGACTATATTTCGGCTGGGTAAAGTGACCTGCTTCTTGCTGCGTCAAACTGGGTCATGTTGGGCATGTTTCATGTACAATGCACTTTGAATTGAACCCGTACGTCCAGCCCTGAGTTGTCCTAGCAGAAACTTCAAATTACGTAACATAGCGGAAAATATTCACAGTCACTTACAGCGGCTCCCTTTAATTACCCATTGCTCCATGTGGGACTGTATGGTCCCTTTAAGGTTAATCCCTGACCCTGCATTCCTGTACGGGAGCGTCGCCTGTTTGTTCCTGCACGGCACTTTTCTGCTTGGGGGAAACATTGGTCACTTCACGGAGGCTCGGCCAGGCAAGAAAGAAATGGTGAGCTGCTGGTTGAAGGTGGGGGCTGGGCAGCCTGGGACAAGGTGGCGATGAGCAGAAGCTGATGGATAGAGTGTCGCACACAGAGAGCTGTGATGGAAGGCGATGGCAGAGGGGAAAGGATTTATGGAGATAGTGGGAAGAAAGAAGGCAGAGATTACCTCTGACCCTGGAGTATAGAATCATAGAATCCCTACAGTGCAGAAGGAGGCCATTTGGCCCATTGAGTCCGCACCGACTCTCTGACAATGTATCTTATCCAGGCCTCGACCCAACCCCCATAACCCTACACACTTCCCGTGGCTAATCCACCTAACCTGCCCATCTTCGGACACATCAAGGGCAATTTAGCATGGCCAATCCACCTAACCTGCATGTCTTTGGACACGAAGGGACAATTTAGCATGGCCAATCCACCCAACCTACACATCTTTGGACACTAAGGGACAATTTAGCATGGCCAATCCACCTATCCTGCACATCTTTGGATGTGCCACCAGGAGTAGTATGACTTGCCACTGAAACTTACTTTTAGAACTTAATAAAGGTGTTAAAAATGATAAGATTTGCAAACAAAATGGTGAGACTCACTTATTGCATTAGAATTTTCTTTGCCCTCAGAAGTTTCTCGCAGTCAGAAATCTGTGCCTGTGTTATGCCTTGCAGTCACGCTGTAAGCTAGTTCAGGCGCTGAGACCTGAGAGACTGATCAAGACCTAGTTGTGCTGGAAAACGATGCTCTTGGGTGGCACAGTGGTCAGCACCGCTGCCTCACAGCGCCAGGGTCCCGGGTTCAATTCCAGCCTCGGTTGACTGTGTGGAGTCTGCACATTCTCCCCATATCTGCGTGGGTTTCCTCCGGGTGCTCCGGTTTCCTCCCACAGTCCGAAAGATGTGCTGGTTAGGTTAATTGGCCATCCTGCATTGACCCGAGTATCAGGGGGATTAGCAGAGTGAATATGCGCGGTTACGGGGATAGGGCCTGGGTGGGATTGCGGTCGGTGCCGACTCGATGGGCCGAATGGCCTCTTTCTGCACTGTAGGAATTCTATGATTTCTATTTCTTCAAGGTTAATCCCGCAGTCTCACTGTGTTGTGCGCGTAGCATCAGTTGTAATTCTGCAGGAGCAGTTCCCATTCTCCCCACTGTTCACGCTTCATAGAGGGCAAGCGCAGAGCTGGAAAAGGTTAAGAAGGGCAAGAGTTCAGGCGTTCGCAGGCTACAGGGGTAACTTTCCGACTTGACAAACACCCTCACTCCCATATTGGACATTGGGGTGCATGGAGGGCCAGGTTCTGATCATAATTGAAACTGAGAGAAAACCCCCCAATGCAGAAGAACATCTAATTTATTTTTTAGGACCTCGGAGGTCCCACAAAGCCGAGTGCTCACATTCCAGCTTTTCAGGCCAATGCAACAGTGTTGCAAAATGAGATGGGTCACATTTCCAAACAGCATGCCGTTGTTACTGGAAGTGCCCCAGCGTGATACATGTTCTGCGTGTATCACGCTAACATGTTCTCAGTTAGTTTAACTCTACACAGCATACGTATCTTTTAGACACAGCTGCTTGTTTGCAATATATTTTCTAATGTACCTGCCGCCTTCCTTGTACACGGACCTCAACGAAAGATTTTGCATTTATGTAGCATCTTTCACATCCCCAGTGATGTATTTTTGAGGTGTTGTTGTAGTTTCTCTTCCTACACCTGGTAGTGCACAAGGCAGATTTTCTCCTGTTCCCAGAGTGAGGATTTTTCCTGGAACAGGTTACTAGGGGGCAGCACGGTGGCACAGTGGTCAGCACTGCTGCCTCACAGCCCCAGGGACTTGGGCTCGATTCCAGGCTTGGATCAATGTCTGTGCGGAGTCTGCACGTTTTCCCCGTGTCTGCATGGGTTTCCTTGGTGATAGATTCAAGCATTTTCCCTGCTACAGAAGTTAAGCTAACCGGCCTATAGTTACCTGCCTTTTGTCTACCTCCCTTTTTGGGGTCACAAGTAGGCTTACATTAACACTGCAATGAAGTTACAGTGAAAATCCCCTAGTCGCCACACTCCGGTGCCTGTTCGGGTACACTGAGGGAGAATTTAGCATGGCCAATGCACCTAACCAGCACACCTTTCAGACTGTGGGAGGAAACCGGAGCACCCGGAGGAAACCCACGCAGTCACGGGGAGAACGTGCAGACTCCACACAGACGGTGACCCAAGCCGGGAATTGAACCCAGGTCCCTGGCGCTGTGAGGCAGCAGTGCTAACCACTGTACCACCGTCCCGCCCGTCGGTCTAGCTTATGTGTTCGAGCGCCAGGAGTGGGTCATGAACCTGCATTCATCAGAGTCTTGGGACTGTGCTGGCGCGAAGCCAATAGCCAATCAGTTCAAAGCGTTAACTCGAGGCACTAATCTCCAATCTGCTCAAGCAGCGCGATGTGAATTGTACTGAATTGTACAGGAGTGAACATTTACCCTGTTCCATCAGAGTTTCACTAGCTCATTTTTCGTGTGTGCGCGTGTGTGTGTGCACGTGTGTGTGTGCGCGTGTGTGTGTACGTGTGTGTGTGTGTGCGTGCCATGTGTGTGCGTGCCGTGTGTGTGCGTGCCGTGTGTGTGCGTGCGTGTGTGTGCGTGCCGTGTGTGTGCGTGCCGTGTGTGTGCGTGCCGTGTGTGTGCGTGCGTGTGTGTTTATCTGTCAGTTCAAACTGATGATCGGAAAGTGGCCCACTGTGTGCTCAAGTTTCCAATATGGGACCAAAGGTATCTGGAGGACATGATGATAAGTCAGAAAGTTACCCCTGTTGCTCTTACCCTGATGCCTGAGTTCTCCTGTCTTTCTCACACATTTTGCGCTCCATACTTGCCCTCTCTGATGTGTGAACAGTGAGTGCAAGAACTGTTATTATAAAATTGCAACCAATGCCACGTACAAAACTCAATGATGCTGCAAGGTTACTTTTGAAGAGCTTTATTATCCAGCAGTTTGCTGATTGATATGAATTGCAAGGTGGGCAGGTAGGGGGGACTGTGCCTCCCCCACAGCTCTGTGCTTGGCCCACTTCTCTTAGAAACATAGAAACTAGAAGCAGGAGTAGGCCATTCGGCCCTTCGAGCCTGTTCCGCCATTATCATGGCTGAACATCAAATTCAATAGCCTGATCCCTCCTTCCCCCCATATCCCTTGATCCCTTTAGCCCCAAGAACTATATCTAATTTATTTTTTAAATCACACAATGTTTTGGTCTCAACTACATTCTGTGGTAGTGAATTCCACACATTCACCACCCTCTGGGTGAAGAAATTTCTCCTCACCTCAGTTCTAAAAGGTTACCCCTTATCCTCAAACTATGACCCCTAGTTCTGTGTACAGTTCTGTGTACAGTTCTGGTCACCCTATTATAGAAAGGATGTTATTAAACTAGAAAGAATGCAGAAGAGATTTACTAGGATGCTACCGGGACTTGATGGATTGAATTATAAGGAGAGGCTGGATAGACTGGGACTTTTTTCTCTGGAGCGTAGAAGGCTGAGGGGTGATCTTATAGAGGTCTATAACATAATGAGGGGCACAGATCAGCTAGATAGTCAAGATCTTTTCCCAAAGGTAAGGGAGTCTAAAACTAGAGGGCATAGGTTTAAGGTGAGAGGGGAGAAATACAAAAGGGTCCAGAAGGGCAATTTTTTCTCTCAGAGGGTGGCGAGCGTCTGGAACGAGCTGCCAGAGGTAGTAGTAGAGGCGGGTACAATTTTGTCTTTTAAAAAGCGTTTAGACAGTTACACGGGTAAGATGGGTATAGAGGGATATGGGCCAAATGCGGGCAATTGGGATTAGTTTAGGGGTTTAAAAAAGAAGGGCGGCATGGACAAGTTGGGCCGAAGGGCCTGTTTCCGTGCTGTAAACCTCTATCACTCTAGTTCTGGACTCTCCCACCATTGGGAACATTTTCTCTGAATCTACACTATCTAATCCTGTTAGAATTTTATAAGTTTCTATGAGATCCCCTCTCACTCTTCTAAACTCCAGTGAATATAATCCTAACCGATTTAGTCTATCCTCATATGACAGACCTGCCATCCCAGGCCTGGTAAACCTTTGCTGCACTCCCTATTTAGGTGTAATCCCACCCTCCTTCCAGTGATGGCGGTGTGACGCCCCAGTTTCATGTCTCCCAGCTCTCCAGCCCACGCCAGAGTGATCCCTGTGCTGCATGCGACTCTATTTCGCTGTTTGCCAAATTTTCCTAACTTCTGTTATTTAGTTATAAATAATAAGGTCCACGCTCCAGTTCAGTCCGGTCACAGACAGTTTGGCAGTCGTATATTAAACGTCTGGTGTGTGTGCATCCTCTAACACTTGTTCCACCTGTTACAGTGCACCTTCCAATTTGCCATAATTCCTTCCACACAACATTCAGTAATACACGCACACACACGCACATGCACACACTCTCATGCACGCACACATTGAGCAGCATGGTGGCACATTGGTTAGCACTGTAGCCTCACCATGCTGGGGCGCGGGTTCGATTCCTGGCTTGGGTCACCAGAGTCTGCACATTCTCCCCGTGTCTGCGTGGGTTTCCACCGGGTGCTCCAGTTTCCTCCCGAAACACGTGCTGGTTAGGGTGCATTGGCCGTGCTAAATTCTCCCTCAGTGAACCCGAACAGGCGCTGGAGTGTGGTGACCGGGGGATTTTCACAGTAACTTCATTGCAGTGTTAATGTAAGCCTGCCTGTGACACTAATAGATAAACTTTCAGTGGTCATATTATCCCGAGCTGGCTTCCACTAGGTCCAGAGGAAAGGAGGCAGAGAGCTCTCTAAAGAGGCAGCAAGGTGACATGCTTTAGTGTGGCCCGCCACTGCGACAGCATCCATGCTCCACGCTGGAATGTTACGGCCATTCACGCCGGCGGGATTTTCCCATCCCGCTGCAGTGAACGGAGAATTGGCTGGGGATCAAATTCTCCGACCTCGCTGTAGTGAGACTGTGGCGTGAAAGGCCAGTAAGGTGGCACCGACAGTCTGAAATCACCCAGCGAGGGAAAAAAAACCCTTCACCCCATTCAGCTAAAAGAATTCTGAATGCAAGTGCCACATATGAACTTGGCAACATTGCGTGTAAAAATACAGGGAGAAAGGTTATTGAAATACTTTGCATATGAGACATCAGTTGAATCACACATTAACACCAGCGCACGGTTTGCCCTATCTTGGAAATTTTGTCCGTCTCCAGGAGTTATTTATAACTCTGGATTTAAAGCTGGACGGTGGAGCAAACCTGAGCAGTTTGCTCTTGTTTTCCTGCCGGATTTGCAGGCAATCGATGGGCTTGGGTCTGGACGTACAACTTGAGGAGCTGTAGGCAGGGGTTTATTCTTGCCAAGAAGCTGGGGAACGGCCCAAGCAGCTGCGTCATGGAGTTTGATAGCTCTGGGCTGGAGTGCCAGATATTTGAAACAGATGTTTTCAGACATGCGGCATGCCTGAAACATTTCCAGGGGTTAGCTGCAAATGACTTAATATCGACAAAAGCACAGCGGCAGAAATATGCGGGTGATAACGAGAGTTGATTCACCCTTAGGTGCAGAGCCGGACTTTCCACAGTGCCTCCCTCTGCCTGGCAGGTTTCTGCGCTGAAACTGTCGAACCCCTTTGTCTGAGTTGAGATAAAGCGCAACTCTACAATTACTAATCCTCTTCTGCTGCCTTGACTTCAGAAGTCAGTTTTGGAGTGTATCCCGGAGTTCTGTTTTTGCCGAGCTTTCTTCTCTCAGGCCGGAGACGTGTCTGGATAGTGGAGAGGCAGCAGCCGTTGTTGTCGCTTCATCACCCCTCCCCTCCCCCTTCCCCCCCCCCCCCCCTCCACCCCCAACACAGCCCCCCCCCCTAACTGCCCCCTCCCTGCCACCCCCTCCCTGCCACCCCCCCCCCCACCCCCCTCTCCCTGCACCTCCACTTGTCTGTTTTCAGGCGAAACCGATGGATATCAGGTTGATCTCTCTGTTTCTCTCCTTTGTTGTGCCGCCTCTGCCCCTCGCAGTCGGAAACCACACGGGCCGCATCAAGGTGGTCTTCACGCCCACCATCTGCAAGGTGACCTGCACCAAGGGGAAGTGCCACAACAGCTGCCAACAGGGGAACACCACCACCCTCATCAGCGAAAATGGCCACGCCGCTGACACTCTGACAGCGCAGAACTTCCGCGTGGGTAAGTCGCACGGATCAGTGCCTTTCCGAATGTCGGTAAACAAGTGGCGGCGCGAGGGGGAACGCTCAGCCTTTGCTTTGGTCGGAGTTGTGGTCTTAAAAAAAAAAATTCTGGATTCGGGTAAATGCAGTGAACAGCTGAGTATGATATTAAATCTGGAGTAGCAGACATGCTGGTGTGTCTGATGTTAATTGCCGCTCACGTTTTACTCTTTGAGGAATAGCGTGATGGTATTTCAGATCCTGTTTGTTTTTCTCTGCTTTCCTTTTCCAAAAAAAACAGAACTGAGAACCAAGCTTCCCACTTTGAGTATTTCCTTCTTCAGCCGGCTGTCGGGTTGCTCCGTGAAGCGTCTTGCCTCTTTCCTTTCGCCGCGAGTTGAGAGTTTGAATGAGACGTTAATTTTGAATCCCTGATGCAGCTGGTTAGTGAGTTTTAATTGTCCCTTAAGCCTCCCTCATCCCGAGTAATTACAGTCGAAGCCACTTGACACCAAGACTCCAGTTGTCAGCAAAGAATGCCTCCCGCTGGTGAAAGCACACAGACTGAATCGGCTACTGGGCAAGTGCAGCCTTCCTGTGTTTGCACCGGCGGCTGAATCGATCACCGAACAAGTGTCCCCTTCAAGCAAAGGTGGCCATTAAAACTGCTAATCTTGATGGACGTTTCCTACATTTCGACCTTTAATCCGGTTTGCTTTGTACTTTGTGCAACTATCCCAAACCAATCATCGGTGGAAAGGAGGGAATCACAGCACACTGACACATAGGGCGAAATTTTCCCATCCTTCCCGCCTGGCGGGACAGGACCATGCAAAGGCCTGTTGACCTTGGGAGGGGGTTTCCGGTCCTGGGGCGAGCGCGGCTGGAAATTCCCGCCCGTAGAATCCCTACAGTGCAGATGGAGGCCATTTGGCCCATCGAGTCTGTACCGACCGCAATCCCATCCAGGCCCTATACCCGTAACCTCGCATTTACCCTGCTAATCCCCCTGACACTAGGGTCAATTTAGCACGGCCAATCCACCTAACCTGCACATCTTTGGAGTGTGGGAGGAAACCGGAGCACCCGGAGGAAACCCACGCAGACACGGGGAGAACGTGCAAACTCCACACAGACAGTGACCCAAGCCGGGAATTGAACCCGGGTCCCTGGCGCTGTGAGGCAGCAGTGCTAACCACTGTGTCTGCCACATGCCACCCCATGTTAGATTAACATCCTGAATTTTGAGAGAGTTGTTTATCTTGTCTGACCCCTGTGATGCTGTCATTTATAGACTAGAACAAGAGGGCACAACCTGAGGCTAAAGGGATGATCCTTTAAAACAGAGATGAGAAGGAATTTCTTCAGCCAGAGAGTGGTGAATCTGTGGAACTCTTTGCCGCAGAAGGCTGTGGAGGCCAGGTCATTGAGTGTCTTTAAGACAGAGATAGATAGGTTCTTGATTAATAAGGGGGTCAGTGGTTATGGGGAAAAGGCAGGAGAATGGGGATGAGAAAAATATCAGCCATGATTGAATGGCAGAGCAGACTCGATGGGCCGAGTGGCCTAATTCTGCTCCTATGTCTTATGGTCTCTTGTGGTCTTATAAGCAGAGGCTTGCAATTTAAAAGGCAGTGCAGTGGTGTAGGTAGAGAGCAGTGCTATTAATTGCACACTCAGTTAATTCCTCATCCCTGACTTCTGTACTTAAGTTCCTTGTGTTCTGGGTTCTAGAGCAGTGCCTTTGGGGCACCCTTGTTGGACACCCAGGATGACCTGTTCACAAGAGGCTCATGTCAAGGCTTTTGCAGGTTTTTCATACAGGAGTACAGCGCTTGGTGTCAACCTGTGGGGACCCCCATGCACCTCCCACCCACTGTTTTTATAAATGAGATCTATAAATAGGTCCTTGTTGTCTGGAGGGAAGGTGCAGAAGGGAAGGTTTTTCTCATCAAAGCTTATAAAATTCTGACAGGGTTAGGCAGGATAGATTCAGAAAGAATGTTCCCAGTGGTGGGGGAGTCCAGAACTAGTGGTCATAGTTTGGGGATAAGGGGTAAACCGTTTAGGACTGAGGAGAGGAGAAATTTCTTCACCCAGAGGGTGGTGAATGTGTGGAATTCACTCCCACAGAATGTAGTTGAGGCCAAAACGTTGTCTGATTTCAAGAAGAAATTAGATATAGCTCTTGGGGCTAAAGGGATCAAGGAATATGGGGAGAAGGGGGTATCAGGATATTGAATTTGATGATCAGCCATGATCAAAATGAATGGCGGAACAGGCTCGAAGGGCCGAATGGTCTACTCCTGCTTCCAGTTTCTATGTTTCTTGGCATCCCATCTTATCTGTCCACTTTCCTGAAGTGGATACTGACAGAGTTCCACGAAGGAGCCTTTCCCTAAAATCATAGAATGATGCAGCATAGAAAGTGGCCATTCGGCCCCTCATGTTGGTGCATCAGACTCCTCTTCGACTGAATAAGAGTCACATGGACTCAAAATTTGAACCCCGTTTTTCTCTCTCTGCAGACGCTGCCGGACCCTCTGGGTTTTTCCGGATTTTCTGTTTTTATTTCAGATTCCCAGCATCCGCCATATTTCACTTTAACTGAAATGTGGGCGGATTGCTTGTGGGGGACGAGCTGGGGAGTGGGACTAATGTCTGGTTAAAGTTGCTGGCATGGGCCTGGTGGGACGAAAGGCCTCCCTTTCTATATCATTCTGTGATTCTGTGATGTATAAAGTAATAGACTTGGGTGTGGGGCAATCAGCCCGGAAGAATTTTTTTTTTAGTTTATTTATTAGTATCACAATTAGGTTTATATTAACACTGCAATGAAGTTACTGTAAAAATCCTCTAGTTGCCACACTCTGGCACCTGTTCCGGTACACTGAGGGAGAATTTAGCATGGCCAATGCACCCTAACCAGCATGTCTTTCGGACTGTGGGAGGAAACCAGAGCACCCGGAGAGGACCCACGCAGACACGGGGAGAACGTACAGACTCTGCACAGACAGTGACCCAAGCTGGGAATCGAACCCGGGTCCCTGGCGCTGTGAGGCAGCAGTGCTAGCCACTGTGCCATCCACTGTAGAATGTAGAATTCTATGGGTGGAATTTATCTCAATAACATTAAGTAAGTGCAGCCTGTGTTTCCGCTTGATGTATTTCGCTTTATTTTTCTTGCTGTTCGCACTGGGGAGAGTGGTTGAAGCGAAGCTCGAAATGATGTCCTGTGCTATCTTCCGTCCATTCCCTGACTTGTGCGGGTGGCTTCGGGCCTGCCTGCGTGTAACTCATGTTTCCCATTCCTCTCATTCCTTCTGAGTGAATATGAAACTGCACTGGAATCGGGAGCCAAAAAACTCAACAGTGCAAGAAACCTCGGAAAAATAAACAGCTAGGCACATGTAAAAGCCGGGAAAAGAAGGAATGTGGCTGCGCGAGAGGAGAGGTGAGCTGCAGGGGAGATGGATCGGAAATCGTGTCCCCGTAAATGTGGGTAGAAAATAGAAAGGAAGAGAAAACTGAACGCTGTTGAAGACGTGAATGGTCACTTTGTTAAAAGGTCGGCTGATTGGAAATAATCCTCGGGCACGTCTGTAGACACTCAGGTGATGTAAGTTCACAGCAAGGGCTGGCTTGGGTTCCAATCAGGATCGGCGACCTTTCCGTGGATCGATTTTGTGGTAACCCCCAGGACTTGCATGGGGAATCACTGATTGACCTCCTTGTCGGACTCCTTGACTATGAGCTGCCTGGGGATTGGTAATTAACTCACCAGGCGGAGCTCGTATACTGAGCTCTGTATAAAGCAGGACCCTGAGTGGCTCCAATGTTGCATTGCTCTGGTTGGGACCTGTTTGTGTTCACCACAGGGTTGTGGTTTTTTTGTTTTACTTTATTTTCTGCGCTATTCCTTCACAGCCGCCTCCTGGGGTTATTTTAGACTTCACCTTTCAGTTAGAATGGTTAGCTTAAGCCAGTTAGGAGCCTCGGCCCGAATGAGGGCTGGCCTTTAGTCAACCAGCTGCACCAGCGGCAAGATGTTCACCACAGGAAGGCCGCCCAGAACCACGTGCGTGGAAATGACTGCCCAGTCTCCGTAAACATTCCCTTAGTCCTGAGGAACTTGATTAATGCTGCGTCCATTTTATACACGCAGAATGGGAGGGAGAGCCTTGGATATCACAGCTATGTGGATTTGTATCCTTGGAAATACTAAAAGCCACTTGGCCGAGCTTCATTTCTTGGAAAGGAATGGGCGGCGATTGGAACATATGGGTGTGGAATCGGGGGGGTGGGATGGAGGGTGCGGCACAGAGTGCGCAGAATGGGAGGTTTGAATTGATGGGGCAAAGGGCAAGCAGCGGGTGAAATGGCCTGCCGATTTCCCCATTGCCAGCTGCCCACCTCTGTTAAACGGGACAGATGCCTTGCTCTCTATCTCTCCCCAATTGTTTTAAAGTTTATTTATGAGTCACAAGTAGGCTTACATTAACGCTGCAACGAAGTTACCGTGAAAGTCCCCTAGTTGCCACACTTTCCGATGCCTGTTCGGGTACACTGAGGGAGAATTTAGCACGGCCCAATGCACCTAACCAGCACGTCTTTCAGACTGTGGGAGGAAAGCGAAGCACCCGGACGAAACCCACGCAGACACGGGGAGAACGTGCGGACTCCGCACAGACAGTGACCCAAGCTGGGAATCGAACCCGGGTCCCTGGCGCTGTGAGGCCGCAGTGTTAACCACTGTGTCACCGTGCTGCCGAATTGGTGCTAAATTGTGGATCGATCGTGCTGCTGAATCACCCATTCTAGGAATCGATCAAATCACTTGTCTTCAGGCTCTTCAAGTTGTTAGACATGACTTCAAGCCGTGCACCCCACCCCCCCGCCCCCCCCACACACAACACCTTTCTCCCCACCCTCCCCAACACCTTTCTCCCCCACCCCCCGCAACCCCGTGCTAGACAGGATGGGAGTTAACCTCCGGAGACCTAAGGACATTTAAGGGTAAAAAGAAACCAAAAGCTGGAAGTTTTTAAGAGGTCCAATGCAGTTAATTTACTGCACTATCCAGGCCATAACAAAACCCTGCTCAAAAAACAGTTGGGATAAATGTCAGTGAAATGTATTTGCCAATGCAGCATATTATCTATGGTTTGAAATGTTTGTGGGGAGGTCACGGAATACAGCAAATAACTTACTGGTGATGGAACAGATTGAGCCCAAAGGCAAAGTGAGTGGGTGACACTCTTTCCAATGCACTGGACATGTCCTATTGACCCCATGTCACTAATTATCATTGTACCACGTATTTGTACGATACCATCTTATCCATGCATCTCGATAACATTAAATATATATACTATGTGTCACCTCTTCCTTCCTCCTGACCCATCTGCCCTCATTAATGCAGCAGGGGTGGAGACAGGCTATTAACTGACTATTAATTGACCACATGAGGGCTTCAATAGGCCAAAGGGTGGGTGGGCTGCCTGATGTCTTATCCGTCCACCGTGTTATTGGGAGGGCGGGGAACTTGGGGGTGGGCAGGAAGACACTATGCTTGCCACCCGTCCTATTTGATGTAACCCTCCCACTGCCTGCAAATATGTTATGATGTGGAGATGCCGGCGTTGCACTGGGGTAAGCACAGTAAGAAGTCTCACCACACCAAGTTAAAGTCCAACTTTGACTGTGTTGGACTTTAACCTGGTGTTGTGAGACTTCTTACTGTGTCCACCCCAGTCCAACGCCAGCATCTCCACATCACAACATATTTGCACAGTAAGAAGTCTCACAACACCAAATATGTTGGCCAGGAGGATCTTAACGTTCCCCCCATTGAGTCATTGTGGCACAGGAGGAGGCCATTCAGCCCATTGAGTGCATGCTGGTTCTCTGGAGAACTGTCCAATCAGTCCACACCCCCTCTCTCTATTCCTGTAGCCCTCAGGTTTACTTCCCTCAAGTAAAATCCCCTCATCGCCACACTCCGGTACCTGTTCGGGCACACTGAGGGAGAATTTAGCATGGTCAATGCACCCTAACCAGCACGTCTTTCGGACTGTGTGAGGAAACCGGAGCACCCAGAGGAAACCCACACAGACACGGGGAGAATGTGCTGACTCCACACAGACAGTGACCCAAGCGGGAATCGAACCCGGTTCCCTGGTGCTCTAAGGCAACAGTGCTAACCACTGTGCCACCCAGTTTTCCTTTGAAGTGATTCATCTTCTCCACCCTCAGTCTCGGAGGCAGTGAGTTCCAGGTCACTACTGCTCGTGATGTGAAAAGATTCCGTTTCCCATCCCCCCCACCGCCCCCGCCGGCTTCATCTCTTTTACCCAAAATCTTAAACATGTGTCCTGATTTGATGGAGGATTCCCTGTTGTGAGGTTGCTGGTATACAAAGCAAGGGCTGGGATTTTCCGACCGCTTTGACCGGCGGGATCTTCCGGTCCTGCTGATGGCGCGACCCAGCGGCAAGGGTCTCCCAGCGGCAAGGGTCTCCCAGCGGCAAGGGTCTCCCAGCAGCGAGGGTCTCCCAGCGGCAAGGGTCTCCCAGCGGCAAGGGTCTCTCAGTGGCAAGAAGTACATTCCTCGGGGAAACTCTATTGACCACAGAGGGACCAGAATGTCCCACTGTCGTCCATTGGCGGCGGAGCACCACCGAAACACGTGGCAGGTTGTGTGGAAAATCCCACCCACGGACTCTGTCCCGAAACAGCAAATAGAACAGCAGATAGCACAGGAGAACACACCGCCTGGAAGAGATTATGGGCTGGATGCAAGAACAGTCCTCTTCCATTATATAGTTGGGTTGTTCTGTTCTTTACAGACTCCCTGTATCAATCCAGTCAGATCTGCTCCCTTTTCTTGTTCATCTCAATTTCCTGTTTTAATAATTCCCTCAGCCCGCTCCCTGTTCCATCTCGCTGAGGGTCAGACACCCAGAAAACCCAGCTGGAATTGTCTGTACACCGGACACATTTGAAACTATCCCGTTTGACATCCAGTGAATTGAAATTTGGACTCAGTGCCTCGATGCAGGGACACTTTGCTAGGCCCTGGTTCTCGATAGGTTGCCTGTCTGGCCTCCGTGCTCCAAATCGACCTGAGTGACCCTCGACCCCACCTGTCCCAGCCCAAACTGCCTGACATCTGCACACACACTGTCAGTGACTTTTAAGAGGCGCCTTGACAGCTATAGTAAGAAGTCTCACAACGACCAGGTTAAAGTCCAACAGGTTTATTTGGTAGCACAAGCCACAAGCTTTCGGAGCACTGCCCCTTCATCTGGTGAGTCCTTCATCAGGGGCAGTGCTCCGAAAGCTTGTGGCTTGTGCTACCAAATAAACCTGTTGGACTTTAACCTGGTGTTGTGAGACTTCTTACTGAGCTTACCCCAGTCCAACGCCGACATCTCCACATCTTGACAAATATATGAATAGGATGAGAATAGAGGGATATGGTGCCTGGAAGAGTATGGAGGGTTTTAGTTCAGTCGGGCAGCATGGTTGGTGCAGGCTTGGAGGGTCGAAGGGCCTGTTCCTGTGCTGTAATTTTCTTTGTTCTTTGTATATCAGTATTGTTGGAACTCACTGCTGTTCATTGTGATATTCTCCATTTTTATTCTTTTTCAAACTTTATTTATACATTGTTATTAATTATTTTCCAGACTTTATTTCATATATCACTTATTCATTGAATGTGGCCCAGGATAGGCTATCTGATTTTATTCCCACAGTGTTGGTTGTGATTTTGGATGTGGGACCCGTCAGGTGGCGCAGTGGTTAGCGCTGCTGCCTCATAGTGCCAGGGACCCGGGTTCGATTCCCGGCTTGGGTCACTGTCTGTACAGAGTCTGCATGTTCTCCCCATGTCTGCGTGGGTTTCCTCCAGGTGCTCCAGTTTCCTCCCACAGTCCGAAAGACGTGCTGGTTAGGTGCATTGGCCATGCTAAATTCTCCCTCAGTGTACCCGAACAGGTGCCGGAGTGTGGCGACTAGGGGATTTTCACAGTAACTTCATTGCAGTGTTGATGTAAGCCTACTTGTGACACCAATAAATAAGCTTTAATGTAGATTTTGTAATATTAATAAATTTTTCGTTTTTATTCTCTTTTGATGACATTCTGAAAATCAGTAATATTTTGAAGAGGATCTTAAACGCTGGGCCTGAGCGTATTTCAAACTGATCCTGCTTTGTGGTTGTGTAATATTTTGTTCAGGTGGCCTGCAGGTCCCCACCTCTGCACTCTTTGGTTACAAGTTGTAAAGTTTAATGCTTGACTTGTTTACAACTTTGAGTCGAGCTGCGTTCCGTGGGGCTGCAGGCGCTGCGATTGAGGGGAACATCTCAGACCACCCAAACCCGTAAATACACGGCTATTTTGGGAAGCTGGAAGCTGCCACCAAACAGAGATGAGGGAATCCCTGCTGGAATGCTCAGGGCCTTGAGGGCTGGACACAGGAAGGGAGGCTGAGTGGGAAGCTGAAGGCCTTAATGTATGGAGGGGGTGAGGGGCAGGAAAGGGCGTGCTCCCCCCTGGTTGTTTTAACATCAGAAAGCAAAGCAGAGGCACTGTGAGTGGGAGCTGAATAATTGGAATGAGTGCCCTGCGGGGAGAGACTAGAGGGGGAGCTGGATAATTCATAGAATCCCTACAGTGCAGAAGAGGCCATATGGCCCATTGAGTCTGCACCGACTCTCTGACAGAGTATCTCACCCAGGCCCATTCCCCATTCTATCCCTGTAACTTCACACATTTACCATGGGGTTCGAGCACCTGGGGCAGGGTAACCAGTGAGGGGAGAGGCATTTAGTGGTGGCTTCTTGCCCCCTCATGTCAGCATTCTGCAGGGACCGCTCCCTCCATAACTCCCTGGTCCACTCCTCCATCACCCCCAACTCCCCATCCCCTTCCCACAGTGTAATCGCAGAAGGTGTAACACCTGCCCCTTTACCTCCTCCCTCCTCACCATTCAACGCCCCAAACACTCCTTTCAGGCTAAGCAGCATTTCACTTGTACTTCCTTCAATTTGGTCTATTGTATTCACTGCTCCCAATGCGGTCTCCTCTACACTGGGGAGACTAATCACAGACTGGGTGACCGCTTTGTGGAGCACCTTCACTCACTTTGCAAGCATGACCCTAACCTTCCTGTTGCATGCCATTTTAACTCAGTACCTTGCTCTCATGGACGCATGTCTGTCCCTGGCCTGCTGCAATGCTCCAGTGAAGCCCGATGCAAGCTTTTATCTAAATATTCCACACATGTATTACCTCAATGCAAAACACCCCCTTGCCCTCTCTCTCCCCCACCTCCGCTTGGCCTTCTGTTGTTTACTCTTAAAGTTGAAACCTTTTTGTTGCAGTTTCTTTTGCTCGAACTTTCTCCCTCCTCTCCGTTTCTGACGAAGGGTCCATGATTCAATGTTAACTATTTCACTCCTGATGGATGCTGCCAGACCTGCTGAGTTTTCCCACCTTCTGCTGTCCTTTGATATCAGATTTGGTTCATTTCTTAGATTTGGACTCTGGTCGGATTTGCTTGTTTGATCAACTTTTGGCTCGCTTGTCGACCTGAGCCCCCAACTTCTCTTATAGAAAAATAGAAGATAGGAGCAGGAGGAGGCCATTCGGCCCTTCAAGCCTGCTCCGCCATTCATCACAATCATGGCTCATCATCCAACTCATTAGCCTAATCCTGCTTTCTCCCCATAACTTTTGATCCCTTTCGCCCCAAGTGCTCTATCCAGCTGCCTCTTGAATACATTCAATGTTTTGGCCTCAAGTACTTCCTGTGGTAATGAATTCCACAGGTCTTTTGGTGAAGAGATGTCTCCTCACCTCCATCCTAAATGGTCTCCCCGAATCCTCTGACTGTGACCCTGGTTCTGAACTCCCCCACCATCGGGAACATCCTCCCTGCATCTACCCTGTCTAGTCCTGTTAGAATTTTATAAGTCTCTATGAGATTCCACCCCCCCCCTCATTCGCCTAGAAAACAGTCCTAACGTACTCAATCTCTCCTCATACATCAGTCCCGCCATCCCCGGAATTATGGACAGGAGAGCAAGAGAAAGTTAACTTCCTTGTCCTCTCCCCGTCAGTCTGTAAGCTGGGGTGTTTTGGAATTATTATTAAAGTAGGCTGTGGCGTGTTTCCCCAAACCCTAAGTTTGTTTGATCCGATTTACGAAGAACTCGCAACACATTTGTCTCGTGATTAACTCAAAAGGTTGGTTTATTCACCTTCAAACTTGGTTAGGGAAGGGTGCAGTTTGCGACCTCACAAACACACGTATACAGTACAGAAGGGGTAGAAAAGAGGGAGATTGACACCAATGGGTAACAACAGTAAAAGAAGCACAGACATCAACATTAATTCACGTGATTTACAGAGTCTGAGAGGTCAAATTCCAGAGGGTAGAGTCTATCTTTGTGGAAGAGTGCAGTCCAAATGAGTTTCTGGTTAGACAACAACACGGAAATTCTTGAGGAGCTGAGAAATTGTGGCCAGCTGCACATCCCACTCAGGCCCTATACCCAAATTTTTACCCCGCTAATCCCCCTAACCTACACATCTTGGGACACTAGCATGGCCAATCGACCTAACCCCCACATCTTTGGAGTGTGGGAGGAAACTGGAGCACCCAGAGGAAACCCACGCAGACACAGAGAAAATGTGCAAACTCCACACACACACTGGCCCGAGGACGGAATTGAACCGGGGTCCCTGGCGCTGAGGAAGCAGTGCTAACCACTGTGCCACCGTGCCGCCCCTATCACACCGTCTGTGTCACAGGACACGCACAATGCTGGTTCCAGCCTCTAATCTTGTTAGATTTTATACTGTGTCACGTGATAGCCACTCCAGCATTCCCCACATTGTAATGCACTGAACCGCTTGGCTAGATTTCCCAAGAAAACCTTTAATGAGGATAAAGCGCACAAGCCATTGTTTTAGAGCCAGACACTCGGCTCTCACTTGTCATCAGAAGTGTGGAGTGTTTAATCATTCCGAGTAACCATTTAGATGGATTAATGGCTGAGACTGAATGTAATAATAATCCCATATTTTATACCTTCCTAGTGAACTGTAGCTGCACAGAGTTAAAAGGGACACTTGGCAAGTGTTTCAATTCCTTAATCCATGGACAGCCGTGGATTTGAACTGTGACAATTCCAAATAAACATTTTAGGAAAATCTTTCGCTGCTTCGAACTCTCCTTCGCACATTAAGTGAAGAGCTCTTGAGTTACAAGAAGAAGCACAGACACTTCCGTTTGATAGGCAATCCATACCGTGGGAGTGGTCATTGGTCCACAGCTAAGGAGAGCGCAAACGTCCATGAACGGTTCAGAGTCACCTCTTCAGGTTGCAGTGAAAGGGTGTTTGTACACGTGAGACCACGGTGAAACTTGTTTCTCTCCCTTTCCATCATTCCTCCTTGATGTTCTGGACTTCACCCAAGTGGCCATTTTATTCGCCCATGACCTTTGACAGGGAGTGCTTCCTGTTCTCTCCAATCTTGCCCTTACCCATTGTCAACCTGCCATGTTTTAGGAGAATCAGTGGAAAGGGTGGGGGTGGTGGGGGAGAAATTGAAACAGCAGATTGTACTTTTATACTTTGGGGTGGCACAGTGGTTTGCACTGCTGCCTCGCAGCGCCAGGGCCCTGGGTTCAATTCCAGCCTCAGGTCACTGTCTGCGTTGGAGTTTGCACTTTTTCCCCGTGTCTGCATGGGTTTCCTCCAGGTGCTCTGGTCCAAAGTCCCACAGTCCAAAGATGTGCGGGTTAGTGGATTGGCCATGTTAAATTGAGTGTCGGGGGACTAACAGGGTAAAAATATGGGGTTGCGGGAATAGGGCCTGGGTGAGACTGTGGTCGGTGCAGACTTAATGGGCCAAATGGCCTCCTCCTACACTGTAGGGAATCTATGATTCTATCATGTCAATGCAACTCATAGAGCCATAGACGTTTACAGCATGTAAACAGGCCCTTCGGCCCAACTTGTCCATGCCGTCCTTTTTTTACAAATGACTAAGCTAGTCCCAATTGCCCGCGCTTGGCCCATATCCCTCTATACCCATCTTACTCATGTAACTGTCTAAACGCTTTTTAAAAGACAAAATTGTACCCTCTTCTACTACTACCTCTGGCAGCTTGTTCCAGACACTCACCACCCTCTGTGTGAAAAAATTGCCCCTCTGGACACTTTTGTATCTCTCCCCTCTCACCTTAAACCTATACCCTCTAGATTTAGACTCCTCTCCCTTTGGGAAAATATATTGACTATCTAGCTGATCTATGCCCCTCATTATTTTACAGACCTCAATAAGATCACCTCTAAGTCTCCTATGCTCCAGAGAAAAAGGTCCCAGTCTATCCAGCCTCTCCTTATAACTTAATCCATCAAGTCCCGGTTGCATCCTAGTAAATCTTTTCTGCACTCTTTCTAGTTTAATAATATCCTTTCTATAATAGGGTGACCAGATTTGCACACAGTATTCCAAGTGTGGCCTTACCAATGTCTTGTACAACTTCAACAAGATGTCCCAACTCCTGTATTCAATGTTCTGACCAATGAAACCAAGCATGCGGAATGCCTTCTTCACCACTCTGTCCACCTGTGACTCCACTTTCAATGAGCTATGAACATGTGCCCCTAGATCTCTTTGTTCTAAACTCTTCCCAGCGCCCTACCATTAACTGAGTAAGTCCTGCCCTGGTTCAATCTACCAAAATGCATCACCTCGCATTTATCTGAATTAAACCATTATGGATTCAGCAACTGTGGGGTGGGAGGGAGGGAGGGGAGGGGGTGAGGGAATGGGGATTGGTATCCCAAGAACTGGCTGCACAGATAGATGTCGGGGCACATAGGTATTTATTTGCAGGTCTCACTCGCTCTCTCTCCAGGATGGGCCCCGGCAGATCTCCAGACACTCAGGGCCACATGACCTGTTCCCTTAAAAGGGCTAAGCCCCCAACATACATGACAGCAACAATCTTCTCTTGCGTTTTATGTTAGTTTGATCAGTAATAGTAAAGCACCCCAATGCTCTCAATGACTCTCAATATTTTTAATGACTAAAAAGCATTTGGACAGTTACATGGGTAAGATGGGTGTAGAGGGTTATGGGCCAAACGCGGGCAATTGGGACTGGCTTAGTGGTTTCAAAAAAAGGGTGGCATGGACAAGTTGGGCCGAAGGGCCTGTTTCCGTGCTGTAAACCTCTATGACTCTATGATTATGTGACTATGACTATGATTCTATGCCTATAATTCTCGGATATGGATACGGTCAGAGTGATTGACAACTTGAAGAAGGTATTAATCATCGTTTTACATGTCAGTCGTCACTCTGTGATAGCATTGTTGCCTCTAAGTCACAAGGCAATGGATCCAACTTTAAAATTTTAATTGATTTATTTGACAGCAAAGCCCTTTGGGAAGTCCTGAGGACATGAAAGGCACTATATAAATGCAGATTTTTTTTTTGCAATTTTAATCCACTGCGACAGTGGAAATTGTCTGTGCGCCAGCATTCTATAATCAGTCCATCCTTAAAATCCATTTGTTACATTGCTTACTTGACAGAGGTTCAAATGAACATCGTTAATGGGCTAAAACTCAATCAAACTGTTTAGCTTTTACATTTTTTTAAGGGAATGGGTGTGAAAGGTTAAATACAGTCGGTCCATAAATCGACACTGTTCAGCTGTCAAAACCTCTTTCTTTGGAATGAGGGTAGATGTCCTCCCATTGCGGCTGGCCCGGGTATCCCGGGTATTGCTGAGGTGATGGTCAATGAGGGGCAAAGTTTCATTTGCAGAGGTGGTTCCCAATCCACTGGTCGACATCACTGCTAAAACATCCGTAAAGTGTGTTGTTCCCAACGGGTGCTGCCAGCAATCTTTCCTCAGCAAATACTCATGTGGAGCACTGTGGATATAAAGTTTACAGTTTTAAAGTTTAGTTATTAGTGTCACAAGGCTTACATTAACACTGCAATGAAGTTACTGTGAAAATCCCCTCGTCGCCACACTCCGGCGCCTGTTTGGGTACATTGAAGGAGAATTTAGCATGGCCAAGGACATAGATCGGTTGGAGACTTGGGCAGAGAGGTGGCAAATGGAGTTTAATCCGGACAAATGTAACTTAATGCATTTTGGAAGGTCTAATACAGATAGGAAATATACAGTAAATGGCAGAACCCTTAAGATTATTGATAGGCAATGGGATCTGGGTGTACAGGTACACAGGTCACTGAAAGTGGCAATGCAGGTGGAGAAGGTAGTCAAGAAGGCATACTTGCCTTCATCAGCCGGGGCATTGAGTTTAAAAATTGGCAAGCCATATTGCAGCTTTATAGAACCTTAGTTAGGCCACGCTTGGAATATGGTGTTCAATTCTGGTCGCCACACCACCAGAAGGATGTGGAGGCTTTGGAGAGGGTACAGAAAAGACTTACCAGGATGTTGCCTGGTATGGAGGGCATTAGCTATGAGGAGAGGTTGGAGAAACTTGGTTTGTTCTCACTGGAATGGTGGAGGTTGAGGGGCTATCTGATAGAAGTCTACAAGATTATGAGGGGCATGGACAGAGTGGATATGCAGAAGCTTTTTCCTAGGATGGAAGAGTCAATTACTAGGGGGCATAGGTTTAAGGTGCAAGGGGCAAGATTTAAAGGAGATGTACGAGGCAAGTTTTTTACACAGAGGGTGGTGGGTGCCTGGAACTCGCTGCTGGGAGAGGTAGTGGAAGCAGATACGATAGTGAGTTTTAAGGGTTGTCTTGACAAATACATGAATAGGATGGGAATAGAGGGATATGGTCCCCAGAAGGGTAGGGGGTTTTAGTTCAGTCGGGCAGCATAGTCGATGCAGCCTTGGAGGGCCGAAGGGCCTGTTCCTCTGCTGTAATTTTTTTTGTTCTTTGTAATGCACCTAACCAGCATGTCTTTTGGACTATGGGAGGAAGCCAGAGCACCCGGAGAAAACCCACGCAGACACGGGGAAAACGTGCAGACTCTGCACAGACAATGACCCAAGCCGGAAATCATACCCGGGTCCCTGACACTGTAAGGGAGTAGTGCTAACCACTGTGCCACCGTGCTGCCCATTAAAGGTGCTATGTAAATGCAGAGTTTAGTTGTCGTTCAGTTGTGCTGGTTCATCTCACCTTAGCTAAATTGAGCAGCTGTAAGAGGACCCCACTCCTGGGTTCAGCCGTGGTGGAGATCCTCTTCAACATGGCGAAAGTGGTGCCAATCCTAAGCTTTGCCCCAAACACTGCACTTACCATTCTTGTGGGGGCAGGAATGGGGGTAGGACGCATTTTGTATAGTTTACAGTGGCGGTTGGCCATTTAAATCACTAACTGTTTCCTCTGAACTCAGCCTGAGGACTGTGAAACCTAAAATGTGCAGAATAGATGTGGTAAGAGCAGGTGGATACAGGGCACGAGGTGGCATGCATTGGTATGGATGGGGCATGGGGAGTTTGCGTGGGGTGGGGGAGCGGGGTGAGGGAATGTGAGGCGTGAGGGCCAGAGGGATGTTTTTTGCTTTTTAGAAATTTTTGGTCGCAGGGTCAAAGCCCCGAGGTAAGCTTACTGCGCAGTTTCGTCACTTCTTCTCAGGCCACGACCTTTAATCTAAATTAACCATTTTAAAAATTGGATTCACGGAGTCGGGAATGCTTCCCCACTGCGTGCACCTGACCCGGGAGAGAAGATTTGGACCCTGGTGGACGTTGTAAATGAAACCCCCATATATCCCAGACACTAATTTTAATGTATAAATAACCACAGGGCTCTCCATCCAAGATACAGTATCTTGATGTGTGCTTCTCATGGGTGCCAGGAACTGCAACAGAAACCTTACGTCCCTCACACGTTGATGGGACGACACGGTGGCACAGTGGTTAACACTGCTGCCTCACTGCGCCAGGGAGCCGGGTTCGATTCCCGGCTTGGGTCACTGTGTGGAATCTGCACGTTCTCCCCATATCTGCGTGGGTTTCCTCCGGGTGCTCTGGTTTCCTCCCACGGTCTAAAGTTAGGTGGATTGGCCAGGCTAAATTTCCCCTTAGTGTCTCAAGAGGTGTAGGTCAGGGGGATTGACCAGGGTAAATGACTGGGGTTGCAGCGATAGGGCGGGGGGAGAGGGCCTGGGTAAGATAGTCCTGCAGCGATTCAGTGCAGACCTGATGGGCTGAATGGTCTCTTCTGCACTGTAGGGATTCAACGACAGTGGCCGACACTTAAAACCAAAATTTTCCTATTGTTCCCGTTGATCGGACATCCTTAAAGTTAAGTATCAAAAAATAATTGACTCTCAAAAAATTTGTAACTTAAAACATTTTTTCCAACATTTTTTTTCACCCAAGACAAAGGGAGAAATGAGCTGTAAAACCACATCAGCTTTTTGATGGGCTGACGGGAATAAGGGCAGTGCAGTACTGAAACCACAGTTCTGTGGTTAAAAGAAGGACATGGAGGTTTCTGATGCAGTGGATGGAGACTGAGAGGTGTAATCTGCAGCACCGAGTAACAGAGTTCTTGTAGTACGATTCCATTTTTTTTCAAATCCTTATATTGGGTGAGGTTCTCCAGCCTCCCAGCTGCGTGTTTCCCGCCAGCGGGATGTGGCGCGCTGTTTGCTAGCAGCGGGATTCTCTGGTCCCGCCGCTGTCAATGGGAATTCCCACTGATGTCACCTCAGGCCGGCGGGACCGGAGAATCCCGTGAACGGCTGGAGAATTCCGGCCATTGTCCTTTAGGAAAACACGACTGCTTTCAGTACAACCAAGCAGGGCTCTTGTGTGTGGGATATCAATTGTTTGGATTGACGATTGGGGTAGCACAGTGGGTTAGCACCGTGGCCTCACAGCACCAGGGCCCCGGGTTCGATTCCCGGCTTGGGTCACTGTCTGTGCGGAGTCTGCACGTTGCCTGCATGGATTTCCTCCGGGTGCTCCTGTTTCTTCTCACATTCTGGAAGATGTGCTGATTAGGTGCGTTGGCCGTGCTAAATTCTCCCTCAGTGTTACCCGAACAGGCGCTGGAGTGTGGCAACTAAGGGATTTTCACAGTAACTTCATTGCAGTGTTAATATAAACTCATTTGTGACATTAATGAAGTAAACTTTTTAAAAAATGTTTTCTCTCTTGAAGTGTAAGAATGGCCGGTTGCCATTTCCTTCAATGAATGAGATACTGTGGCGAAACAGAGCCAATAAGAATTGAATGTTTGCCCCCCCCACTCTTTCATTTGTTTTATTTATCCTGCATTTTGGAGAGTCACTATTATAAAGAAAAATACATAAAGAAGCTGCTCTGACCGAGCTGTGACGAACAGCGTGAATGGAACAAAGTATTTGTTCAGAAGTGTTGAAAAGCTTTCAGTCAAAGAACAAAGAACAACACAGCACAGGAACAGGCCCTTCGGCCCTCCAAGCCCGTGCCGCTCCCTGGTCCAAACTAGACCATTCTTTTGTATCCCTCCATTCCCACTCCGTTCATGTGGCTATCTAGATAAGTCTTAAACGTTCCCAGTGTGTCCGCTTCCACCACCTTGCCCGGCAGCGCATTCCAGGCCCCCACCACCCTCTGTGTAAAATACGTCCTTCTGATATCCGTGTTAAACCTCCCCCCCTTCACCTTGAACCTATGACCCCTCGTGAACGTCACCACCGACCTGGGAAAAAGCTTCCCACCGTCCACCCTATCTATGCCTTTCATAATTTTATACACCTCTATTAGGTCACCCCTCATCCTCCGTCTTTCCAGTGAGAACAACCCCAGTTTACCCAATCACTCCTCGTAACTAAGCCCTTCCATACCAGGCAACATCCTGGTAAACTCCTCTGCACTCTCTCTAAAGCCTCCACGTCCTTCTGGTAGTGTGGCGACCAGAACTGGGCGCAGTATTCCAAATGCGGCCGAACCAACGTTCTATACAACTGCAACATCAGACCCCAACTTTTATACTCTATGCCCCGTCCTATAAAGGCAAACATGCCATATGCCTTATTCACTACCTTCTCCATCTGTGACGTCACCTTCAAGGATCTGTGGACTTGCACACCCAGGTCCCTCTGCATATCTACACCCTTTATGGTTCTGCCATTTATCGTATAGCTCCCCCCTACATTAGTTCTACCAAAATGCATCACTTCGCATTTATCTGGATTGAACTCCATCTGCCATTTCTTTGCCCAAGTTTCCAGCCTATCTATATCCTTCTGTAGCCTCTGACAATGTTCCTCACTATCTGCAAGTCCAGCCATTTTCGTGTCGTCCGCAAACTTACTGATCACCCCATTTACACCTTCTTCCAGATCGTTTATATAAATCACAAACAGCAGAGGTCCCAATACAGAGCCCTGCGGAACACCACTAGTCACAGGCCTCCAGCCGGAAAAAGACCCTTCCACTACCATCCTCTGTCTTCTGTGACCAAGCCAGTTCTCCACCCATCTCGCCACCTCCCCCTTTATCCCATGAGATCCAACCTTTTGCACCAACCTACCATGAGGGTCAGCGATGGCAGCACCTTGACAGCCCTTTAGCTTCTCCCATCAATAGGTTAGTTTGTTCAGTTTGGCCGTGCTTTCAGAGGAATTGAAAATGTCACAATAGAGGTAGGGGGTGGTGCTTGTGAGATTCAGGCAAAGGTACGTTTCGGGGACTATGAAGTTAGGGCATGTGCGCTAACCTTTAGCCAGCAAACGCTGGCACCGTCCGCGTTACCTGGGCAACTCCAGAACATCCAAGAGTCTATGATCGTGTGACCTGTGCAAACATGTTTTTGCACTGGCGTGTACCTTCAGCTGTGAATATCATACAATCCCTACAGCGCAGAAAGAGGCCATTCAGCCCATAAAGTCTGCACTGACTCTCTAACAGCGCATCCCACCCAGGCCCTATCCCCCTAACCCCCACCTATTTACCTCGCTTATCCCCCTCATCCACATGTCCTGGGACACTAAGGGGCAATTTATAGCATGGCCAATCAACCTAACCGGCACATCTTTGGACTGTGGGAGGAAACTGGGGCACCCAGAGGAAACCCACACAGACACGGGGAGAGCGTGCAGATTCCACACAGACAGTCACCCAAGCCAGGAATCGAACCCGGGTCCCTGGTGATGTGAGGCAGCAGTGGTAACCACTGTGCGACCGTGCCGGCCCAATATACTCAACATTCCATCACTCGAGTTGGAGGGAGAACAACACGAGTACACTGGCGGGAGATGTGTCGAATGCACAGTTGGTGGGATTTTAGTTTTTGGTATTTCCAGATCACTGTGTTTATTGGTATCCAGGTTAAAAGCAGCTTGAAGAGAGGTGTTGCCCCTTTTTGTACAAGATATACATAACTGGGAGATGATTACGTTCCTCTTTAGGATTGTTTGCACTGTTTATAGATAGCTGGTGTATGTATTTGATTAATTGTTGCTGGTGTGTAGATAGTATAACCTTTAGAGCAGGAAAGGTCTTTACTTGCAAGGGGATTCGAGTATAAAAGTCGCAATGTGCTGCTGCAGCTGTTCCGGGCCTTAGTGAGACCACATGTGGACTTTGTACAGTTTTGGTCCATTTGCTTAAGAGTGGTCTTGCTTACTTACTGTGTTTTTTACACAGAGGGTGGTGGGTGCCTGGACCTCGCTGCCGGGAGAGGCAGTGGAAGCAGATACGATAATGACTTTTAAGGGGCATCTTGACAAATACATGAATGGGATGGGAATAGAGGGATATGGTCCCTGGAAGGGTAGGGGGTTTTAGTTTAGTCGGGCAGCATGGTTGGTGCAGGCTTGGAGGGCTGAAGGGCCTGTTCCTGTGCTGTAATTTTCTTTATTCTTTATGACTGCATTATGACTGTTGTCTGACACTGGGTCAAAATCCTGGAATTCCCTCCTGAACAGCCCTGTGGATGTACCTACACAATGTGGAGATGCCGGCGTTGGACTGGGGTAAACACAGTAAGAGTTTTAACAACACCAGGTTAAGGTCCAACAGGTTTATTTGGTAGCAAATGCCATTAGCTTTTGGAGCCCTGCTCCTTCATCAGACGGAGTGGATATCTGCTCTCAAACAAGGCAAACAGAGACACAAAATCAAGTTACAGAATACTGATTAGAATGCGAATCCCTACAACCAACCAGATCTTAAAGATACAGACAATGTGAGTGGAGGGAGCATTAAGCACCTGTGCCTAATGCTCCCTCCACTCACATTGTCTGTATCTTTAAGACTTGATTAGCTGTAAAGATTCGCATTCTAATCAGTATTCTGTAAATTGATTTTGTGTCTCTGTTTGCCTTGTTTGGGAGCAGATATCCACTCCATCTGACGAAGGCACAGGGCTCCGAAAGCTAATGGCATTTACTACCAAATAAACCTATTGGACTTTAACCTGGTGTTGTTAACACTCTTACTGTGATGTAGCTACACCACATGGATTGCAGTGGTTCAAGAAGGCAGCTCACCAACACCTTCTCAAGGGGCAGTTATGGATTGGCAATAAATGTTGCTTCTCGGCCTTTTGGCTAAGATCAAGTGTAGTATGGATCGCCTGCACTTGGTTGGGGTCATTGGGTTACGCTGAGGCTTCATATGTTTCATATGAAGCAATTTTTAAAAGCGGCATCTTGGCCTTTTGGCTAAGATGCAAATGAGCTCAAGTCTTGGAGGAGGATCCTCCCCCTTCTCCAATCAGCTTGACTCATGTAGATCGGGCCCAGGACAGGGTGGTTTTGGTCTCCCGTCCTGTCTTGTCAGCCTGGATCAGAAATGTCTCAACTTGTTGAGACTCTGAATTGGATTTGATTTGATTGAATTGGAAAAGTATAAAAAAAAAATAAATGTTGGCCTAACCAGCGGCACCCACACATCCCACGAACATCCCAGTGCGGAGCCCCAGTGCCGGGCCCCAGTGCGGAGCCTCAGTGCGGTGTCCCACTGCATTGCCCAAGTACTCTGTCGCCCGGTTTCTACCCCCCCCCCCCCCCCCCCCCCCCCGCCCCCATATCCTTTGATCCGGTTAGCCCCAAGAACTATTTTCAACTACTTTCTGGGGTAGTGAATTCCACGCATTCACCACTTTCTGGTGAAGAAATTTCTCGTTACCTCAGTCCTAAAAGGTTTACCCCTTATCCTCAAACTATGACCCCTAGTTCTGGACTCTCCCACCATTGGGAACTACCCTGTCTAACCCTGTTAGAATTTTATAAGTTTCTATGAGATCCCCTCTCACTCTTCTTCCAGTGAATGCAATCCTAACCAACTTAGTCTCTCCTCATATAACAGACCTGCCATCCCGAGAATCAGCCTGGTAAACCTTCGCAGGACTCCCTCTATAGCAAGGACACCAAAATTGCACACAGTACTCCAGGTGTGGCCTCACCAACGCCCTATACAATTGCAGCAAAACATCCCCATCCCTATACTCAAATCCTCTCGCTATGAAGGCCAACATATCATTTGCCTTCTTTACTGCCTGCTGTACCTGCACGCTTACTTTCATAGATTGTGTATTATCCATCGCCTATATTTGCTCCTACATGTCGGAATTCTGGCCACTTGCCCACCCTCGATTTTCACCACTGCTCCATTGGCGGCTGTGCCTTTAGACTGGGCCCTAAGCTCTGGAATCTCTTCCTTCCCCTGTCTCTCTCTCTCTCTCTCGCCTCCTTTAAACGCTCCACAAAACCTACCGCATTGACCTCGCTTTTTGGTCACCTGACCTAATATCTCCTTATTTGGCTCTGTGTCAGTCTGTCTGATTTTGCTTCTGTGGAGTACCCTTTACTCGTGTGGAGTCCTTTGGAGGGCGTTATACCACATTATAGGGCCTATATAAATGCAATTTGTTGTTGTAAAATCGTCATGATGCATAACCTGTTCACCTGACTGTATGGTGCTGAAGATTGTACAGTCCAGGGAAGGTTCACTCGGTCGATCCCGGGTATGGAGGGATCTTCTTATGAGGAAAGGTTGAGTAGGTTGGGCCTGTACTCATTGGAGTTTAGAAGAATGAGAGGAGACTTTATTGAGACATGTAAGATTCTCAGGGGGCTTGACAAGGTAGATGCTGAGAGGTCATTTCCCCTTGTGGGAGAGTCTTGGATTAGAGGGCATAATCTCAGAGTAAGCGGTCTCCCATTTAGGACTGAGGTGAGGAGGAATTTCTTTCAGAGGGTAGTGAATCTGTGGAATTTCTTTACCACAAAGGGTTGTAAAGGCTGGGTCGTTGATTATGTTCAAGGCTGAGACAGGTGTTTAATCAGTAAGGGAATCGAGGGTTATGGGGATAAGGCAGGAAAGTGAGGACTATCATATCAGATCTGTCATGGTCTCATTGAATGGCAGTGCAGACTCGATGGGCTGAATGGCCTACCTCTGCTCCTACGTCTTATGGTCTTATGAAAAAGCTGAAAGCGTTGTAGTTTGTTGTCAGTTTGCCGCACTGCTCTTACTGTCGGGTTTATCTTTTCAGTTGTCTGCCACTTGCCCTGTATGAACGGAGGACAGTGCACTTCCAGGAACAAATGCCAGTGCTCCCCTAATTTTACCGGCAAGCTGTGCCACATCCCGGTGCAGCCCTCCAATGGCCAACGGCAGCAGTATCAGCACGCTGGCAAAGCTCCGAGCTCTCCGGTAGTTCACTCGACGCACACATTGCCGCTATCAGTCGGTGGAAAGCCTGGCCTACAAAGTAAGGTTCACATTTTCTTTAACCTCCCAGAGACTTTATGTGTGTGTGTGTGTGTGTGTGTCTGAGGGTTTGCATGTGTGTGTTGTGAGTGTTGTGAGGGTGTGTGTATTGTGTTGTGAGGGTGTGTGTGTTGTGTTGTGAGGGTGTGTGTGTGAGGGTGTGTGTGCGTGTGAGGGTGTGTGTGGGTGTGAGGGTGTGTGTGGGTGTGAGGGTGTGTGTGTGTGTGAGGGTGTGTGTGTGTGTGAGGGTGTGTGTGTGTGTGTGAGGGTGTGTGTGTGTGTGAGGGTGTGTGTGTGTGTGTGTGAGGGTGTGTGTGTGTGTGAGGGTGTGTGTGTGAGGGTGTGTGTGTGAGGGTGTGTGTGTGAGGGTGTGTGTGTGTGTGAGGGTGTGTGTGTGAGGGTGTGTGTGTGTGAGGGTGTGTGTGTGTGAGTGTGTGTGTGTGTGAGGGTGTGTGTGTGTGAGGGTGTGTGTGTGTGAGGGTGTGTGTGTGTGAGGGTGTGTGTGTGTGAGGGTGTGTGAGGGTGTGTGTGTGTGAGGGTGTGTGTGTGTGAGGGTGTGTGTGTGTGAGGGTGTGTGTGTGTGTG
Source organism: Mustelus asterias (assembly GCF_964213995.1). Lineage (NCBI taxonomy): Eukaryota > Metazoa > Chordata > Chondrichthyes > Carcharhiniformes > Triakidae > Mustelus > Mustelus asterias. Next base: position 16,439,728 of record NC_135815.1, on the reverse strand, counting down.
TGTGTGTGAGGGTGTGTGTGTGTGGGTGTGTGTGTGTGTGTGAGGGTGTGTGTGTGAGGGTGTGTGTGTGAGGGTGTGTGTGTGTGAGGGTGTGTGGGTGTGAGTGTGAATGTGTGTATATGTGTGTTTTTCTCTCTTCGGTCTATGGGTAAACTAGCGCATTACAACAGAAGCAGGTTTATTCTAGCAGAGTTGGGCAATTGTTTTAGGTTTAATAATAATTCAGAAAACACGGAGATAAAAGAAATCTGTTATCTTCATGCCAGTTAGCGAAACAAAAAAATCCAATGTGCACGGAGAACAAACAATAGCATGGATCAGATGGGCTGAATGGCCTGTTTCTGTTCTGTACTTTCTATCTGATTCTCAGAAGGGATTTTGTTCTCCAAATTGCAGTTCATCAGCAATATAAACTTTCACTTAGACATTCACTAAGCAGTGATTTCAAATCATCAGCACTTCTTGGTAATTTTCACAAGTGCTTCTTAATAGAACTTTTCTCAGTTAAGTTCAGCCGTGTCGAGTCGGCCATCACAGACGGTGAGGAACGTGTAATTGCCCGGTGTCATGGCAACCCGGAGCGATGGGATGGATACTGGGGAGCTCACAAATATCAACTGTGCTGCTGCTTGAATCAGCACAGACAGTTCTTTAATACCAGCACCGACAGTCTGTGTTTATACCGTAATCAAATGCCCCCAAAAGCCCTTCACAGGAGTAGCCACCGAGTCACATAAGGTCAAAAGAGGTCTATTCGAAGGCGGAGGTTTCATAGAATCCCTACAATCTAGAAGAAGGCCATTCCGCTCATCAAGTCTGCACCAACTCTCCAACAGAGCATCTTACACAGGCCCACTCCATATGCCCTATCCCCGTAACCTCACGCATTTACCCCACTAATCCCCCCAACCTATACATTTTTGGACATTAAGGGGTAATTTGCCATGGCCAATCCACCTAATCTGTCCTGTGTACAGTTCTGGTCACCCTATTATAGAAAGGATATTATTAAACTAGAAAGAGTGCAGAAAAGATTTACTCAGATGCTATCGGGACTTGATGGTTTGAGTTATAAGGAGAGGCTGGATGGACTAGGACTTTTTTCTCTGGAGCGTAGGAGGCTGCGGAGTGATCTTATTGAGGTCTATAAAATAATGAGGGGCACAGATCAACTAGATAGTCAATATCTTTTCCCAAAGGTCGGGGAGTCTAAAACTAGAGGGCATAGGTTTACGGTGAGAGGGGAGAGATACAAAAGTGTCCAGAGGGGCAATTTTTTCACACAGAGGGTGGTGAGTGTCTGGAAAAAGCTGCCAGAGGTAGTAGTAGAGGTGGGTACAATTTTGTCTTTTAAAAAGCATTTAGACAGTTACATGGGTAAGAATGGGTATAGAGGGATATGGGCCAAATGCGGGCAATTGGGACTAGCTTAGTGGTTAAAAAAAAAGGGCGACATGGACAAGTTGGGCCGAAGGGCCTGTTTCCATCTGTAAACCTCTATGACTCTATAACCCACACGTCTTTGGAGTGTGGGAGGAAACCGGAGCACCTGGAGGAAACTCACGCAGACATGGGGAGGACGTGCAGATTCCGCACAGACAGTCCCCCGAGGCCGGAATTGAACCCGGGTCCCTGGTGCTGTGAGGCAGCAGTGCTAACCACTGTGCCACCGTGCCGCCCTGTTTAAGGGGTGGAATTCCAGAGCTTTGGGTCTTGGCAGCTGTAGGCACATCAATGGAACAATTAAAATTGGGGTGACCAAGTGACCAGAATTGGAGGAGCGAAGGCAAAAAGAACATTTCAGGCAGAAATCCTTTGCTCAACGTCAGAGTGTGGAACTAAGCGAGCTATTGTTGTGCGAAAGATGTTCAGCTCAGGGTTGGCTGCGGGATCGATGGGGGGCTGCCCTCCTAGATAGGAGCAGAGCATGGGACAGTCCATGGAGATGAATGCTGGTGTAGGGCGTCCGGAGATAAACATACGCTGGAACTCTACCACCTTGCCTGCCACGAATGAGGCCATAAAATCCCGCCCGTAGGAACATAGCAATTAGGAGCAGAAGTCGGCAAATTCAGCCCTTCAAACCTGCTCCGTCATTCAATCAGATCATGGCTGATCTCTCCCTGACCTCAAATCCACCTCCCCACCTGTTCCCCTTATCCCTTTAACCCATTTTAAAATCAGAAATATGTCCATCTCCTTTTTGAAGCCATTCAATGATTCAGACTCCACCGCGCTATGGGGCAGCGAGTTCCACAAATTCACCCCCCTTTGCAAGAAGTAGTTCCTCCTCATCTCAGTTTTAAATCTACTGCCTCTCAGCCTATACCTGTGACCTCTTGCTTGTGATTGCCCCACGAGGGGAAACATTTGGAGTGGAATCTTCTGGCCATGCTCACCCCAAAACTGGAAAATCCCACCTGAAGCCAACAGACATTGTCTGTCCCCTGCTGGGACGGGAAAATTCCCCAGTTGGTCTATGTTTACATTATCAATCCCTTATCGTATTTTATATCCCTCGATCAGACCCCCTCTCATCCTTCTAAACTCCAGCGAGTACAAGCCCAAACTGTTTAATCCCTCCTCATACGTCAACTCTTTCATCCCGGAATCAACCTGGTGAACCTCCTCTGAACTGCCTCCAATGCCACCACATCCTTCCCCAAGTAAGGAGACCAAAACTGGGCACAATACTCCAGATGTGGTCTCACCAGCCTCCTATGCGATGAAGGAACATGGGAGAATCCAATCGGGAATTCAGATGAGAGAGGAGCATTAACACCAGCACAAACCAGCTGGTCTGTTTTTGTGTGGTAAAGCCCTACTGGTGGGAAGGGCTGGAAAAGCCAGCCCACTGAATTACATTATTGACATTAGCTAGCGCAGTTTAGGCCAAGAATCAGATCTGTAAACTTCTGGGAATTGATATAACTTAATACCTCATAGAATCGTAGCATCTCTACAGTGCAGAAGGAGGCCATTCAGCCCATCGGGCCTGCAGTAAATTCAATGTAGTTGGATTGACAATCAAGGCTTCTTGTCAGAGGCTGAAAGATCTGCAGCATAATTGCAGCAACCTCTGTTTTTGTTTCAGTTGTAAACCTTTCTTTCTTAAACTCTGCATTTGCCAATTAATGATTTTAGAAAGTGGTTGAATCAGATCAAAGCCTGTAATCGGTATTGTGCAATGTTGCGACACACTTTGTGAAACTTTCCACTAGTCTGAATAACAACCATACCTGACTCATGGACTTGTCAGCAAATTATAATTAATTAAAGAAACCCATGCCTAGCAACATGGCTAATGAAAACCACAAGAAAAACGTCAGTGGAATAAATCTTCTCTTGCAATCTTTAGGGGTTGCACGGTGGTTAGCACTGCTGTCTCACAGTGCCAGGGACCCGGGTTCGATTCCCGGTCTCGGGTCACTGTCTGTGTGAGCCTGCATGTTCTCCCCGTGTCTGCGTGGGTTTCCTCCGGGTGCTCCGGTTTCCTCCCACAGTCCAAAGATGTGCAGGTTAGGTGCATTGGCCGTGCTAAATTCTCCCTCAGTGTAACCCGAACAGGCGCCGGAGTGTGGTGACTTGGGAAATTTCACAGTAACTTCATTGCAGTGTCAATGTAAGCCTTATTTGTGACAAATAAATAAATAAACTTTTGACATTCTGTTTTATTTATCATTACAATATTTTAATTTTTGGAGTTTTTGTCGTGTTTGTGATCTCTCTGCTGGTGTCGTTATGTTGGCACTCGCACCTGTCGGGCAGGATTTTACAGTCTCACTCGACCTGCGACCAGAAAATCACGCCCGAAGTCAACGGACATTTCCATTGCTCTCCCCTTGCCGCTCCGATTCCGTGGCGGACGGGGCGGTAAAATTCCCGCAATCGTCCTGAGGGTGAAAGCTAGACCGTTGTGGCTTGAGACACCAGATACAAATCAGAAACGTCTTCCTCTGTTGATAACAGTGTTTAAGGGGAAGGCGAAGGCAGCAGGGTGGCACAGCCATTAGCACCGCTGCCTCACAGCGCCAGGGACCCGGGTTCAATTCCAACCTCGAGTCACTGTCTGTGTGGAGTCTACACGTCCTCCCCGTGTCTGCGTGGGTTTTCTCCGGGTGCTCTGGTTTCCTCCTACAGTCCAAAGATGTGCAGGTTAGGTTGATTGGCCATGCTAAATTGACCCTTAGAATCGAAACATGTGTAGGTTAGTGGGATTAAAAAAATGTGTGGGAGTTACAGGAATAGGGCAAAGGGGTGGACCTAGGTAAGATGCTCTGCTGGAGAGTTGGTGCAGATTCAATGGGCTGAATGGCCTCCTTCTGCACTGTAGAGATTCGATGATTCTATGAGGTATTAAGTTATATCGATTCCCAGAAGTTTATACATTTGATTCCTGGCCTAAACTGCACTGGCTAATGCCAATAATGTAACATTGTTGTAGACGTTATATAATTCAGCTTATCGCGATTCACCATCCTCTGTACGCAACACTGTTCCACAGAGGTGTGATTCAATGAGCTGACTTTTCCAGCCCTTCCCACCAGTCGGACTTCCCGGTCCTGCCAAAGGCGACCCCACCGCAATGGGAAGGGCGTGCCATGCACAACTCTGTAGACATTGGTGGGACTGGAAGATCCCGCGGGCAGCCAATGGCAAACGCCCTCTGCTGCTGGGAAACGCGCCGTGCAGAGAGTGGAAAATCCCACTATTAGAATCCCTACAGTGCAGCAGGAGGCCATTCGGCCCACCGAGTCTGTACCGACTCTTTGGCAATGTGTCTGACCCAGGCCCACGCCTCACCCTATAGCCATAACTCTAAGGGGCAATTTAGCACAGCCAATCCATCTAACCTGCACATCTTTGGAAACCGGAGCACCCGGAGGAAACCCAGGCAGACATGGGGAAGATGTGCAAACTCCACACAGTCACCCGAGGTTGGAATCAAACCTGGGTCCCTGGCACTGTGAGGCAGCAGTGCTAACAACTGGTTAAAGTTTATTTATTATTGTCACAAGTCGGCTTACATTAACAATGCAATGAAGTTACTGTGAAAATCCCCTAGTTGCCACTCTCCAGTGGTTGTTCAGGTACACTGAGGGAGAATTTAGCACGGCCAATGTACCTAACCATGTGCCCCCATACCATACATATAGAATCATTGAATCCCTATAGTACAGAAGGAGGCCATTCAGCCCATCAAGTCTGTACTAACCACAATCCCTCCCAGGCCCTATTCCCGTAACCCCACACATTTACCCTGCTAATCTCTCTGACACTAGGGGCAATTTAGCACGGCCAATCCACCTAACCCGCACATCTTTGGACTGTGGGAAGAAACTGGAGCACCCGGAGGAAACCCACGCTGACACAGGGAGAACTTGCAAACTCCACACAGGCAGTGACCCAAGCCAGGAATTGAACCTGGGACCCTGGCACTGTGAGGCAGCCAGTGCTAACCACTGCGCCACCGGGCCACCAATGTGCACTGTCTACATGCAACATGGTATTTACCATGAAAGTAAGCTCTTTACAGGCAGCAATCTGTTTGGACAAATGTTTCCTACAATGATTATTCACCAGTGATATGTTTTTGTTTTTCCTTTCATGACCATATAGTGAAGTTCCCTCCTAACTTAGTGAATATCCATGTTAAGCACCCACCTGAGGCAAATGTACAGATCCACCAGGTGTCCAGAGTGGACAGTTCCTCCTCGGGTCAGAAGGTGAACGTTGTCAAGCCGGGTCAACAGCACATCTCTTACCGCGTTCCGAATCCTTCAGTGCCTCACGTACCGAATTCCGTCTACACCCATCACCAGCAAGTTCGTACTCATCACTATCCCAGAACGCAAACAAAGCTAGGCCGCTGCTTCCAGGAAACTACAGGTACACAGGTGAGACTCTATAGGCCCGGTGCTTGTCTATTTGTTAGCTTTGCAGCAAAGATGCCATCGTTGGATTTGAGCATTCAGTGGTGAACTTAGAACATAAGAACATAGGAGCAGGAGAAGGCCATTTGGCCTCTCATGTCAAGGATGGACACCACACAAATGGACCCTTAGGTTCCTTACTGGATAGCCAAACACAACGGAAATAAAGGATTCTGTAGTGCCAATGGTCTCCATTAGATGCTGCTATTATATTCACTAATTGTGGGGAGGTGGTGGTGTAGTGGTGTTGTCACTGGACTAGAGACCCAGGGTAATGCTCTGGGGAACTGTGTTCGAATCTCACTACGGCAGCTGGTGAAGTTTGAATTCAATCAAAATCTGGAATTCAAACTCTACTGATAACCATGAAACCATTGTCAATTGTTGTAAAAAAACCCATCTGGTTCACTAACGCCCCTTTAGGGAAGGAAATCTGCTGCCCTTACCTGGTCTGGCCTACATGTGACCCCAGAGCCACAGCGATGTGGTTGACTCTTAAACACCCTCTGAGATGGGCAATAAATGCTGACCCAGCCAGCGATGCCCACATCCCATGAGTGAATAATAAAAAATAATGATTTGTATTGAGTTATTATTGCCAAGTCACGCTGTAGACATCTGGAGGCAGGAAATGGTTCCTGCACCAAACTTGCAACATCCCTTCTTCAATCTTACTCTGCCCTTGTTCAGCTGGGAACTGACTAAACTCCAGAAGCTGAATGTCTAATCTTTAACTGTGGAGGTTTGAGGGCACAATGTTGGAAAGTGAGCGGCTGATGCATTTAATTAACAAATCTTTCTGTAATGTATCACCTCGCATCTTTTCAATCTGTTTATATCACAGATCCTTCTGTCAATAGGCTAAACCTTGAGGTGTTTCGGGACCTCTATCTATATACAGTGGACTCCTTTTAAGCTTTATAACAAACTTTCTGTTTGCTGGTGTGGGCCATTAATGAGTTGTGTTAAATTGCTGATCTTTAAAGTAAAGTAAAGTTTATTTATTCGTCACAAGTAAGGCTTACATTAACACTGCAATGAAGTTACTGTGAAATTCCCCTAGTCGCCACCATCCGGCGCCTGTACGGGTCAATGCGCCCTAACCAGCAGGCCTTTCGGACTGTGGGAGGAAACCGGAGCACCCGGAGGAAACCCACGCAGACACGGGGAGAACATGCAAACTCCACACAGACAGTGACCCAAACCGGGAATCGAACCCGGGTCCTTCGCGCTGTGAGGCAGCAGTGCTAACCACTGTGCCGCCGTGCCGCCCAATCTTTGACGTGCTTAATTGTGCACGTTGCTCAGTTTCTCCAGCTGACACGACTATTTAAATGGGTAGGAGAAAGAAGCTATTCAATACTAACATTTTGGCTGATGCTGTGGTGAGCTTTGGAGGCAGGAAGGGCATTTTCTTGGGCAGTGTGCTGCATTGTGGCGCCCCCCCTGCCTTCCTGCCCCCATCCCTGGGCTGAAGAGCTGAGGGTTTAGAAATGATCAGAGAGGCCCGCGGTCAACCTTTCTCCCCTGTCAGTGGGGAGAGGAACAGAGTTAATGATTCGGGTCCGTTACCATTCATCAGAGCAGAGGAGTCCTCTTGTTGTTCCTTGGCTTTCTTTTAATCTTAATTCTTGTTCATTAAACTGTGCCGCAGATCATTGCTCTGTGAATGATCAACACAAATCTTAAATAGGGACAGAAGTAGGCCATTTGTCCTATCAAGCCTGTTCCACCATTCAAAGTGCTCAAGGCTGATCATCTATCTCAATGCCGTACTCCTGCTGTCTCCATGACACCTTTAGAATCTAGAAATTTATCTATTTCCTTCTTAAATGTAGAACAGAAGAATCATAGAATCCATACAGTGCAGAAGGAGGCCATTCAGCCCATTGAACCTGCACCGACAACAATCCCACCCAGGCCCTATTCCCATTCCCCACAAATTTGCCCTGTTAGACTCCCTGACAGGAAGGGGCAATTTAGCATGACCAATCCACCTAAACCTGCACATCTTTGGAGTGTGGGAGGAAACTGGAGCACCCGGAGGAAACCCACGCGGACACGGGGAGAACATGCAAACTCCGCACAGACAGTGACCCGAGGCCGGAATTGAACCTGGGTCCCTGGCGCTGTGAGGCAGTAGTGCCACCGTGCCGCCCCATATATCCAGTGACTTAGCCTCTGCAACCCTCTGTGGTAGAGAATTCCACAGGCTCACCACCTCGTGAGTGAAGAAATGTCTCCTCATCTCAGTCCTAAATGGCCTACCCTGTATCCTGAGACTGTGACCCTTTGTTCTAGACCCCCTTGCGAGAGGAAGCAACATCCTTGCACCCAGTCTCTCCAGCCCTGTTAGAATTTTATACGTTTCAGTGAGATCCCCTCTCGTTCTTCCAAACTCCAGTGAAAAGAGGCCCAGTCCACCCAATCTTTCTTAATACGACAATCCTGCCATCCCAGGAATTAGTCCACTTTGATCCACTTCCTCTCTGGAAAGTATATCTTCTCTTAGGTAAGGAGAAGAAAACTGCACACAATACTCCAGGTGTGGTCTTACCAAGGTTGTGTACAGCTGCAATAAGACATCCTTGCTCCTGTACTCAAATCTTCTTGCAATGAAGGCCAGCGTCTATTTGCCTTTTTAACTGCTTACTGTACCTCCATGTTGGTTTCTAAGACTGGTGTGCAAGGACGCTCAGGTCCCTTTGTACATCAACATTTCCCAATCTATCACTATTTAAATTCTGTCTTTCCGACCGAACTGGATAACTTCACATTTATCCACGTGACACTGTATCTGTTATGTATTTGCCCACTCTCTCAACTTGTCTAAATCACCTTGAAGCCTCTTGACTTGCTCCTCACCACCCACAATTCCACCTAGTTTTGTATCCTCAGCAAATTGGAAATATTACATTTGATCCCCTCATCCAAATCATTGATGTATGTGGTGAATAGCTGGGGCCCAAGCACTGATCCCTGCGATACCCCACTAGTCACTGCCTGCCACTTCAAAAAAGACCCATTTATTCCTACTCTCAGTCTGCTAACCAATTCTCAATCCATGCCAGTACGTTATCCGCAGTCCCATGCGTTTTAATTTTGCACATTAACCTCATCTCTGTAGAATCTTAGAAGTAAGATTCCATTCTGGAGTAACCTTTTAGGGTAGACGGTGGTGAAGTGGTAATTTCATTGCACTAGTTAGTGGTCTAGGCTAATGATCTGGGCACATGGGTTCAAATCCCACCATAGCAGCTCACCACCCCTTCTCAAGGGCAACTAGGGAAGGGCAATAAATGCTGGCCAGCCAGTGATGTCCATGTCCTATTAATGAATTAAAAAATGTTAAGAGGAAAGCTAAAGGTAGAAAACTGACTGACTTCTGACCCCTGTAGTTTTTATCCAATAAATTCACAGATTCTTAAAACGCTTGAGTGGCAAATGGATTTGAAATATTTTCTTAAGTTTATCAAACACGCCCGGCAGCTCCGACAGCGATTCATGTTTCTCCAGAAGGGTTCAATGTAGGAAATTGTTCCGAGGATCTTCACAGTCTGAGGGCCCATAGGGAGGGCAGTGGGTTAGGGCATTCTGGGATGGTGAGGCTTTAAGGATGGTTTTGAAAGTGGGATAGATGAACTGAACGGGTTGTTTGCCTTTAGTGCCTGTGGTAAACTCAAACTAACTTCTACGTTCTTGGTTATTTGCAGTGCGGGAAACCTCTTCCTGGCCTTTCAAAGCAAGAAGATTGCTGTGGAACCGTGGGTACTTCCTGGGGTTTCCACAAGTGCCAGAAATGCCCTAAGAAGCCGTGTAAGTGAACTTGCTTGTTTTATGAGTACAGCCTCTCTTTTTAAGCAGTGTAATCATGACTAAGATTTATATATCTATCTTTTATATACTAAACACCTGGGGCACTTAATTCAATGAAAACTTCTTGTTAATCACCTGTTACTACGCTAGGTGGGATTTTCCAGCTGTGTATTACCAAAATCGGAAATTCCCGCCCAAGGTCAACAGGCCTTTAAATGGTCCGACGAATTTTCTGTCCTGTCCACTATGATTCCCATGGTGAGCGGGACGGGAAAATTCCGCCTTGTGAGACTCTGAGAGAGATGTTTTTGGTGGTTTTGTAGGACACTGTTTTATACTGTTCAATTCTCTATTATACTGTTCAATTTTCTATTAGGATGGAGGGTTATAGGTAGGCCTAAAAGGTAGGGACATGTTCGGCACAACTTGTGGGGCCGAAGGGCCTGTTTTGTGCTGTAGTTTTTCTATGTTTCTATGTTTCTAATTCGGCTATCAAACTCACGAAAATTGATCAATATGCTTTGAGGTTTTTTTTCCACAGTAACTGAAATTTCTTAGGTCTAAAAGTTTGATATTACTTGAATTGCTCTTTATTTAAAAAAGAATGACATATTTCATAACAAGGTGTCTTCATTTCAAGTTTTTACTTGTAGGCCCCAAGCCTGTCCCAGAAGCCTGGGCTTTGAGTTGCTCCTGCTGCTCAGAGGTGTGTGCTGAATTTGCATTGTGCAGTCTGTACATCTGTATTGTTCCTTATTCCCAAGGGCATCAGTGTTCAATCTGCTGTAATAGCGGGATATTTTTATTTGATTCCTCACACATTCTGCCTGTTACATTATCTCAAAAATAATTGTGAAAATCGTGAGTCCAAATTTCATTTTCAGGTTTTCCGTAGTGAAAAATTAAAATGAGCAAAAAGGGAGGATGTCTGTGTGAAAGGCAAATATGGCTGAGGTCTGACGGCACATCTGTTAGTAGCTCTTACTCTGTTTTGTATAAACTTCAAAAGATATATTAGGCCGAGGGGGAGAGAGGCCTGAATATTCGCTCTCTTTGTAAAGTTTAAAGTTCATTTATTAGTGTCACAAGTAGGCTTACAATAACACTGCAATGAAGTTACTGTGAAAATCCCCTAGTCGCCACACTCCAGGGCCTGTTCGGGTACACTGAGGGAGGATTTAGCATGGCCAATGCACCTAAGCAGCACGTCTTTCGGACTGTGGGAGGAAACCGGAGCATCGAGAGGAAACCCACGCAGATTCGGGCAGAACACGAAACTCCACACAGACAGTGACCCAAGCCGGGAATCGAACCACGGTCCCTGGTGCTGAGGCAGCAGTACTAACCATTGTGCCACCCTTGTAGGTGGTGTGTGCAGTGTTTCAAGCAAGAAAGCTGGAAACCCAGGATTTCCAGACTTTTGGGGTGGGGGGGGTGGGGGTGGGGTGGGGTGGGGTGGTGGGGGGGAGTCTGATCCCGGAGGGTGTAGCTCACATCTCTGACTTTGTAGATTCCAATCCACGATCCGGGGTGTTTTTAAATAGCGAGGCGGGATTCCGGTGGGTTGGAGGAGCATGGCTGTCTGGGAGAAACATTCTTATCCCGCTTGACTCGGCGCGGTAGCACAACGAGCGCAACGGCAGCACAGTGGTTAGCACTGCTGCTTCACAGCTCCAGGACCTGGGTTCGATTCCCGGCTTGGGTCACTGTCTGTGTGGAGTTTGCACATTCTCCTCGTGTCTGCGTGGGTTTCCTCCGGGTGCTCCGGTTTCCTCCCACAGTCCAAAGATGTGCGGGTTAGGTTGATTGGTCATGCTAAAAATTGCCCTTAGTGTCCTGAGATGCGTAGGTTAGCGGGATTAGCGGGTAAATATGTAGGGATATGGGCGTAGGGCCTGGGTGGGATTGTGGTCGGTGCAGACTCGATGGGCCAAATGGCCTCTTTCTGTACTGTAGGGATTCTATGATTCTATAATTCTATGAGGACACTTCCCCTCTCCTCAGAGCTGTCTTCACCTCCCTTCAGCTGTTGAATGTCCTGAAGTCTGGGAAAACCAGCTGCCCACTTTCTGCCCACTTAAAGCAGATTGAATAGGTGGCTGGCAGCCTCATGAAAACATTGACATTGCAGGCCTCTCTGTGGGCAGGTTGATAGCCCCATTCCTCTCCTGTCCACCTCCATTAGAAATGGAAGCAGGCAGTTTAGCTTTCAAATTTTTAGGATTCTAACATGATGCTCGACTCCAATCCACCTGTTTTTTTAGTCCATAGATATGAGAGTCAAGTAGAGAAGGGTGTGACAGAGGCACGAGCCAGACACAGAAAGAGAGAGAGAAAAAAGAGACATCCACTGACTTTAGTGAGCCAAAAGGTCAATGCTAATACCTTCAACCAGGGAGACGTCATAACATTCAATGCTATGGGCCAGGTGCTGGTAAATGGGATTAGGTGGGAGGTCAGGTGTTTCTCGCGTGTTGGTGCAGACTCGATGGGCCAAAGGGCCTCTTCTGCACTGGTGTGATTCTACGATTCTATGGCAGAGTGAGCATGAGTGAGAGAGACAGATGGAAACGTAGGCTGGTATTTCTTTTCATTCTAATTTGACCTCTGAAGAAAAGTCGAACTTTGAAGGCAAATACAGAAAAGGAAGGGGAGGAGGGAGAGCAGATGGGGTGGAGCGAGTGGAGGATGTGCAAAATCCCCTTTCATCACCCATCATTGGGTGGGGGGAGGGGGGGGGGGGCATGGCGGAGAGTGGACAGAGTGTTAAAAATGAGGTGAATAATAATGGAGTAAGGTGCAGAGAATGATATTGGAATCAAGCTGATAGTTCAAGATGAGGAAGGAGGTTAGTAATCACAGTAAGGGGATAAGGAAAAGACTGGTTGGAAGGCAAAGGTGTAGATGACACTCTGGAACCAAGGGAATGGGGGAAGAAGAATGGTTGCAGGAGAAGATGGGAAAGGAACCATTGACAACTATCTGAATAATTGGTTGCTCTTTTCCCCAGTGTGCCGTGCAATGCTGCCCATCTCCTCCCATCTTTAAGGAAAGGGAGAAAAGCCAGAGATTTATGTTGACTATATCAGAGAAAGAGACACCTGGAAGAGTTAAAGAGAAGCAACAATGTAATGAAAGACACAAAGGACAGAGAAGGAGGATGTTGCCTGGACCGGAGGGTTTGAAGTATGAGGAGAGGTTGGATAAACTCGGATTGTTTTCACTGGAAAGACGGAGGCTGAGGGGTGGCCTGTTAGAAGTCTACAAAACTTTGAGAGGCACAGATAGGGTGGATAGTCAGAGGCTTTTTCCCAGGGTGGAAAGGTCACCTACAAGAGGGCACAGGTTTAGGTGAGAGGGGATAAGTTTAGGGGAGACGTGCCTGGGTGCCTGGGACTATTTTCTCAGTGGGAAAATGCTTAGGAAATCAGAAACACAAAGGGACTTGGGAGTCATTGTTCAAGATTCTCTTAAGATTCAGTCAGCAATTAGGAAGGCAAATGCAATGTTAGCATTCACGTCGGGAGGGCTAGAATACAAGAGCAGGGATGTACTTCTGATGCTGTATAAGACTCTGGTCAGATCCCATTTGGAGTATTGTGAGCAGTTTTGGGCCCCATATGTAAGGAAGGACGTGCTGGCTTGGAAAGGGCAGTAAGAAGTCTCACAACACCAGGTTAAAGTCCAACAGGTTTATTTGGCAGCACTAGCTTTTGGAGCACTGCTCCCTCATCAGGTGAGTGAGGAGCTGTGTTCACAAACAGGGCATATAAAGACACAAACTCAATTTACAAAATAACTGTTGGAATGCGAGTCTTTACAGGTAATCAAGTCTTAAAGATTCAGACAATGCGAGTGGAGAGAGGGTTAAGCACAGGCTAAAGAGATGTGTATTGTCTCCAGACAAGACAGTTAGTGAGATTTTGCAAACCCAGGCAAGTCGTGGGGGTGACATGAACCCAAGATCCCGGTTGAGGCCGTCTTCATGTGTGAGGAACTTGGCTATCAGTTTCTGCTCAGCGATTCTGCGTTGTCGTGTGTCGTGAAGGCCGCCTTGGAGAAAGCTTACCCGAAAAAAAGAGGCTGAATGCCCATGACTGCTGAAGTGCTCCCCGACAGGAAGGGAACACTCCTGCCTGGTGATTGTTGAGCGGTGTTCATTCATCCGTTGTCGTAGCGTCTGCATGGTCTCCCCAATGTACCATGGCTCGGGACATCCTTTCCTGCAGCGTGTCAGGTAGACAACGTTGGCCGAGTTGCAAGAGTATGTACCGTGTACCTAGTGGATGGTGTTCTCACGTGAGATGATGGCACCCGTGTTGATGATCCGGCACGTCTTGCAGTGTTTGCTGTGGCAGGGTTGTGTGATGTTGTGGTCACTGTTCTCCTGAAGACTGGGTAGTTTGGAAAGGGTCCAGAGGAGATTCACAAGAATGATCCCTGGAATGAAGAGCTTGTCGTATGAGGAACGGTTGAGGACTCTGGGTCTGTACTCGTTGGAGTTTAGAAGGATGAGGGGGGATCTTATTGAAACTTGCAGGATACTGTGAGGCCTGGATAGAGTGGATGTGGAGAGAATGTTTCCACTAACAGGAAAAACTAGAACCAGAGGGCACAACCTCAAGCTAAAGGGACGATCCTTTAAAACAGAAATGAGGAGGAATTTCTTCAGCCAGAGAGTGGTGAATCTGTGGAACTCTTTGCCACAGAAGGCTGTGGAGGCAGGTCATTGGGTGTGTTTAAGACAGAGATAGATAGGTTATTGATTAATAAAGGGATCAGGGGTTATGGGAAAAAGGCAGAAGAATGGAGATGAGAAAAATATCAGCCATGATTGAATGGCGGAGCAGACTCGATGGACCAAGTGGCCTAATTCTGCTCCTATGTCTTATGGTCTTAAACTGGAGAACCCTGAGGGTGACACATAGACACGGGGACACGTAGACACGGGGACAACCCATCCAGACAGTGACTTAAGGCTGGAATTGAACCTGGGTCCCTGTTGCTGTGAGGCAGCAGTGCTAACCACAGTGCCACCGTGTCACACTAATGTGCTGTGTGGGAGCTTGCTGTGTGTAAATTATCTGCCGTGTTTCCCCAATAACAACACAGATCCTTTGTTGGCTGCCAAGTGTTTTGAGTCCATTGGTTGTGATAGGCACTCTATAAATGCAAACCGTTTGCTTTTGGTAAGTTGAGGAATTTTTCTTTGCATGCATTTAGAACCATCCTTATTAATGCAAGGTTGTCAATGAGTAGAAATTGAAACTAGCCCTTGCTGTCGAGATGCTGGTCTGGCAAAAATTGGGTTGTGTCAACCTGAGCTCTGAAAGCGATACTGTATTTGTTCAAACCAGACAGAAACAGTTACCGAGTATAAATTATTCAGCAAAATGTATTTTAATGTCTAAATGTGATATTGTTTTTCTTGGAATCATGTAACTGCCCTGAAATCCAACCAGGCATTTTCTGAAAAGCAGAAGCGAACTTGGCATCCACACGATGTGGTATCTCAAGACTTTTATTTACATTGGCAAACTTGGCTGGAGGCTTGAGGAGGGGGAGGGGGTACCACGGGTTGCGTTGATGAGGGAAGGTATTTGTGGTGGTCATGCTTCTCTGATTGACTACCGTTTATTGACGAGAACTGCTCGAGGGCACTTTATCTGAATCCCTTCCAGCCCTCGGTATTAATTGTCCATCCCTAATTGCCCTGGAACTTGCCAGGCCATTTCAGGGGGCAGTTAGGAGTCAACCACATTGCTGTGGTTCTGGAGTCACGGGGAGGTGACGGCAGATTTCCTTCCCTAAAAATACAGGAGTGAGCCAGATGGGTTTTCAAATACTTGACGATTGCTGTCATGGTTACCATTGCTAACTTTCAATTTCAGATTTATTCATTGAATTTAAATTCCACCAGCTGTGGTGGGATTTGAACCCACATTCCCTCAGCTTGGGCCTCTGGATTATCACTCCGGTGACACTGCCACTGCAGCACCCTCGCAGTCAGTACTCCCCATGCAATAACTTACGCTACTTAATGAATTCATTCATACATAGAATCCCTACAGTGCAAAAGGTGGCCATTCGGCCCGTTGAACTTGCACCGACAGGCCCTATCCCCGCATTCCCACAAATTTACCCTGCTAGACCCCCTGACAGTAAGGGGCAATTTAGCATGGCCAATCCACGTAAACCTGCACATCTTTGGAGTGTGGGAGGAAACCAGAGCACCCGGAGGAAACCCACGCAGACACGGGGAGAATGTGCAAACTGCACACAGATGGCGACCCAAGGCTGGAATTGAACCCGAGTTCCTGGCGCTGTGAGGCAGCAGTGATAACCACTGTGCCACCCATTACCGTAATGACTTCAGGCGTTCATCCATTTTAATCACATGGGCAGAATCTGCTCACCTGATTTCTCTCCAGCGAGGAAAGCACAGAGTGGACAGCTACAACATTTGCTTTCCTGCCGGATTCTCAGAGTAAAACTTTTCACTTTTTCTCTCATAGAATCCCGACAGTGCAGAAGGAGGCCATTTGGCCCATCGAGTCTGCATCGAACACAATCCCACCCAGGCCCTATCCGCGCTTAGTTACTCTGCTAATCCCTCTAACCTATCACATCCCAGGACACTAAGGGTTAATTTAACATGTCCAATCAACCTAACCCACACATCTTTGGACTGTGGGAGGAAACCGGAGCACCTGGAGGAAACCCACGCAGACACGGGGAGAATGTGCAAACTCCACACAGACAGTGACCCAAGCCGGGAATCGAACCCGAGTCCCTGGAGCTGTGAGGCAGCAGTGCTAACCACTGTGCTACCGTGCCTCTGCTGGCACCAAGTCCCATCAACTGGAAGTATATAACTAATAGTTCACTGATTGGCTGACAGAAGGACCTCGCACTTGTCCCGGTGGCTTTGACAATGTCCCAGAGAGTTTCACAGCACCCCTCAAAATGTAGTCATGGTTACAATGTAGGGAAACCATTTCCACACAGAGAGATCCTACACGCACGCACTGCAATGATAAATGGACAGATAACCTGTTTTTAGTGATGTAGGGTGAGGAATTAAAGCTGGCCAGGGCACTAGAAGGGTGGCACAGTGGTTAGCACTGCTGCCTCACAGCGCCAGGGACCTGGGTTCGATTCCCGGCTTGGGTCAGTGTCAGTGCCAGTGTCTGCCTGGGTTTTCTCCGGGTGCTCCGGTTTCCTCCTGCAGTCCAAAGATGTGCGGGTTAGGTGGACTGGCCATGTTAAACTGCCCCTTAAGATGTGCGGGTGAGATGGATTACCAATGGTTAATGCGTGGGGTTGCGGGGATAAGGGTTGGGGAGAGGGTCTGGATAAGACACAGTGTCAGAGAGAGTTGGTGTCGACTCGACGGGCCAGATGGCCTCCCTCTGCACTGTAGGGATTCCATGAAAAGAAACAGCGAAAGACTTGCATTTGTGTAGCCTCTTTCACAAGCTCAGGGTGCCCCAGAGTGCTGTGCAATCAATGAAATTCTTTTTGACGTTTAGTTGTTGCTGCAATAGGAAGATTCCAGAAAGAGCAATCTGAAAAAGAGCGGTTAATCTGTAATTTGGTTTTTTTGCCAATGTTGATGGAGGGAGAGAGAGAGAGAGAGAGCATTATGGGATCATCTGATGAGCCAGAGATGGCAGACCAGGCCCTCATCTAAAAGGCACCAACACTTGAGGGTGCAATGCTCCCTCAGTACCTCAGCGAAGAGTCAGCCAGGTTCGTGTGTACAGTACTCGAGTGCGGCCTGAACTTTCTGATTTCAAAACAAGAGGACTACCATTGAATCTAGGCCGGAAGAGTACTGCCAAGATGGCATGCGGGACGTAAATCCACAGGAACATAAGAGATTTTCTGATCCTATTCTTTTATTATTTAGCGATTGTAAAGGGGGCTTAGGCTGATTGCGGTTCTGCCACTGACGGCCCTCTCTCTTCTCTCACACAATCCCAGCTCCCTGACCCTTTGTCATGGGCCTGTTCCCCGGTACAGTTGAGGAGCTCGGTTAGAATCACGCCACAGTGCAGAAGGAGGCCATTCGGCCCATTGAGCCTGCACCCTGTGGTGAACCATTGTTGGTTCCCACTAGATAGTACTGAGCCAGGGTCTGGCCAGTACTACAAGTATGTATATATGTTGCTGTTGGGGTTAGGGATGGGTTGTTCTACTTGTTGCTGTTGGGGTTAGGGTTGGGCTGTTACACCTGTATGATAGTTAATATGGTACATCCCAGTCGGGCTCCGCCTCCCGGGAGAGGTTTAAAGGTCACTGCTCTGTCTGGGACCCCTCAGTCTGGGATCGTGTACTATACTTAGTAGCTTCGTTGTAACAGTAAATAAAATTGATGCACGTTATCACACACGTGGCTTGAGATGCTCAGGAAATAAAGGCTTTTATTTACTGTTACAACGAAGCTACTAAGTATAGTACACGATCCCAGACTGAGGGGTCCCAGACAGAGCAGTGACCTTTATACCTCTCCCAGGAGGCGGAGCCCGACTGGGATGTACCATAATAACTATCATACAGGTGTAACAGCCCAACCCTAACCCCAACAGCAACAAGTAGAACAACCCATCCCTAACCCCAACAGCAACATATATACATACTTGTAGTACTGGCCAGACCCTGGCTCAGTACTATCTAGTGGGAACCAACGATGGTTCACCACACACCCGACCACAATCCCACCCAGGCCCTATTCCCATAACCCCACGTATTTACCCTGCTAATCCCCCTGAGAGCAATTTGGCGTGGCCAATCAACCTAACCCGCACTCTTTGGAGTGTGGGGGGAAACCGGAGCACCCGGAGGAAACCCACGGTTGAAAGTTAAATGGGGTGGGCAGCTTTTAATGCCTGTGCAACTGCTCTCGTTACTCAGTTGAGGCCTTGCAATTTGATCGAGTGTTGGGGAACCAGGGCGAGTGTCTGATAGTTAAACACGCAACCTCAAGACACAGGCCTTTTGTCTCTCTGCGCTGCATTTTATTTTGGTGCCTGCGGCAGCTTCTGAGATTAAGGAAACGGAAGAGAATGAAAGGAATACAATCTCCATTGGGCCCTTCACCTCCAGTCCCGGTATGTTAACCAAACCCAGATAGCTGAACATCTCAGCTATCCCAGCTGAAGAGCAGCTTTTGAATCGTGTCTCATTTGTACCTGTAACTCGACATATACCCTCCGTAAGCTAAGCACTGAATTCGTGGGGGGATATTGTCAGGGTCAGAAGGTTTCCGATTAAAACCAATCCTGGGTTTTTACTCTGTTAAACTAACACAAACAATGACTTGGAATGCATTGCCAGAATTCTCTGGTTTCACACTCCCCCTCTACCAGCGAGAACAGAATATTTGGCGCTCAGTCAAATCTCCATTCACTGCAGCGGGACTGGAGAACCGCAGGCGAGGTCGGAGAATTCCGGCCCTAATCAGACATGCTTCCTTTCCTCCCCTTCAGTTCCTCACCTGATGAAGGAGCAGCGCTCCGAAAGCTCGTGATTCCAAATAAACCTGTTGGACTTTAACCTGGTATTGTGAGACTTCTTACTGTCCCCTTTTTGAGGCAAGTCTTCGCACGCCACGCTCTGGTACCCTGTCCCGCCTGCCATTCAGTCATTCAAGTGTGAACTGAGACACCGAGAGCATTAACCAGCAGGGTGGCACGGTGGTTAGCACTGCTGCCTCACAGCGCCTGGGACCCAGGTTCGATTCCCGGCCCTGGGTCACTGTCTGTGTGGAGTTTGCACATTCTCCCCGTGTCTGCGTGGGTTTCCTCTGAGTCCTCTGGTTTCCTCCCACAGTCCAGAGATGTGCAGGTTAGGTGGATTGGCCATGCTAAATTGCCCCTTAATGTCAGGGGGACTAGCTAGTATAAATGCACGGGGTTATGGGGATAGGGCATGGATGGGATTGTGGTCAGTGCAGACTCAATGGGCTGAATGGCCTCATCCTGCACTGTAGGGTTCTGTGATTCATTCCACTACGGGAGGCATCATGGTTACAACAACTGGGATGGGGAGAGTGTCCAGATGTGGGGCCAAACCAGTTTCCTGAGTTGGTGATCAGCATCAAGGATTCACCCGAAGATCATTTAATCTCCCAGTAAAATACTGCAGATGCTGGAAATCTGAGATGAAAACAGGAAATGCTGGAAATACTCAGCGAGTCTGTGGAGAGAGAAACAGAGTTGGCGTTAACCTTTCAGATCAGTGGCACTCTGTCAGGATAATCTGACCAAAGCTCATTGAACTGAAAGGTTGACTGGAATGTTACTGGGCTTTGGGAGAATGCGCTGGGAGGTGGGAGCGCTGGTAAAATGGCAGTGAAAAACATCGGGAAGGAAGCCTGATATCTTTCAACCACCAAAAGATATGATGAAAGATGGTAACTACAGCAGTTCGGCTGCCCGCCTGTCAGAGGAGGGCGGCTAGAGAGTTGGATCATTTGGCCAATTGGCAACTATTTTACCAGAATTCCAGCACTTTGGCAGTGTTGGAATGGCTCCGCACTGTGTGGGCTATCTACATTAGCCTCCCAATGTCTTCCTGGCTTGGGATTGGTGAGGAGCGGGGCCTTCCCTCCCTCACTCACCGAGCCTCATGGAGGACCCCCTGCTCCAATGGCAGTGGCTGCCCCCAAGACTCCTACATTTGCTCCTTGGAGGGCTCACACCCCCTGACCCGGCTCACACCCCCTGACCCGGCTCACACCCCCTGACCCGGCTCACACCCCCTGACCCGCCTCACACCCCCTGACCCGCCTCACTGGTTGCTGGGGCTTGTCTACCCCGGCACTGACACAACAAAATATTTCTCCCCAGAAATTCTGGGGTGGTTAGGGAGAGAAGAGGGAGTTTGGTGAACGCAACATGGGCTTCCCTGATTGGGCAGGCAGCTCAGAGAGTACCCTTTTTGATTGGATGGCAGTCCCAGCAGTGACCTCTCATTTAACCGTCGCTGAGAAAATTGCCACAGTGGATCTACCGCCTGCCCACGCAGGCTCAGTATCGGCTTTTGGCCCCAATATCTGAACCGCGGTGTACCACTAACATCCTGCCCATCAGTGCTGTTTCTCTCTCTCAGCACGCTGCCAGACCTGCTGAATATTTCCAGCACGTCCTCATTTAATCTCTGCTTTGTCAGACCGTTGATGAGCAAGATGCACTCTGCAGACAATCTTGCTGGGAAGTTGCTTGGGTGTTTTTCCGCACAGTCATAGAATCCCTACAGTACAGAAGGAGGCCATTTGGCCCAAGGAGTCTGCAACGACCACAATCCCACCAGGTCCTATTCCCGCAACTTCACGCATTTTACCCTGCTAATCCCCCTGACACTAGGGTCAATTCAGCACGGCCAATCAACCTAACCCACACACTTTTGGACTGTGGGAGGAAACCGGAGCACCCGGAGGAAACCCACGCAGACACGGGGAGAACGTGCAAACTCCACACAGACAGTGACCCAAGGCCGGAATTGAACCTGGGACCTTGGTGCTGTGAGGCGGCAGTGCTAACCACTGTGCCACCCTGCCACCCCAGAAGTGATATAAAATGACTTGATGCTGTGCTGGGGAGAGATGTGTGTGCGTGCGTGTGTGAGTGTGTGTGTACGCGTGTGTGCACGCGTGTGTGGTCCTGCACCAAGACAGACTTGCATCTGTTTCCATAGCTAGTTAGCTTGGGCAGCACGGTGGCACAGTGGTTTGCACTGCTGCCTCACAGTGCCAGGGACCTGGGTTCGATTCCCAGCTTGGGTCACTGTCTGTACGGAGTTTCCATGTTCTCTTCGTGTCAGCGTGGGTTTCCTCCGGGTGCTTTGGTTTCCTCCCACAGTCCAAAGATGTGCTAGTTAGGTTGATTGGCCATGCTAAATTGTCCCTTCGTGTCAGGGGGACTAACTAGCTGGGGAAATACTTGGGGCTATGAGGATAGGGGCTGGGTGGGATTGTGATCGGTGCAGACTTGATGGGCCGAATGGCCTCCTTCTGCACTGTAGGGATTCTATGATTCTAGTCATTCCTGCAACAGTCGCTAGTCTGTCGCCAGGGGCTTGTAGCTTGTGGGGCGTCACTGTACATTAAGCGTGGCTGACCAGGAGTCTCTCCTGTTCTTACCGCCGGCCATTGGCATGTTTGGAGGGATTGAAGCACTCAACAGGATGAACTTTCCCATTCCGCCCACCACGGGAATCGCAGCGGGTGAGGGGTGGACCATGGGCAGGTCCGTTGACCTCGGACAGGATTTTTCGGTTTCAGGGCGAGTACGTCCGGAAAATCCCGCCCAATATGTTTGACCACGTTGTGAATACACCTTCCTTGGCCATCGAGCCCTGGGGTGGGATTCGAACCCGGAGCTTCTGGCTCAGAGAGAGGGACGTTACCCACTGCGCCACAAGACCGCAGACTACACGTTTGATCATAGTAAATGCTAAGAGTTAGTGATTGAGTCTGCACATGAGTTATATCAACAGATACCATTAGATTTAAAGAAAGATTTTGAGAATATTATCTTTGCTTTATCGGGGGAACCTATCCAAGGCCCTGTACCAAAGAGTTTACTCTGTTATGATTAATATTTCATATTTTGATAATCGAGCCACAGCTTGAAACCTCATCAAACACCTGAGTTCAACTGGGAATTGTTTTGGCGGAAAAGGACATTCTTCAGGAAAAGCATGTCTTCAATTTCCTTCTCTTAATTGTTTAATATTTGACACAGCTGCAGGGATCGATTGCATTTAACATCAGATCAAACACTGAGTTGGAACGGAGGTATCATAGTGCGGCATCCCTCAGTTAGTTTGTAGAGCAGTCACACTCTGTCCGCCATAGCGGGGTGAGCTTTGCTTGTTTTTGCTTTGTGTTTAAAAAGTAAGCCACGCGGGGCTGTTCACTGGAATGTTGACTTCCTTACGCGAACACCGTGTTCATTGAGGGCATTGTCATAACCACTTGAAAGGACTGATTCCTGCAATCAATCACCTGTTAGTGCCGCAAAATATATAAAAGAATCAAGCAAAGGCCACTTGATCAGCCATGATCTTATTGAATGGCGGGGCAGGCTCGAGGGGCTAGATGGCCTACTCCTGCTCCTATTTCTTATGTTCTTATGTTCTTGTCATTTAATCAGCACGGCGGCACAGTGGTTAGCACTGCTGCCTCACAGCGCCAGGGACCAGGTTCAATTCCAGCAAAGAACAAAGAACAATACAGCACAGGAACAGGCCCTTCGGCCCTCCAAGCCCGCGCCGCTCCCTGGTCCAAACTGGAGCATTCTTTTGTATCCCTCCCTTCCCACTCCGTTCATGTGGCTATCTAGATAAGTCTTAAACATTCCCAGTGTCACCGCCTCCACCACCCTGCCCGGCAGCGTATTCCAGGCCCCCACCACCCTCTGTGTAAAATACGTCCTTCTGATATCCGTGTTAAACCTCCCCCCCTTCACCTTGAACCTATGACCCCTCGTGAACGTCACCACCGACCTGGGAAAAAGCTTCCCACCATTCACCCTATCTATGCCTTTCATAATTTTATACACCTCTATTCGGTCACCCCTCATCCTCCGTCTTTCCAGTGAGAACAACCCCAGTTTACCCAATCTCTCATCATAACTAAGCCCTTCCATACCAGGCAACATCCTGGTAAACCTCCTCTGCACTCTCTCTCTAAAGCCTCCACGTCCTTCCGGTAGTGGGGCGACCAGAACTGGGCGCAGTATTCCAAATGCGGCCGAACCAACGTTCTATACAACCGAAACATCAGACCCCAACTTTTATACTCTATGCCCCGTCCTATCAAGGCAAGCATGCCATATGCCTTCTTCACTACCTTCTCCACCTGTGACGTCACCTTCAAGGATCTGTGGACTTGCACACCCAGGTCCCTCTGCGTATCTACACCCTTTATGGTTCTGCCATTTATCGTATAGCTCCCCCGTACGTTAGTTCTACCAAAATGGATCACTTCGCATTTATCTGGATTGAACTCCATCTGCGGAGTCTGCACATTCTCCCCACATCCACATGGGTTTCCTCCGTGTGCTCCGGTTTCCTCCCACACTCCAAAGGTGTGCCGATTAGGTGGATTGGCCAAGCTAACTTGCCCCTTAGTGTCAGGGAGATTGGCCATGCTAAATTGCCCCTTAGTGCCAGGGGGATTGGCCATGCTAAATTGCCCCTTAGTGCCAGGGGGATTGGCCATGCTAAATTGCCCCTTAGTGCCAGGGGGATTGGCCATGCTAAATTTCCCCTTAGTGCCAGGGGGATTGGCCATGCTAAATTGCCCCTTAGCATCAGGGGGTTTGGCCATGCTAAATTGCCCCTTAGTGTCAGGGAGATTGGCCATGCTAAATTTCCCCTTAGTGCCAGGGCGATTGGCCATGCTAAATTGCCCCTTAGCATCAGGGGGTTTGGCCATGCTAAATTGCCCCTTAGTGCCAGGGGGATTGGCCATGCTAAATTGCCCCTTAGTGTCAGGGGGATTGGCAGGGTATATACGTAGGGTTACAGGGATAGGGCCTGGGTGGGATTGTTGTCGGTGCAGGCTCGATGGGCCGAAGGGCCTCCTTCCGCACTGTAGGGATTCTATGATTTTGCTCCAGTTATCTGCAATGATGATGATGTCCATCGTGACGATCACCTCAGGGTAACAGACCTGTTGCTCTCCAGTACCCTTTTGCTGGTCTGCCATTAGTTCCAGTTTCCATGTCTTGGTCTTTCATTTCCAATCAGTTTAAAGAACTCACATATTTGACTGTAATCTCAGTGTTATTTTCAGCTGTGGTTATTGTGCTACTGCCATGAATGTTGGACTTGATGTTTTTTTTGGGGGGTGCATCAGTGTAAAAGAGGTATTCTAGCTCAAGGGATGGAACCTGTAGGTTGCATTTGGACAGGATTTCCATTTGAGTCAGAGGTAGAGCGTACTGCTGTTGATTGCTGTCTTGTTTGAACATAGAATACGCTGAACAATTGAGGTGGGTTTTATGCACAAGATGAGTGGCACAGTGGTTAGCACTGCTGCCTCATTGTGCCAGGGACCTGGGTTCAATTCCCAGCTTGGGTGACTATCTGTGCGGAGTCTGCACATTCTCCCCGTGTCTGCGTGGATTTCCTCTGGTTTCTTCCCACACTCCAAAGATGTGCAGGATAGGTGGATTGGCCATGCTAAATGTGTGGGATTGCAGGGATAGGGTGGGGGGCAGAATGCGCTGTCGGAGAACTGGTGCAGACTTGATGCGCTGAATGGCCTCCTTCTGCACTGTAGGGATTCTATGAACATTGACTTAGAAATTGGGGGGTGAATATTTTTTGCACCTCTCTGTGCTTGGACGGTGAGACTTGAGATCTCCCAACTATTATTTTAATTCATTTGTGGGACATGGGTGCCGCTGGCTGGGCCAACATTTATTGCCCATCCCTAGTTGCCCTTGAGAAGGTGGTGGTGAGCTGCCTTCTTGAACCGCTGCAGTCCACGTTCTGTGGATTGGGCTGAACTATTGGGCGCCTGCTCTTGCCCGCTGTAGCCGGTGGTATGCTTACATTTGTATCCGTGCATACCCTTCTTTCCTGCCATATTGGGGCATTCATTTATGGAGTAGCGCTCGATAAATGGGACCTGTGTGGCCCCAAGTCCTTTTTCACATGAACAATGTTGTGGCTTCTCTCTTTGCCCCAACAGCAGATTCTTAGCCATTCACACCCCCCTCCCCCACCACCCCACCATTCCCCCCGCCACTCTTACCACCCCATCAGCAGCTTTCATTCCGAAATCATTCCTTTCTTAATCGGAGAAGCAAAATATTTATTTCCTGAGTTAATCCCCTCAAACGATGCCCGCGAGGAATGCACGGTCACACATGATGTACTTTCATGTGGGCCACCATTAAGTGGATTTAAAATGGTTCCAGTGATAGCTGGTCATTAGTGGTTTCTTTATTACCGCTTCAACTCCTGAGAGAATCTGAGCACGACATACAGCACAGAGCCAACCTGAATGGTTGGAAAAACAAAGATGCCTCACTGTAGGTTACCTTTCAAGCTGCAGTTGTACTTAATAACAGGTCAGTCGAGATGAGAATATTCAAAGCAGTAATTTTTGCTGCTGCGTTTAATCCCCTTGGATTAGGCAAGGAGGTGGGAGATTTTACATTACAGGATTTTTGTCTGTGCACGGGATCATAGATTTTTCAACATAGACAATGATATTCATCAGCCAGGGCGGCACGGTGGCACAGTGATTAGCACCGCTGCCTCATAGCGCCAGGGACCCGAGTTCAGTTTCCGGCTTGGATCACTGTCTATGTGGAGTCTGCACGTTCTCCCCATGGGTTTCCTCCGGGTGCTCCGGTTTCGTCCCACACTCCAAAGATGCGCAGCTTAGTCGGATTGGCCATGCTAAATTCTTCCTCAGTGTCCCGAGGTGTGTAGGTGAGGGGGAATTAGCCATAGTAAATGCTTGGGGTTACGGGGATAGGGTGATGAGGTGGGCCTGAGTAAGGTGCTCTTTCAGAGAGTCGGTGCAGACTCGATGGGCCGATTGGCCGCCTTCTGCACTGTTGGGATTCCATGGGAAATCATCATCCATCCATAGCGCCAGTTTTGATGTTAGTTCCTTTACTAGGAGGTTAAGAGGAGATAGGGCAGTAGGTTATCTGTGGACCAATGGGAATTTGCAATCCTACTGCCCTTTCCTCAGATTAATTTATATTCCATTTTGGATATTTGTTACAGCCTCTCCCTCAGTAGCCATTCTGTGTTCTAGAATTCCTGCAGCTTCCCTCTTATTCATCAAAGCCTGAGGTTTCCAGCCATTCCCGTTGGTGGGATCTTCCGGTCCTGTTGACGGTGACCGCCCCCGCACTCCCTCCCCGGCTGGTGCGGGTTCCCAGAGGCCGGTGGTGCGTGAGACGGGAAACCCCATTGACCGCGGTGGGACCAGCAGATCCTGCCACCTCCGCCGCCGCTGTGAAAGATGCAAAACAACGCCAATCTGGAGTTTCTGATTTCCACTCGCAAACCTTTCTTCACAACCTCCGTTCACAGTGGTCCTCAAACATTTTCACCCGTGGACCATTCAGAAAACCTCGTGGACCCCCCCCCGCCGGTTCCTATCCCTCTAAACTTTTCTCCACGCACCATAAACCTATGTCTCCTAGTACTTGACTTTTCTACCCTAGGAAAGAGCATCTGACTATCCACTCTGTCCATGCCACTCATAATCTTGTAGACCTCTATCAGGCCGCCCCTCAACCTCTGCCGTTCCCGTGAGAACAAACCGAGTTTGTTCGCTTGCCCCCCCCCCCCCAAAAAAATAAATTACAACAGATGGGAATGTAATGAATAAATGTGCATTAATTTTCTTTTTCATTGTGTATCGTCAGTAAATTATTAATCCATGCCAGAAACAAAAGCACAGACCTCTTCATCTTATAAACATTAAAGTAAAAGTCAAGTTGCCAGAGTCCCAGATAACCATAGTTGACTGGTGGTGATTTAACCTGAGGATCACCACACCTCAGGTAAGGGCAAGGTTGAGAAGGTGGGGCCTTCATGAATAACCTCAGCCGATATGGGAATTGAACCTGTGCTGTTGGCGTTGCTTTGCATCACGAACCTGCTGTCCAGTAAACTGAGCTGGTCCGCGCGTGTGAGGTCACGTGAGTGTCGGGGTTGAGGCTTTGGGCTTCGAATCATAGAAACCCTACAGTGCAGAAGGAGGCCATTTGGCCATCGCGTCTGCACCGACAACAATCCCATCCCAGGCCCTACCCCAACAACCCAACACATCTACCCCACTAGTCTCTCTAACCTACACATCCTGGGACACTAAGGGGCAATTTAGCATGGCCAATTGACCTAACCCACACATCTTTAGCTTGTTCTCTTGTGTGGCCTCAGCCGTGACATCAAGCATCATCGATGGGGGCCACCTGGAAGACCCTTGTAGATTCCTAGTGGTCCACGGACCTTGCTTTGATAACCTACTGTCCTCTCCCCTCTTAGCCTCCTCCTTCTTGTCAAAAAGAAAAAGGAAGCATTTGTAAGGTCTAAAAGGCTTAGGACAGACGAAGCTCTTGAAGAATATAAAGAACATAGGAAAGAACTTAAGGAAGGAGTTAGGAGGGCTAAAAGGGATCATGAAAAGTCCTTGGCAAACAGAATTAAGGAAAATCCTGAGGTATTTTATACGTACGTAAAGAGCAAGAGGGTAGCCAGGGAAGGGTTGGTCCACTCAAGGATGGTGGAGGGAATCTATGCATGGAACCAGAGGAAATGGGTGAGATGCTAAATGAATACTTTGCCTCAGTATTCACCAAAGAGGGAGACTTGATGGATGAGAAACCTAGGTAGTCAAGAAGGCATACAGCATGCTTGCCTTCATCAGTCGAGGCATTGAGTATAAAAATTGGCAGGTCATGCTGCAGTTGTACAGAACCTTAGTTAGGCCTCATTCAGAATATTGTGTACAATTCTGGTCGCCACGCTACCAGAAGGATGTGGATGCTTTGGAGAGAGTACAGAAGAGGTTTACCAGGATGTTGCCTGGTATGGAGGATATTAGCTATGAGGGGAGGTTGGATGAACTCGGTTTGTTCTCACTGGAACAATGGAGATTGAGGGGTGACCTGTTAGAGGTCTACAAGATTATGAGGGGCATGGACAGAGTGGATAGTCAGGTGCTCTTTCCTAGGGTAGAAAAGTCAAGTACTAGGAGACACAGGTTTAAGGTGCGTGGGGAAAAGTTTAGAGGAGATGTGCGAGGCAGGTTTTTTACACAGAGGGTGGTGAATGTCTGAAACGCGCTGCCCGGGGAGGTGGTGGGAGCAGGTACGATAGTGGCATTTAAGGGGCGACTAGATAATACATGAGTAGGATGGGAATGGAAGGATACTCCGTAAGCGCATGCGATTTTAGGAAGACATGATCGGCGCAGGCTTGGAGGGCCGAAAGGCCTGTTCCTGTGCTGTACTTTGTTCTTTGTTCTTTCTGTGGCAAACCGATTTTTCAGCTGAATGAAACTTGGTACTCCTCTCGGAAGCTCCCAGCTGCAGTTGGGCTGCTGGGGAGGGGGTAGGCCAACCTGGGTCTTGTTCCACCTTGCAACTGTGGCAGAATAGCTGGGTCAAGAGTGCAATCAAGGAGCAATCAAAAGCAGGGGAAGCAACATGACTTTTGGAAAGGGAGGGAGAGACGTATTTTAGCATTGATGCCTCAGTGAGAATGGTTTGGTAGGGCCAATGATTCTGTGTGTAGTACAGTGTGGAGTTACAGATTCAGGGTTTGCAAGTTTTGATTTCCTGTGCTGTCATTTTTAAGAGATGCTGACTTGCGCCACCAGATATCTGACAGATATCGGTGAGAATCAGGTGGAAACCTCGTTAATCCATGCCAATGAGAATCCAGTGGTGTAGGTAAAACCCTGAATACAGTCGGAACAGTCTGCAGGCCAGGGTGTGTGCTCTCCACAACCTCTTCACTCAAACCCAGTGGGACAGTAGCAGAGATCAGCCTCAGGAATCAGACTGAGCCTTCCGATAGTGTTAGACCCACCCGTACAAGCACACGTGCATTGGGCTTCACATTTCCAGAGGATGAAGTCTGGGACTGGAAGTGGGAGCCAGCCCCACTCTGGGAGGCCGGTGGGACCCTGAGGTGGCATTATGGGGGCAGCAGCCAATCAAGGTTGGTAGCCCATCCACCGGGGCCTCTTGCCCAATCAAAGTGTGATAATATCAGTTGGGCTGCCGGCAGCAGTGGCCGGTGCTGGAGTTGAGGCACTCGGGAGAGGGAGCCTGAGTGACGAGGTATCCTGGAAGACGAGAAAACTTCTTGAGGGGGCAGGGCAGAGAGATCTTGGCGAACTCGGGCTGGGGGGAGCCATTGCTGCTGGAGGTACCCCCCCACAACCCATGGTGGGCCATGGACCACCCATCAAGGAGGCCTTTCCCCCACAGGAACCAGGCAGCGTTTACCTGACAGACATCACCCCCCGCCAAATTGGCCAGCTGTGTTGCCGAGGTGCCGGGCGCTGGGGGTGAAGATGCAGCCCCCCAACACCTTCCCCTGCCATGTTACCAGCAATGCCACCTCCCAGCATAACCCAACAGGCTGGCAAAATGCAGCCCCGTGTTTCTTGAATGTGTGCTTTAAAGCACAGAGGGGGGGGGAAACGCCTGGCGCCAGTGAGCCTGAAGCCCGTCGATTTGAATTTCAGACGGGACGAAGGGCGGTAGAAGCAATGCCTTCTGCACAAGTCGAATTCCACCCCCATAGCCTGGCACCAAGTGGCGATGCCACTCAGAAGCCCGCGCTTGCTGCTGCCACTCGGCTTCGGAACGGAGGAGAGAACCTTCTATCCTCTCTCTCCCTGCCGTCCCTGCCTCGCTGAGCACAGCACTTAGCCAGAGGAAGGTCAGAGAGTTGCTTGGCTGGCAGTGCGTTCCGTCTGCAGAGCGAGCCACTTTCCACTGCTGACGGTGTCACAGGCTGCAGCCAAATCCCTGCCTACAGCCCACACGAGCTGAGTCATAATCCATCCTACAGTTCAGCTGCAGACTCACAGACAGTGGGAGAGGAAGCTGCCTCTTCCTGTCTGCCGTCTGATTTACGTTCACCCACAGAATAAAAAGTAGGACAACCTTGCCTGCTTGTCTACTTGAATGTAATTGGAGCAAACGGATTCCAATCCATCAAACCCCGTGCCAGCACTCGGCTCCAGAATTCACCACTGTTGAAAAATGCCCTCAATCCCACATTTTCTGATCGAGTCCAAATGCACGATACTCAGTATTTTTGGCTGCCGACTTGCTAGGATTTTACATCAGTACAAACTGCATTGGCTGCTCCCTTACATGAAGATAGCCCAGTAACTCTGTGTGGTGACACCACCTCCAATAGACTTTATTTATTAGTGTCACAAATAGGCTTACATTAACACTGCAATGAAGTTACTGTGAAAATCCCCACACTCCGGCGCCTGTTCGGGTACACTGAGGGAGAATTTAGCACGGCCCAATGCACCCTAAGCAGCACGTCTTTCAGCCTGTGGGAGGAAACCGGAGCACCCGGAGGAAACCCACGCAGACACGGGGAGAACGTGCAGACTCCACACAGTCGCCCAAACTGGGAATCGAACCTGGGTCTCTGGCACTGTGAGGCAGCAGTGCCAACCACTGTGCCACCGTGCCGCCAGCCTCACGGCACTTCGGTTCCCCGACATCCGCAGCCTAATTCCAGTCAAGTTTGAAAAGTGCCCGGACAATCCATTAAACCTCTTGGGAACTCCTTGAGCTTCATTGGGAATTCCTTTAAGGTCTGGACAGATACATGAATAGACAGGGAATGGAGGGATACGGACCTCATAGAGGCAAAAGGTCTTTAGTTTAGAAAGACGTCATGTGTCGGTGCAGGTTTGGTGGGCTGAAGGGCCTGCTCCTGTGCTGTACTGCTCTTTGTTCTTTATTAGGGGAAAGTCCCTACCGGCCATCTCATCATATCCATAGAGGTTCCGAAATTCCTACTCCTCCATTGTAACGTTTTGATTTTGATTTGATTTATTATTGTCACTGTATTAGTATACAGTGAAAAGTATTGTTTCTTGTGCGCTATACAGACAAAGCATACTGTTCATAGAGAAAGAAAGGAGAGAGTGCAGAATGTAGTGTTACAGTCATAGCTAGGGTTCAGAGAAAGGTCAACTTAATGCGAGGTCGGTCCATTCAAAAGTCTGACAGCAGCAAGGAAAAAGCTGTTCTTGAGTCAGCTGGTGCGTGACCTCAGACTTTTGTATCTTTTTCCCGACGGAAGAAGGTGGAAGAGAGAATGTCCGGGGTGCGTGAGGTCCTTAATTATGCTGGCTGCTAATTGGGGGAAGAGGCACAGAAATCCTGGAAAATTGGCATAAATGGTGTTTATTTTTAATAATTCACCTAAAGTTTTGACGAAGGAGGCAATTGTGAAAATTTCACACTGTTTGTGTTCTGCGGACTAATTTATCTTGTGTTTCAGCTATAGTTTTTTTCCCCATTTGAAGACCTGAGTGTGCTTATTTTGCCTGCCAACCATACAGGAGGCTAGTGACTGAATAGCTCTGTGATCTTTGCTGCTGCGTACAGAACACTTACGCTGATTAGAGTTGACACTCCCTCTCCAAGCCATCTTGGAACTTGCTGGAGCTGGTGGTGGTGGGGTGGTTTGGACATGGCAGAACAGACTCAAAGGGCCGAATGGCCTACTTCTGCTTCTATTTTCTATGTTCCTACAACTCTACCATGCTTTTGAGAAAGGTGAGATGGGTCCCACGAGTTACAGGGTAGCTTTAGTAGCTATAGCGATTGTCAGAAAGATTTTCTGATCATTATCGCTAAACTGTTAATCCAGAAACTCAGCTAATGTTCTGGGGACCCAGGGTTCGAATCCTGTCGTGGCAGATGGTGGAATTTGAATTCAATAAAAAAAATCTGGAATGTAGAATCTACTGAAACCATTGTCGGAAAAATCCATCTGGTTCACTAATGTCCTTTAGGAAAGGAAATCTGCTGTCCTTACCCGGTCTGGCCTACATGTGACTTCAGAGCCACAGCAACGTGGTTGACTCTCAACAGCCCTCTGAAATGGCCTAGCAAAGCCACTCAGGTCCAGGGCAACTAGGGATGGGCAATAAATGCTGGCCAGCCAGCGACGCCCATGTCCCACAAATGTATATAAAAATAATATATCCTGGGTTGCTATTGGCAAAGTGCCTCAATACCAGGGTTGGTTGTGAGAGCTTAGGGAACCAACATGCACCGATGAGGTCACCTAAAATAATAAAGCCAAACCGGGTGGGGTACACAGGGCAGAAACCCCCCCCATAAATATGTAAACAAAGAAAGCGACAGTGCTGGAAATACTCAGCAGGTCTGGCAGCATCTGTGGATCATAGAAATCATAGAAACCCTACAGTGCAGAAGGAGGCCATTCGGCCCATCGAGTCTGCACCGACCACAATCCCACCCAGGCCCTACCCCCACATATTTACCCGCTAATTCCTCTAACCTACCCATTTTAGGATTCTAAGGGGCAATTTTTAACCTGGCCAATCAACCTAACCCGCACATCTTTGGACTGTGGGAGGAAACCGGAGCACCCGGAGGAAACCCACGCAGACACGAGGAGAATGTGCAAACTCCACACAGACAGTGACCCGAGCCGGGAATCGAACCCGGGACCCTGGAGCTGTGAAGCAGCAGTGCTAACCACTGCGCTACCATGCCGCCCAATGAGGCGGAGAGAGAGAGAGAAACAGAATTAACGTTCCAGGTCCGTGACCAGTCATCAGAAGATTTTTCAGTACTGACAAAAAGTCACGGACCTGAAACGTTTAACTCTGTTTCTCTCTTTGCAGACGCTGCCAGGCCTGCTGAGCATCTCCAGCCCTTTCTGCTTTTGTCTCGGGTTTCCAGCAGCTGCGTTGTTTTATGTTTGCTAGTATTGCCTCGAGCCTCTCTGCTGTTCATTGATATAACTTGGAGTGGATGTCTGGAGGGTGGGTCTGGATTTCCTCTGTAGATCACATTGGGAGGAGATGGCCTAGTGGTATTATCGCTAGACTATTAATCCAGAAATATTATGTTCTGGGGACCCGGGTTCGAATCCTGCCACGGCAGATGGTGGAATTTGAATTCAATAAAAAATGTCTGGAATTAGGAATCTATTGATCATCATGAAACCATTGTCGATTGTCAGACCGTCACCACCCTCTGGGTAAAAAAGCTTTTCCTCACATCCCCCCTAAACCTCCTGCCCCTCACCTTGAACCTATGTCCCTTCGTGACTGACCCTTCAACTAAGGGAAACAGCTGCGACTTATCCACTCTGTCCACGTCCCTCATAATCTTGTACACTTCGATCAGAACGCCCCTAGTCTTCTCTGTTCCAACGACAACAACCCAAGTCTGTAGAACCTCTCTTCATAACTTAAATGTTCCATCCCAGGCAGCGTCCTGGTGAATCTCCTTTGCACCCCCTCCAGTGCAATCACATCCTTCCGATAATGTGGCGACCAGAACTGCATTCAATTCAATTTTAAAAATCTGGAATTAAGAATCTACTGATGACCATGAAACCATTGTCGATTGTTGGAAAAACCCATCTGGTTTCTTTCCTTAAGGAAGGAAATCTGCCACCCTTACCTGGCCTGGCCTACATGTGACTCCAGAGCCACAGCAATGTGGTTGACTCTCAGCTGCCCTCTGAAATGGCCGAGCGGGCCACTCAGTAAGGCTAACTAGAGATGGGCAATAAATGCTGGCCAGTCAGCAACGCCCATGTCCCACGAATAAAAAAATAATCACAGCCTGCCATTATCACTCTGCTTTGAGCAGAAACAGAATTTCCCCCTTTGTTGATCCTCGATTTTCAGTTGTTGTTCCACCTGCGTTTTCCGCAAGGAAAACCCTTTGTGCCGATGACCTGTGAAATCTATTTTTGTGTCTGGGGGAAGCTTTCCCCTTTTTTGAACGGAACTGGGATTTATTCCCAGGAGGAGGCAGACAACATTTCCGTGCAAAATTTAGCAATTCAGTCGCAGAAGAGTGGTGCGTTGGAAGGTTACCATGACAACATAATTGGTGCTTGCTTTTAAGAAACAGGTTATCCTGTCTTTGTGCGCAGGGTGCTGTTTCGGTCCTTTCATCTTTCTCCCAGAATGCTACGCAGCAATCAAAGTTTAATGAAGTCAATGTTAATTTTTTCATTAGTGGACAATAAAATTATGTGTGGGTTGAATGATTTTTTTTTAAAGAAAGGATCCAATGCAACTTGGATTGTAGCAATAATCAAGCTTCAGTAAGATAACTGCAAACGCCAACACCTCCAGTTACCCTTTTTAACAGAGTATTTTTAAAATAATTCGACCCTCCCCCTCCAACTCTTCCCAACAGCAACTTATATTTCTGTCGCACCTTTTTAACGTCGTGAGACTCCCCAAGGCTCATCACGGCGCGACCTGAGCCACATGAGGAAAGTTAAAGTTAAAGTTTGTTTATTAATCACAAGTTAGCTTACATTAACACCGCAATGAAGTTACTGTCAAATTCCCCAAGTTGTCACACTCCAGCGCCTGTTCGGGTACACTGAGGGAGAATTTAGCGTGGTCAATGCACCTAACCAGCGCGTCTTTTGAACTGTGGGAGGAAACCGGAGCACCCGGAGGAAACCCACGCAGACACGGGGAGAATGCACAGACGCCGCACAGACCGTTACCCAAGCTGGGAATCGAACCCAGGTCTCTGGTGCTGTGAGAACAAGGAACTAAAGAACAATACAGCACAGGAACAGGCCCTTCGGCCCTCCAAGCCTGCGCCGCTCATGTGCCCAAATAGACCATTCGTTTGTATCCCTCTATTCCCAGTCTGTTCATGTGGTTATCTAGATAAGTCTTAAATGATCCCAGCGTGTCCGCCTCAATCACCTTGCTTGGCAGTGCATTCCAGGCCCCCACCACCCTCTGTGTAAAATACGTCCCCCTGATATCTGTGTTGAACCTTGCCCCTCTCACCTTGAACCCGTGACCCCTTGTGTTCGTCACCTCCGACCTGGGAAAAAACTTCCCACTGTTCACCCTATCTATGTCCTTCATAATTTTATACACCTCTATTAGGTCACCCCTCATCCTCCGTCTTTCCAGGGAGAACATCCCCAGTTTACCCAATCTCTCCTCATAACTAAGACACTCCATACCAGGCAACATCCTAGTAAACCTTTTCTGTACTCTCTCCAAAGCCCCCACGTCCTTCTGGTAGTGTGGCGACCAGAACTGGGCGCAGTATTCCAAATGCGGCCTAACCAACAGTCCTAACCACCGTGCCACCGTGCTGCCCCTTGGAGATGTTGGTGAGATGACCAAAAGCCCATTCAAAGACGTAGGGCTAAATTTTCCGGCCATTCCTTCTGGCGGGATATTCTGGTCCCGCCGAACGTGACTCCAACCCCTCCCACCATGGCGGGTTCCCCGGCAACGGGATGAGCGAGCTATGCAAAATGTCATATACTTTGGAGGGACCGAAAGATCCCATCAGTGCCAATGGCAAGCTGCCTCTACTGCTGGAAAACATGCTGCAGGATAGGGGACGGGGGGATGGTGCGGGGTGGGGTGGGGGAATCCTGCCCGTAGGTTTCCAGCAGTATCTAAAAGCAGGAAAGCAAGGTCGAGGGGGGGGAGGGATGTCAGTAGAGAATTCCAGAACTTTGAGCCTAGGCGACTGAAGACACGGCCACCAATGGTGGGGCGATCATCATTAGGAATTTGCAAGAGGGCAGAATTAGAGGAACACAGATATCTTGAGGGAGTTATGGCGCTGGAGGAGTTTGCCGAGATCAGAAGGGATTTGAAAACAAGGATGGGAATTTTCAGACAGCCAATGTGGGTCAACAGGCACAATAAAGGATGAGGAACGGGATTTGGTGTGAGCAGCCGGATTTTGGATGCCCTCAAGTTTGCGAAGGGTAAAATGTGGGAGAACATAGAACATAGAACAGTACAGCACAGAACAGGCCCTTCGGCCCACGATGTTGTGCCGAGCTTTATCTGAAACCAAGATCAAGCTATCCCACTCCCTATCATCCTGGTGTGCTCCATGTGCCTATCCAATAACCGCTTAAATGTTCCTAAAGTGTCTGACTCCACTATCACTGCAGGCAGTCCATTCCACACCCCAACCACTCTCTGCGTAAAGAACCTACCTCTGATATCCTTCCTGTATCTCCCACCACGAAC
This sequence comes from Mustelus asterias, assembly GCF_964213995.1. Taxonomy (NCBI): domain Eukaryota; kingdom Metazoa; phylum Chordata; class Chondrichthyes; order Carcharhiniformes; family Triakidae; genus Mustelus; species Mustelus asterias. The sequence goes on along the minus strand of NC_135815.1, from coordinate 16,403,191 downwards.
CCTATAGTTATGCCCCCTTGTAATAGCTCCATCCACCCGAGGAAATAGTCTTTGAACGTTCACTCTATCTATCCCCTTCATCATTTTATAAACATCTATTAAGTCTCACCTCAGCCTCCTCCGCTCCAGAGAGAACAGCCCTAGCTCCCTCAACCTTTCCTCATAAAACCTACCCTCCAAACCAGGCAGCATCCTGGTAAATCTCCTCTCCACTCTGGGAGAGGAGTCAGGAATCCACTGATATAGCCACCTCCAGAAAGATCAAACGAGGGTTTCAGCAGAGGGTGATCTCAGACGGGGGGTAAAGTCGAGCAATGTTACAGAGGTGGAGAAGGGTGGCCTGAGAGATGGTTTGAAGATGCGCTCATCTCAGTATCCAATGTACATGAGAAATTTTCCAGCATTTTCAAATTGTTGGTCAAACATAATGATTTTGGGTTCTAGGTGGCAGCACAAGGTTTGGGGGAGGCGATGGCCTAGTGAGATTATCACTGGATTATTAATCCAGAAACTCAGCTAATGTTCTGGGGAATCGGCTTCAAATCACGCCGCGGCAGCTGATGCAATTTGAATTCAATAAAAAAAATCTGGAATTAAGAATCTACTGATGACTATGAAACCATTGTCGATTGTCAGAAAAACCCATCTGGTTCATGATATCCTTTAGGGAAGGAAATCTGCTGTCCTTACCCAGTCTGGCCTGCATGTGACTACAGACCCACAACTCTCAAAGCCACTCAGGTCCAGGGCAACGAGGGATGGTCAATAAATGATGGCCAGCCAGCGACGCCCATGTCCCATGAATGAATTTTAAAAAGTCAATGTTTCTGGATATCACCATCTCCATTCTTGCTGTGTGCATAAGACAACACCATCCAATTCAGGCTTGAACATCCAGATTTCTTTTGCTGCAAGTGGACTTTGTTCTGTGTATAGTTTCTCTTGGTCAACCTTCAATTCTTTCCCCTGGTGGCTTTTGTTTCCTTGTTTTCTAAGGGCTCTTTATGCACTTTCTGGATGCGATCACCTTTCCTTGTGGTCAGTTATACAATCTGAAGCATGATTTGATTCATGAGTGTGTTAAACCATCTGATGTCGGAGAGCTGTTCAGCTTCTTTGGGTTGGCTCTGTCGGACCCTGGTCCTGAGCCAAGTAAGAGTACAGCTTGCTGTGCACAAGTTGGCTGTTGTGCTTCTTGGTGGCACAGTGATTAATATTGCTGCCTCTCAGCGCCAAGGACCCGGGTTCAATTCCGGCCTTGGGTCACTATTTGTGTGGAGTTTGCACGTTCTCCCCGTATCCGCGTGGGTTTCCTCCGGTTTCCTTCCACAAGATGTGCGGGTTAGGTTGATTGGCCATACTAAATTGACCTTAGTGTCAGGCGGATTAGCAGAGTGAATATGCGGGGTTACGGGAATAGGGCCTGGGTGGGTTTGTGGTCGGTGCAGACTCGATGGGCCGAATGGCTTCCTTCTGCACTGTAGGGATTCTATGATTCTATGAACAGTGATGACCTGTCAAAGGCAGTTCATTAGCTGAAAAGCCTTTTGGGGTGCCCTGGGGTTGTGAAAGGCGCCATTTAAATGCAAGCATTTCTTTTTCACATGGTGGGCAACAGTCAAACACTGAAACAACAGGAAATAGAACCCTCTGCTCAAGGAGCCCTTAAACCTTTGGGTTGGTTACTGGGCTGCAGGAACGGTGTACCGAGCCAGTAAACTGATGCAAGCTGTCAGTGAGATGAACAAAAACTCTATTGATGTGTTGGGCAGTAGAATAATGCTGTTGGCCAGCAGTCGATTCCACAAACCCCAAGCAGTTAGAGCAGCCAGGGTGACTGCCAAGAGTTCTTTCCAGCCAGCAAGTTTTTCCAAGTTGTTGCCATTGTACTGTGTCCCGCTTGTTCTCTGTTACAGGCTCGATTGAGTATCCTGGCAGTGACTTTTTCACCTGCACTTTGCGCCCCCTTGGGCAAAACAGTGGGCGGACGCAACTTTTAAAAAAAATTTCCACGTTTACTGACCCCTCAGCTCACTGCCTGTCAAATAAAGTGGAACAAAATACCCCAAGACAGGGCTTGCAACTGGCGGAGGGGGGAATGGGGGAAGGTGGAAGAGGTGACGGCAGGACAAAAGGGTAAAGACAGTAACAGAGACATATTTCTGCAAGGGATTGACAAAGAGAGATGGACTGTTTCTGAGGGAGAGCTTGGGGCAGGGTGGTGGTTAATCAGGTCCAAGGGTGGGAGGTTGGGACCAGGGTTGAAGGCCTGAGGGAGGGGGCTGCTGGCGTGGGCGGCGAGACCAGGGGTGGGTTCCAATTCTGTCTCTGCTGGAATGGGAAGCGGTTTCATAGTATCATAGAATCCCTACAGTGCAGAAGGAGGCCATTCAGCCCATTGAGCCTGCACCGACAACAATCCCACCCAGGCCCTATCCCCCGTAACCTCAGATATTTACCCTACTAATCCCCCTGACATCCCCCTGACGCTAAGGGCAATTTATCATGGCCAATCCACCTAGCCCGCACATTTTTGGACCGTGGGAGGTAACCGCAGCACCCGGAGGGAACCCACACAGACACTGGGAGAAAGTGCAAACTCTACACAGACAGTGACCCAAGCCGGGTATCAAACCCGGGTCCCCGGCACTAACCACTGTGCCACCGTGCCGTAATTATCGTTGGAGCCCAATGAGTTGACGCGATATTAGATTTATCTTTTGACTCATTGGATAAGGCCATGGAAAGTTAATCAAATATTGGATTTTGATTAAAGTTTTGCTTTGAAATCTGAAGTGTAATAAATACTAATAGATATAAAGGAATGATCTCAAGCCTTTAGTCCAAACTCAGCATTGAGACTTACAAACTGCTTGGTCCTTTACTCAGAGTTCATAGCGTCATTGAGATTGTCAAATTCTAGCAATCATTCCTGGCCATTCATTATTCCCTTTATATTGTGCTGTATTTTTCTTTCTATCTACGGTTTTGTACAGTTTAAGGTACAGGCGGTTTAGCTGGCTGTGCTGCACTAATTGCTCCTTACGAGATGTGGTCATGGTGACTGTTCCAGCGCACTTGATGCTTCACATTAGGAAAGCAGGCTGATGAAATCAGAAGGAGCAGCCAGTTTGGGAAGCTTGCCCTTTGACAATGTGAAACACATTGTTCCTGCCATTATGGGACATGACAAATCCACGTGGGAGGCCAGAGGAGCAGATTAAGAACTTTTACACTCTTGGAAAGTTGACCTAGAAATATTGGGCATTGCCAATTTCCAATTTCCAGCGTAATACATCTTATTTTTGGCTCCTGTCAAATAGGGGAACCCACGTACAACAGCCACTCCTGTGATGTGGAGATGCTGGCGTTGGACTGGGATGGGCACAATAAGAAGTCTCACAACACCAGGTTAGAGTCCAACAGGTTTATTTGGAATGACGAGCTTTCGGAGCGCTGCTCCTTCATCAGGTGAGTCGGAGCGAAGTGCAAGCACTCCGAAAGCTCATGATTCCAAATATACCTGTTGGACTTTAACTTGGTGTTGTGAGACTTCTTACTGAGTCATTCCTATGACATGCCTCTCATCAGTGTGCACTTTTGGGGCAGTTTCCAGAGGTTGGGAATGAGGCCCTCACTGCTGAAGGGAAAATCCATTGTACATTCGCTCTAACGAAGCAGGTAGCAATGGTGGGAACATTGGAAATAAGTGAGACTTTATCGAAAATGTCCGTGCTTTATTGCGTAAGAAACAAAAGACAGTGGGCTGAAACCACATTGTACAAAACCAGAATGAATGTGCCTGAAACCATGTGTGCCATCTTAGTACCCCTACCCAATATTGCTCAGCACAGGAAGATTTTAATCTGGTCCTTAGCAGAGGTGGTGGGAAGGCCCTAGAATCAGGAGGGGAAGTGGGGGGTTAGTGGAGCACCAATCACTTTAGCAACAAGGGCAGCACGGTGGCACAGTGGTTAGCACTGCTGCGTCACAGCTCCAGGGACCTGGGTTCGATTCCCAGCTTGGGTCACTGTGTGGAGTTTGCACGTTCTCCCCGTGTCTGCGTGTGTTTCCTCCCACAGTCTAAAGATGTGGAGATTAGGTGCATTGGCCATGTTAAATTGCCCCTTCGTGTCCAGGGATGTTAAATTGCCCCTTCGTGTCCAGGGATGTGTAGGTTAGAAGGATTAGCAGCGTAAATATGTGGGGTTTTGGGGATAGGGCCTGGGTGGGATTGTTGTTGATGCAGGCTCGATGGGCCAAATGGCCACCTTCTGCTCCGTAGGATTTCTATGATTCTGACTCCCTGTGATTCTGACAGGGGCAGGGACAGCCAACTGAGGCCCTTAAATGGGCAGCTATGAGTCTTATCCTGCTTCTACTGGGGATGGGCTTTAACCCAGTTGGGGAACCCTCCCAGTAGAAGTTGGTGGCCTCTTTCGTGCTCTCGGGAGGGTGGAGGATGGGGGTCACTCCTGATCGGAGGGTCCCTGCCACTGGCAGCGGCTGCCCCATTGGAAAGACAGCTGACGCCCTTGACAATGACAACACTTCCCGCATATCCAACCCTCGCTTGACTGGTCCCAGTGCTCTGGACCCACTGACTGGATTCTGGGGCCTCCTCCATCATTGTTGCTCTGGGTCAGCTACTCTCCCAGAGATGGCCACCACTCTCAGTGCCGCTGCTGGGAATCAATAGCTGCCAGCCTTTTGATTGGCAGACAGCTCTTGGAGGGCGGAATCTCCCACCTTAAAGGGACAGAGGCCCTTACCCCAGGCAGTTGGCTGTCTGGCGACTATTGAATCAGGCCTGGGCTTCTGGAAATGACTGCGACGGGGTTGTCCCTGGCTTTACGGCCTGCCGTTGGGACCGCTGCCGCTGACCTTCCATTCAGCCCCATTCATCTGATTCATACCTGGTGATGGCAAACGGGGCGGCACAGTGGTTAGTGCTGCTGCCTCACAGCGCCAGGGACCTTGGCTCGATTCCGGCCTTGGGTGACTGTTTGGAGTTTCTGAGGAATTCCCTTCCCTTTGGCAGAAAATCTGGAGAAACCTGGGATGGGAACGTACCTTTGTGTGGATTCTCTGGGATCGCCACTGTGGTTACAATGGGAGGCCAAGTGAACTCTGGGGAAATTCTAACCTTCTATGGTTTTTGATGCCTCTGTGTTTATTAATAGTTTGGAGATTGGCAGCCTTACAACTGTATGCTGGATTAATCCATTGTTTTTAGCTCTCTAGCTGTCTGGACTCGAATAACACCATCATTTACCTCTACTCTTTGGTTTGCTTCGTGCATTCTCATCTGTGGTATCTATTAATCCAGTGCAGAAACAACTGAATTCTTATCCATGGCCGTGCATCTTCCAATGATAATACTTAGCAACAAAGAGAAATAACAGAAATAGGATGGCCCTTGGGCAACTTTCACTCGGGGCAACTGTATTCATTCCTGAGCCACTGCTGCGCTGCCTAATTAGTTAGCAAGATTTTCTGAGTCACTCACGCTGAACAGTTGATCTGAAGCTGTACAGACACAGTCCCACGCACATCCATATTAAAGTGGTTGCCTGGTAGGCAGCAGCCTATTTAATGCAGGCATTTGAGAATGAGAACGATCGTTATTTGTTGACTATTCAGGTAGGGAATTTTATCTGTGTATGACGCCAGAGACTAACGGTCTCCATGGCTTGACGTGTCTGTAGTCCTCGCCTTGGTGCCGTTTTGGTATTGTTTTTATTTGCACAGTATCTAATTTTTTTCTTCCTCAATCTGTCTTTCGTAAGGTGACGGCCGATTGTTGACAATCTGATTCCGTTTCAATTGCAGCTTTTCCGATCCGAGGAAATGGACAACTGGTGGAGTGTCCCCTGGGTTACAAGCAGGTTAATGCCACACATTGTCAGGGTAAGTGTGTTGAGAGCTCTCCAGTTAACAGGTTTCGCAGTCATTGCCTTATGCAAGCAGTAAATGTCGTTTCAAAGGCTCGTTTTACCTTGGGGACTGTCGTGTTCAACTGCGGCGAAAATACTTTAAGTGTTAAGAGAGCTAGTCTGTCTTCAGTCGATGTCTCTCACATGTCTGTCACACTGGCGAGGTGCTGCTGCTGTGAAACCGGGAGGTTCGCTTGACATTGTGCAATGTTTATTTCAGATAATAATTACACAGGGCAAACCCAAACCCCGATGCAAATTCAACTTTTAGATTCTGAAACGCTGGATTCTGTTTAATGGTTGACTTATATCTTGCGCTAAACGGTTCCCCAAAAGACTAAAACTCATAAGAAATGCACCCCTAACCTTTCATTAATTATTCCACCTGTAGCTATGCAACCAAATACATTTCTTGAAAGAATGTATTATGTAAGGATATTTCCTTTCTCCCATAAAATACAAGCTAAAAGGTAAGGATGACTGCAGTCAAATTAAATATCTCACATTTTACAAGGGTTCAGCTTTAATGAAGGGAGGCAAAAGCTTTTGAGAGAAATAAAACACGAAAGGACAACATCTTGGCAAAATGGAATACAATAAGCATTTATTGGAAAGGGTGAATAATAATTATTCAGCACAGAGTAAAGGTCCTTCTACACTGTTGCATCAAACATTCCCAGGGCTGGTACAGCACGGAGCTAGATACAGAATTAAGGTCCTTTACACTGCCCTATCAAACATTGTAAGAAGTCTCACAACACCAGGTTAAAGTCCAACAGGTTTATTTGGTAGCAAATACCATAAGCTTTTGGAGCACTGCACCTTCGTCAGATGGAGTGGAAATGTGCTCTCAAACAGTGCAAACAGACAAAATCAAGTTGCAGAATACTGATTAGAATGCGAATCCTACAGCCAGCCAGGTCTTAAAGGTACAGACAATGTGGGTGGAGGGAACATTAAACACAGGTTAAAGAAATGTGTATTGTCTCCAGACTGAACAGCTAGTGAGATTCTACAAGCCCAGGAGGCAAGCTGTGGGGGTTACTGATAATGTGACATAAATCCAACATCCCGGTTTAGGCCGTCCTCATGTGTGCGGAACTTGGCTATCAGTTTCTGCTCAGCGACTCTGCGCTGTCGTGTGTCGTGAAGGCCGCCTTGGAGAACGCTTACCTGAAGATCCAAGGCTGAATGCCCGTGACTGCTGAAGTGCTCCTCCACAGGAAGAGAAGTCTTGCCTGGTGATTGTCGAGTGGTGTTCATTCATCCGTTGTCATAGCGTCTGCATGGTTTCCCCAATGTACCATGCCTCGGGACATCCTTTCCTGCAGCGTATCAGGTAGACAATGTTGGCCGAGTATGCCCTGTTTGTAAGCATTTCTCCACTCCACCTGACAAAGGGGCAGCGCTCCGGAAGCTAGTGGCATTTGCTACCAAATAAACCTGTTGGACTTTAACCTGGTGTTGTTAAACTTCTTGCTATCAAACATTCCCAGGGCTGGTACAGCACGGGGCTAGATACAGAGTTAAGATCCTTTACACTGTCCTATCAAACATTCCCAGAGCTGGTACAGCACGGGGCTAGATACAGAGTAAAGGTCCTTTACACTGTCCTATCAAACATTCCCAGGGCAGATACAGCACGGGGCTAGATACAGAGTTAAGATCCTTTACACTGTCCTATCAAACATTCCCAGGACAGGAACAGCATGGGGCCAGATACAGAATAAAGGTCCTTCTACAATGTCCCAACAAGCATTCCCAGGGCAGATACAGCATGGGGCTAGTTCCAGAGAAAACATCCTTTACACTGTCCCATCAAACATTATGTGAAGATGTCGGCGTTGGACTAGGGTAAGCACAGTAAGAAGTCTCACAACACCAGGTTAAAGTCCAACAGGTTTATTTGGTAGCACAAGCTTTCGGAGCGTTGCTCCTTCTTCTGGTCTGCTACCAAATAAACCCTGTTGGACTTTAACCTGGTGTTGTGAGACTTCCCATCAAACATTTCCAGGGCAAGTACAACATGGGGCTAGAAACAGAGTAAAAATCCTTTATACTGTTCCATCAAACATTCCCAGGGCAGGAACAGCATGGGGCTAGATACAGATTAAAGATTCTTCTACAGTGTCCCATCAAACATTCCCAGGGCAGGTACAGAATGGGGCTATATACAGGTTAAAGATTCTTCTACAGTGTCCCATCAAACATTCCCAGGGCAGGTACAGAATGGGGCTATATACAGGTTAAAAATTCTTCTACAATGTCCCATCAAACATTATGTGGAGATGCCGGCGTTGGACTGGGGTAAGCACAGTAAGAAGTCTCACAACACCAGGTTAAAGTCCAACAGGTTTATTTGGTAGCAAATACCATAAGCTTTCGGAGCAATGCTCCTTCGTCAGATGGAGTGGTCTCTGTTCTCAAACAGGGCACAGACACAGAAATCAAATTACAGAATACTGATTAGAATGCAAATCTCTACAGCCAGCCAGGTCTTAAATGTACAGACAATGTGGGTGGAGGGAGCATTCAACACAGGTTAAAGAGATGTGTATTGTCTCCAGACAGTACAGCTTGTGAAATTGTGCAAGTCCAGGAGGCAAGCTGTGGGGGTTACTGATAATGTGACATAAATCCAACATCCCGGTTTAGACCGTCCTCATGTGTGCGGAACTTGGCTATCAGTTTCTGCTCAGTGACTCTGCGCTGTCGTGTGTCGTGAAGGCCGCCTTGGAGAATGCTTACCTGAAGATCCAAGGCTGAATGCCCGTGACTGCTGAAGTGCTTCCCCACAGGAAGAGAACAGTCTTGCCTGGTGATTGTCGAGCGGTGTTCATTCATCCGTTGTCGTAGCGTCTGCATGGTTTCCCCAATGTACCATGCCTCGGGACATCCTTTCTTGCAGCGTATCAGGTAGACAACGTTGGCCGAGTTGCAAGAGTAGGTACTGCATGCGTGGGATGCCCCCATTTTAATTCTCTATAAATTTTAAGATTTTTTCCTTCATCAGAATTAATTTGAATTGCAGGAGTCTTTCAGTGGTCATAATGTGAGGCCAATATCTTTTCACACAAGACAGAAACCATATTCTCTGTGTCTTTCTCGTTCCATGTAACCCCATGGGGGAAATGAAAGGCTCCCTTTTTGTCATGTGTGTGAGCCGCTGTGCCGCTTCATTTAGCAATTAACCAATTTGCTGAAGAGAATCTCTGCTGAGCTTTTCCACTCTGTAATTCTGACAGAATCACCCAGTAATGTGTAGCAGTCTCCGTGGGGATAGTTTCACTGGAGGCTCAATTGTTTCTGTGAACAATTTTTTAATAGTAGGAGACTGGGAAGCGTTGGTATACAGAGGGATCTGGGTGTCCTTGACTATGTAGCACAGAAGGTTAATACGCAATTGCAACAAACAGTTAGGAAAGTAAATGATCGATGGGCCATCATTACAAAATGATTGGAGTATAAGAGTACAGAATCTTACTGTAATGGGATGGGGGCTTGTTGAGACCGTACCTGGATACTAGCCCCTTACCTAAGAAAGAATATTCATTCCTGAGAAGGAGTGTAACAAAGTTTATTATTTATAAGTTCATTTTATTTTCATTAGTGTCACAAGTAGGCTTACATTAACACTGCAATGAAGTTACTGTGAAAATCCCCGAGTCGCCACACTCCGGCGCCTGTTCGGGTTACACTGAGGGAGAATTTAGCATGGCCAATGCACCTAACCAGCACGTCTTTCTGACGGCGGGAGTAAACCGGAGCTCCCAGAGGAAACCCACACAGACACGGGGAGAACGTGCAGACTCCGCACAGACAGTGACCCAAGCCGGGAATCAAACCCGGGTCCCTGTGAGGCAGCAGTGCTAACCACTGTGCCACCGTGCCGTACTAAACTGGTAGCTGAGGCGGGGAGAGAATGATCTTCTGAGGAGCCATTGATTAGACTGGGCCAAATTTCCTGGAGTTTGGAGGAATCGGAGGTAATCTCCGCTGAAATAATGCAAAGTTGACAGGGTAGCTGCTGGGAGGATGCTTCCTCTGACTGTGAAATCTCAGAACATGGCGGTGGCCATTTTGGATTGAGATGGGGAGTAATCCCTTCAGTCAAGAGGATTGTGAACCTTGGACATCCTCAGCCACAGAATACGGTGGCTGCTCGGTCATTGAGCACATTTAACTCAGCGGCTGACATATTTAAATACCGAGGGAAGGAAGGGATATGGAGGTACTGCCGGGAGGTGTAGCTGAGGTCATGAATGAGGGAGCAGGCATGGTTTGGTGGGTGGGATGCGGATCGGGCCATTGAATGTCCTACTCCAGTTCCTATTTCTTATGTTCTTGCATGAAACAAAATGGTGATGAGGCTGAACGGATTTCAGAGTGAAATTAATTCACTCCGGCATGGAGCTGTTGGGCCGAATGGTCTATTCTTGTGCTGTAAATACAATGTTGGGTTCCAGTGACCCTTCTGGCCCCATTCCGCATTCACGCTGCCTTTACAATATAACGCAGTGTACATGTGAAAAGAAGCAATGGTGGCACAAATCTACCCTGAAAAGTGTAAAGGCTTCCTTCACCTCTTTTGTTTAGTTTAGTTTATTTATTAGTGTCACAAATAGGCTTACATTAACGCTGCAATGAAGTTACTGTGAAAATCTCCTAGTCGCCACACTCTGGTGCCAGTTTGGGTACACTGAGGGAGAATTTAGCACGGCCAATGCACCTAACCGGCACGTCTTTTGGACTGTGGGAGGAAACCGGAGCCTCCGGAGGAAACCCACGCAGACACGGGAGAACATGCAGACTCCACACAGTGATCCAAGCCAGGAATTGAACCTGGATCCCTGGCGCTGTGGGCCAGTAGTGCTAACCATTGTGCCACCCTGCTACCCAAGTGGGTAGCACCCCTGCCTCTGAGCCAGAAGCTCTGGGTTCGGGTCCCGCTCCTGGACTTGATGGCCGAGGGGGGTGTATAATAACACGGTCAAATAGATTGGGTGGAAGCTTCTGATAATTTGTCAGAGTGTTGGTTTCAGCGAGAAAACCGGGGCGTGGCTCTCCAGATTCTCTGGCAGTCTGTGCAAGGGGATGTGATTTCCACCATCACTCTGGCAGGGTGGGGTCTGATAGAGCTGGCAACATTTGGCTTCACAGAGATCAAAACGCCATCTTTAACAAGCATTGGGGTGACCCCCGCATACAAACATTGGGGCAAGCCCACCTCCCACCCCCACACAGACAATGGGGAAACCCCCTTTCTCTCTCTCTCTTTCCCCACACACATAAGGAGAACCCTCCCCCCCGCCTCCAACCCCCAAGAGGACAAATCCCTCTCCCTCCGGGGGCGATACTTACCTTTGCGCCCCTGACGTGTAACCCTCGATACCTTCCCGTTTTGCTAAAGCTGTTGTAAATCTCGCTGACATAATGTCACACCGGCGATGAGGGGGGGTGGGGATTCCCTACCCAGGGGGAGCTTATGGCGGGGTAGCCCTATAAGTACATTTAAATTTATTTAAATATATGTAAATATATTTAATGAGGGTGGGTGGGAACCTCATTGCGTCAGATCCAAAGATGTGCGGTTAGGTTGATTGGCTAAATGGACCCTAGTGTCAGGGGATTAGCAGGGTAAATATGTGGGGTTATGGGAATAGAGCCTGGGTAGGATTGTTGTCAGTGCAGACTTGATGGACCGAATGGCCTCTCTGCACTGTATTTCTTTGCCGAGGTTCTGATTCATGCAGTCTTGTGGGATTATTCGTTGGCATCGCTATTTTTGTCCCATTGAGTGTGTCAACCTGTAAATCCTTCCAAACATGCCAATGGCTGGTGGTAAGATCGGGAGAGACTCCTGGTCAGCCACGCTTGATGTGGAATGGTGTCCCCCAAGCTATAAGCCCCTGGTGACAGATTGGTGACCTATTCTGAGAATTACTAGTTACAGAAACAGACAGAAGTCTGCCTTAGTGCGCCGCTGGGTGTGGGAACGGAAGTAGAATCAACCTCTGGCCAAGGACACAAGGTAACCGGTCCTTGCAGCCACAGCCTCAGTGGTGCATCCTCAGAACACAAAGCTGCCTCTCAAAAAAATCCATCTGCTGTTTGAGACTGAAGCTGAGCACCGTGCGCTAGCTGGAGAGTTCGAGCACTGGCTGTGCCCTGGTTTGGCTCAGTCTGCAAGCATGATCTTTTAATTAAAAGAGCTAAAACTGACTAATAACCAGACCGTGGACAGTGAGGTATTTCCTTTAAATAAGATCTCCTTGCAGTGGTCTGATTTCTGTGTTCTCCGCAAACGCAATAATATCCGTGTTCAGATGAAAAGCAGAGATTTTCCTCTTGCTTTATTTTCCTCTCAATGTGTGATTCGAGGTCCTTAATGACACTGCTACTCAGTAATGTCTGCGTTGCTGTTTTGTCAACGTTTAGTCATTAGGTCGATTGGCAACTGCCCCAGTAAATCAATACATCAAAAGAAGTTTGAGACTCAAAATTGCAGCAATAGCAACAACCACCTTAATACGGATTCCTGGTCAGGAATCTGAACCTCAGCGAGATGGGCACGTCTTGTATAGAGGAACAGTTTGCAGCAATAGAATCATAGAATCCCGACAGTGCAGAAGGAGGCCGTTTGGCCCATCGAGTCAGCATAGTGGCACAGTGGTTAGCACTGCTGCCTCACAGCTCCAGGGACCAGAGTTCGATTGCCGGCTTGGGCCACTGTCTGTGTGGAGTCTGCACATTTGCCCCGTGTCTGCATGTGTTTCCTCCGGGTGCTCTGGTTTCCTCCCACCGTCCCAGAGATGTGCAGGTTAAGATGATTGGCCATGCTAAAATTGCCCCTTAGTGTCCCAGGATGTGTATGTCAGGGAGACTACCAGGGTAAATATATGGGGTTTTGGGGATAGGGCCTGGGTAGGATTGTGGTTGGTGCAGACTTGATGGGCCGAATGGCCTCATTCTGCACTGTAGGATTTCTATGATTCTATGAGTACACCGACCACAATTCCACTCAGGCCCTATCCCCATAACCTCATGTATTTACCCCACTAATCCCCCTAACACTAAGGAGCAATTTAGCATGACCAGTCAACTTAACCCTCACAGTCCAAAGATGTGCGGGTTAGGTTGATTTGGCCATGCTAAAAATTGCCCTTAGTGTCCTGAGATGCGTAAGTTAGAGGGATTAGTGGGTAAAATATGTAGGGGTAGCGCCTGGGTGGGATTGTGGTCGGTGCAGACTCGATGGGCCGAATGGCCTCTTTCTGTACTGTTTCTGTGATTCTATGATCTTCGGATTGTGGGAGGAAACCGGAGCACTCGGAGGAAACCCACGCAGACACGGGGGAGAACGTGCAAACTCCACACAGACAGTGACCAAGGCTGGAATTGAACCTGGGTCCCTGGTGCTGTGAGGCAGCAGTGCTAACCACTGTGCCACCGTGCTGCCCAATAAGGGCCTGTTATGAGACAAGTATGAATTTGAAAAAATAAAGTACGGCACTTAATGCTCGCAGGACTCGAGGAAGATCCCAACGGATCCTGCAGCCACCAAGCCTGGCTACAGCTCGTGCTGGAGTACTTTAGAGGGGTCGGTTTTTGTCCAATGTGTGCAGGAAGGCTTCCTGATGCAGTATGTAGATAGATCAACAAGAGGTGAGGCCAGATTGGATTTGGTACTGGGTAGTGAACCAGGCCAGGTGTTAGATTTGGAGGTAAGGGAGCACTTTGGTGACAGTGACCACAATTCGATTACATTTACCTTAGCAATGGAAAAGGATAGGTATATACCAAAGGGCAAGAGATATAGCTGGGGGAAAGGAAATTATGATGCGATTTAGCTGGCATAGGTTGGGGAAGGAAACTGCAGGGTAACTGTAATGTGGAACTTGTTCAAGGAACAGCTACTACGCGTCCTCGATAAATATGTACCTGTCAGGCAGGGAGGAAGCAGACGTGTGAGGGAACCGTGGTTTACTAAGGAGGTTGAATCTCTTGTGAAGAGGAAGAAGGAGACTTATGTTAAGATGAGACGTGAAGGCTCAGTTAGGGCGCTTGAGAGTTACAAGTTAGCCAGGAAGGACCTAAAGAAAGAGTTAAGAAGAGCCAGGAGGGGACATGAGAAGTCTTTGGCAGGTAGGATCAAGGAAAACCCTAAAGCTTTCTATAGGTATGTCAGGAGTAAAAGAACGACTAGGGTAAGATTAGGGCCAGTCAAGGACAGTAGTGGGAAGTTGTGCGTGGAGTCTGAAGAGATAGGAGAGGCACTAAATGAATATTTTTCATCGGTATTCACACTGGAGAGGGACAGTGTTGTCGAGGGGAGTACTGAGATGCAGGCTGTTGGACTGGGTGGGATTGATGTTCATAAGTAGGAGGTGTTAGCAATTCTGGAAAGGGTAAAAATAGATAAGTCTCCTGGGCCGGATGGGATTTATCCTAGGATTCTCTGGGAGGCTAGGGAGGAGATTGCAGAGCCTTTGGCTTTGATTTTTGTGTCGTTATTGTCTACAGGAACAGTGCCGGAAGACTGGAGGATAGCAAATGTTGTCCCCTTGTTCAAGAAGGGGAGTAGGGACAACCCTGGTAATTATAGACCGGTGAGCCTTACTTCTGTTGTGGGCAAAGTATTGGAAAGGATTATAAGAGATAGGATTTATAATCACCTAGAAAGGAATAATTTGATTAGGGATAGTCAGCACGGTTTTGTGAAGGGTAGGTCGTGCCTCACAAACCTTATTGAGTTCTTTGAGAAGGTGACCAAAGAGGTGGATGAGGGTAAAGCGGTTGATGTGGTGTATATGGATTTCAGCAAAGCGTTTGATAAGGTTCCCCATGGTAAGCCTTTGCAGAAAATACGGACACATGGGATTGAGGGTGATTTAGTGGTTTGGATCAGGAATTGGCGAGCTGTAAGAAAACAAAGGGTGGTGGTTGATGGGAAATATTCATCCTGGAGTTCAGTTACTAGTGGTGTGCCGCAGGGATCTGTTTTGGGGCCACTGCTGTTTGTCATTTTTATTAATGACCTGGATGAGGGCGTGGAAGGATGGATTAGTAAATTTGCGGATGACACTAAAGTCGGTAGAGTTGCAGACAGTGCGGAGGGAAGTGGCAGGTTACAGAGGGACATAGATAGGCTGCAGAGCTGGGCTGAGAGGTGGCAAATGGAGTTTAATGCGGAAAAGTGTGAGGTGATTCACTTTGGAAGGAGTAACAGGAATACAGAGTACTGGGCTAATGGTAAGATACTTGGTAGTGTGGATGAACAGAGGGATCTGGGTGTCCATGTGCATAGATCCCTGAAAGTTGGCACCCAGGTTGATAGGGTTGTTAAGAAGGCGTACGGAGTGTTAGCTTTTATTGGCAGAGGGATTGAGTTTCGTAGCCAGGAGGTCATGCTGCAACTGTACAAAACTCTGGTGCGGCTGCATTTGGAGTATTGCGTACAGTTCTGGTCGCCGTATTATAGGAAAGATGTGGAAGTGTTGGAAAGGGTGCAGAGGAGATTTACCAGGATGTTGCCTGGTATGGTGGGAAAATCGTATGAGGAAAGGCTGAGGGGCTTGAGGTTGTTTTCGTTAGAGAGAAGAAGGTTAAGAGGTGACTTAATAGAGGCATACAAGATGATCAGAGGATTAGATAGGGTGGATAGTAAGAGCCTTTTTCCTCGGATGGTGTTGGCTAGCACGAGGGGGCATAGCTTTAAATTGAGGGGTGATAGATATAGGACACATGTTAGAGGTAGGTTCTTTACTCAGAGAGTAGTAAGGGCGTGGAATGCCCTGCCTGCAGCAGTAGTGGACTCGTCAACATTAAGAGCATTCAAATGGTTATTGGATAAACATATGGATGATATTGGAATAGTGTAGATTAGAGGGGCTTTAGATTGGTTCCACTGGTCGGCGCAACATCGAGGGCCGAAGGGCCTGTACTGCGCTGTAATGTTCTATGTTCTATGTAAATGTAGGTCTGGTTTCGGAGATCTTGCAGACACGCGGGAGGATGTTCGTGCATTATGATGGCTGACGATTTTTTAAATCACTTCTCTTGTTTTGGGTTATAATAGCAGGAGCAGAGAGGCAGGTTGTCCTGTTAAGATTGTGGCTCAAAGTGCTAGACCCGTTACCCTGATGCTGGTTATCGATGCTGGTTTTTTTTATGCTGTGAAAATCCTCCAGTCGCCTGTTCGGGTACACTGAGGGAGAATTTAGTACGGCCAATGCACCTAACCAGCACGTCTTTCGTTCTGTGGGAGGAAATCGGAGCACCCGGAGGAAACCCACCCAGACACAGAGAGAACGTGCAGACTCTGCACAGTGACCCAAGCCGGGAATCGAACCTGGGTCTCTGATTCACATTCTCCAATCGACTGTAATTAATGGCACAAATAATTTGCTAATATATACTCATGGAGAGGGTGCAGAGGAGATTTTACCAGAATGGTTCCAGGGATGATGGGCTTCAGTTACTTGGAAAGACTGGAGAAGTTGGCATTGTTTGTCTTGGAGAGTTAAGAGAAGTTTTCAAAATCATGAAGGGTTTTGCCAGATCAGATGGGGAGAAACTGATGGGAGGGTGGCGAAGCAGTGGGCACAGATTTATAACAATTGATAAAAGATCTGTGGGGAAATAAGGGTTTTTTCATTCATTCATGAGATATGGGCAAGGCTGGCATTTGTTGTTCATCTGTGTTAGCCCTCGAGAAGGTGAAAGTGCCTTCTTAAGCTGCTGCAGCCCATGCGCTGTAGGTGCACCCACAGTGCTGTAAGGAAGGGAGTTCCAGGATTTTGACCCAGCGACAATGAAGGGACGGCAATGCAGTTCCACGTTAGGGTGGTGAGTGGCTTGAAGGGGAATTTGCAGGTGATGATGTCCCTGTCTGCCTGCTGCCCCTGTTCTTCCTGGGTTAGGAAGGTGATATTGAAGGAGTCTTGGTGAGTTGCTTATAGATGGTAAACGTTGCAGCCATGCTGTGCCAGTGGGGGGATGGATGTTTCAGGCGATGGATGGGGTACTGGTCAAGCAATCTGCTTTATCCTGGAAGGGCTTCGAGCTCCTTCAATATTGTTGGAGCCACACTCATCCAGGAAAGTGGAGAATATTCAATCACACTCTTGACTTGTGTCTTGTAGATAGTAAATACTCTCTGGAGAATCAGGTGGTGAGTTATTCGCCATACAATTCTGTCTCGGACCTGCCCTTGTAGCAACGGTGTTTATTTGTCTGGTCCAGTTAAGATTCTGGTCAATGTCAATCCCCACAATGATAATGGTAATGTTCAGTGATGGTAATGCCATCGACTGTCAAAGTTTAAAGTTTATTTATTAATGTCACAAGTAGGCTTACATTAACACTGCAATGAAGTTAGAAAATCCCCTTGTCGCCACACTCCGGCGCCTTTACGGGTACATCGAGGGAGAATTTAGCATGGCCAATCCACCTAACCAGCACGTCTTTCGTTCTGTGGGAGGAAACAGGAGCACCCGGAGGAAACCCACATACTGTGCAAACTCTGCACAGACAGTGACCCAAGCCGGGAATCGAACCCGGGTCCCTGGTCCTGTGAGGCAGCAGTGCTAACCACTGTGCCACTGTGCTGCCCTGCAAGGGCAGGGGCAGAAAATTAGATTCTCTCTTTTTGGAGCTAATGCGTAATCTCTTTGAAAGATTAGAGCCACCCCCTTGCCCGTTCCCCATATCTCTGCCATGCTTTCCTTTTCAGCCACATATCCAATTCCCTTTTGAAAATGACCCAAAACGAATCTATTTCCACCATCCTCTCAGACAGTGCATTCCAGGGTCATTTGTTTAAAAAAAACCCACCTCCTCTATGGTTCTTTTTGAATTTTCAAACTCACAAGAGAGTTTTCTCCGGAGAGAAGAAGTAAGTGGACCCTGTAAAAATGAAGTATTCTTCGCACGGTCGGAAACCTTTAGGAATAAACTCTTTGGGTTGGGTTTTCCGGCCATCCCACCAGTGGGATTTCCCTGTCCCACCAAAGTTAGACCCCCCCCTACCCTCCGCGCCCAAGGCAGGTTCCCCCTGCGGCTTGCCCGGGATGGGCAAGCCGCGCAAAATGCTGTAGACACCAGCGGGACTGGAAGATTCCCTCAGCAACCAATGGTGCGACCCCTCTGCTGCCAGAAACCGCAACGCCGGTGGGGGAACAGGGGGTCGAAAATATGTTACATTTCATGATGTTACATTTTTTCCTTAAAACTCTAAATGAATGAGAACGTTTATAGGATTGCAGATAGCATTGAATTATTTCCATAGGTTGGGGATGTTGTGGGAGTACAGAGAATTATTCGGCTTACTGCACTTTCATTACCTGTGAGTGTTCAAACTTTTGTTTCTTTGTTCATTAGTATATGTTTCTCATCATATAGGGTTAGGTGGATTGGCCGTGCGAAATTGCCCCTTAGTGTCCCAAGATGCGCAGGTTAAATGGATTAGCCATGGCAAATGTGTGGGTGTAGACGGGGGTTTCGTCTCGAGGCTTTGTATTGCTAAGCGTAATCTAATACAGAGACTCAAAATGCAGTGTCCTGATTTTTAAGACATGACTTTATTTAACCAAACGATCGAATGGGAGAATGATATGAGGAAGCCCTGCACTCAAGGTAAAGAATGCGGGCAGCCCAATATCGGTCTGAAGAACAATGCCTCCATGAAGGCAATTATGCATTTACCAAATCATATGGCCCCCCCTTTCCGGGAAACATAATCCAATAATTATTAATACAAATCAGTCAATAATTATCCTGTCATTAACTCCAGCCAATAACAATACACATCATGACCTAAAGGGATTTCATTTGTTATTAATTACGGACAATACTCCCCTCCTGTTGTCTCATAACATGAGATGCTGGACATGAAATGGGAGGACGATTCCACGGAATTGAATCCACGTGACTCTCGTCCGATCCTGAGAAATTCTTTATGTCTGCTTGCAACCTCTGTTATCTCTTGGAGTTGTATCACCCTATTCATAAAGCCAGCATTAGTAGCCATCTTGTTCCTGACCACTGCTGACAGCATTACTGCGTTTCAGGGGACCTATTGCTTCTTCCTTCTCCCACCGGGGCCTGCTGTATCTTGTCACTGACTGAAGTTTCACAAAATGTGACCAAAAGCAAAACACATACATAAATTCAAAACACATGTTTTAAATGAAAAATATTTGTTAATTATGCAGAGCTGTCTTCTACGGCAACAGCCCTGGCTGGCTTGCGTTCCCATAGTCCAAGATCATTCATTCTAAAGTTAGTATCGTGTTAGTGTTTCTAAATCTATGGTTTGTGAGTTTTATTAGTCTATTCTACATCAGTGGGGTTACAGAGATAGGGCGAGTGATAAGGCCTGGGTAAGGTGCTCTGTCAGAGAGTCAGTGCAGACTCAATGGGCCAAATGGCCTCTTCTACATTGTCGGGATTCTATGACCATCTGATGCCATTTGCTCAATGCTGTGGAAGTGGAATTTTAGTTGACATACTGGCTGGAAACTTAAATGATGTGAAGTAAAAGCTTCTTACGCAATTTTTGTTCCCTATTAATTTTTTTTGTGCCTTTCTTCATTGAGTTGCTTCCCTGCCCCGGAGCACTGTGGGGTTAATTTCTGGGAGTCGAGCACAGAATTTGATAAACCATCCGGTGCCCAGTGCTTACTTTCTGGTGGAATCCCTTGGAAAACCTCCTGTGCCAATGTAAAAACCACCCGTGAAGCCTGGCGGGTACAATGGAAAGCTGGTGGAAGAGTCAGGTCAAGTAGAAAGGCTGAGTAAGCGGGGGTGGATCCGGGGGAGGGGGGGGGGGAAGAAGAAGCAGTATATTTATTATTGAGTGGAGAATGGCTTGCTTTGTGTTCAAGGGCACAGAGCACACCCTGGGTTTGGGTGGCGCTCAGAACACACACAGTCTCCTCACTTAGCCACCTTAAGATGCCGTCACGGCCCCTTGCCCAGCATGGCTTCCCTCTGCTTGTGATGAGGGAATGGATTCCTCTGAAAGAAGGTCTGTCTGTCTGTACTTTCACAGAATGCGAAATGGGAAGTGCAGGATCAGACCAGGCAGCGAGGGGGAGGACGCCACTAATTTTACCTCACGACAGCTGCTTCTAATTTGTGGTTAGTTCATTGCCTGGTTTAACTGGGAGCTCACTGAGGCCCAACATAAACGCTGTGTGAGAATAGAGACAGATTTTTCTCGGGTGGACAGGTACACTGACTGTGTCACTCACTGTCTGAAAACTGGATATTTTTAGAATGTGTCCTGCGTCATTGTTTAAAAAAAAAAATTACCCGATTAAAATGAACTTAGCTGGACAATTCGGCTAGGCAGTGCGTGGCACTGTGCTTGTTATCTGCTTCACTGCTTCAGTCTAGTTCCATGCTCCCAGCAACCCTCAATTCCAAACTGACCCAGATTGGCCCAAATCACCCACTGCCCAAAGTGCCCGGTCCAGAATCTGGCAAAATCCGGCTCAGCCTTGGCCCCAGAGGCTGCCGGTTTTGGGAATGTTAACCTCTATTTGGTCACCATGAGACCATTAGATATATGAGCAGAATTAGGCCATTCGGTCCAACGAGTCTGCTCCGCCATTCAGTCACAGTGGTACAGTGGTTAGCACTGCTGCCTCACAGCGGCAGAGACCCGGGTTCAATTCCAGCCTTGGGTTACTGACTGTGTGGAGTTTGCGCATTCTCCCCGTGTCTGCATGGGTTTCCTCCAGGTGCTCTGGTTTCTTCTCACAATCCAAAGACGTGCGGGTCAGGTTGATTGGCCATGCTAAATTATCCCTTAGTGTCAAGGGAATTAGCAGGGTAAATACGCGGGATAGGGCTTGGGTGGGATTGTTGTCAGTGCAGGCTCGATGGGCCAAATGGTCTCCTTCTGCACTGTAGGGTTCTACGATTCCAAGATATGTTTCTCAACCCCATTCTCCTGCCTTTTTCCCCATAACCTTTGATCCCCTTCCCAATCAAGAACTTGATTGTCTTGATTAGCGTCCAGAATTTATCTATTTCTGTGTGAAAGACACTCAGTGACCCGGCCTCCACTGCCTTCTGTGGCAATGGATTTCACAGATTCGCTACCCTCCGGCTGGAGAAATTCCACACATTGAGTGCAGCACTCCCTCAGGAGCAGCGTCCAGTCCTCCCTGTCCAGATTCCCTCCGTGCAATGAGCCCAAGCATAATAACAGGAAACTCTACCCATCGTGTTTCACATTGTAATGTCAGGGAGCTGTCAGTCTGTAACAGTCGTACAAGAAGCAGGAACTTCTCCCACTGATGGTTACAACCAAATCTACAGTGTGAACTAGAGTTTATTTTATCCACATCTCCATGCTGGCCTATATATTTACCATGGCAGCGTTATTCTTATTTTCTACTTTGCATGGAATCTCTCCAACTGTGCTGTTTGCACTGGGAAAGCAATGCTTCCGTGGACCTTTATACTTTAGTTTAAAGTTTTAAAGTTTATTGATTAGTGTCGCAAGTAGGCTTACATTAACACTGCAATGAAGTTACTGTGAAAATCCCCTAGTCGCCACACTCCGGGTACACTGAGGGAGAATTCAGCATGGCCAATGCACCCTAACCAGCACGTCTTTCAGACTGTGGGAGGAAACCGGAGCACCCGGAGGAAACCCACACGCAGACGTGAGGAGAACGTGCAAACTCCGCACAGACAGTCACCCAAGCCGGGAATCAAACCCAGGTCCCTGACGCTTAGAGGCTGGATGGAAGAAGAGACGACGCACTAAACGGTCAAATCCGGAATTCCCGGGACAACCTGGAGTTGTGGGACAAGGCGCGGAGCTTTTTTGAAGCGAGGATGAACCAAAGTGTCCGGGAGACTTGAACCTCTGGGCTGAGCTTTCCCATCGCTGTGAGGGTGGGCTTGGAGGTGGGGAGCGGGCTGGGGAAATAGTGGGGGGAGAGCCACGTTTTTCCCGCTGCCAGGGAACAATCCCAAAGGCAGCCAGGGCAGCTCCATGGAGGTGGCCTTGCTGTACAAGGCTGGGGATCATCCATCAGAGCTACAGGCTCCATGCCACTGTATGTGGGCTGTGTGCATTAAAGACCTGCTGTTGTGGCTTCCACCAGCCCAGTGGAGAGGGGGGTTTTCTCTCCATCCACACGCCTTCCAGAGCTCGGTACCATCGAGGGGCCAACCGTCACTCTTTATTGGGCAGCGAGAGCGGAGGCGGCCAATAAGGAAGCAGCCACCCGGAAAATTGCTCCCCCAGTCTCACTCCTGGTGAGTGTGGACTCGGATCCCCCTTTTGTTGGCCAATAGCGGGATCCCAAAGCCCCGTGCCAAAATCCAGCCCAATGTGCCTAATGAGAGTGAAGTCAGTGAGAGGGCAGTTAGTCCATGCTACATAAAGTCTTCAACAAAACCATTAACTGGAGTTCCTATGCCGACAATACATAGAGATTACAATTTTTATCACTTTACCCAAGACTGGGCCATATAAGTAATGATTACAGCAAAACATCACGTAGTCAACATTTCAGCCGAGCAGACCATACACACAGACACCTGCACATACGTATATACACACCCATATGTATACAAACACGTACATACACACATGTATACACACATACACATGTGTACACACACATATGTAAATATACAAACACATTTACATGCACACGTAGACAAACACATACACATATATACACGCACATATGGAAAAGCGTACACAAACACATGTATACACGTGTACATATACGTAAATATACAAACACATACATGCACATGTAGACAAACACATATACACACGTATATACACATGTATACACAAACATGTACACACACATGTATACACATGCACGCGCACACACAAGCCTATATGCACACACATGTATGGACATGCACAATCACACAGAGGCATACACACACACAGTCATATATACACACATGAATACGCACACACAGAAACATGCACGCACACACACACATATATATATACACACATTTGGACATTTACTTCATCACCCAGAAACCTACTGAAGTTTTTTTTGACACCAGGTTCCAGCTGTTTTTGACGATACTAAAATAATTGCTCTGTCCTGGATTAGCCTGGAAGCAGCAATTACAGCAGGAACTCTGGGAGGTGGGAGCGGGGTTCGGGGTGTGTGGCGAAGAGAGAGAAAAACAAACCTTTACACTGTTCCTCCCCCCCCCCCCCCCCCGCCTCACCCCCAGATTGCGGGTGTCGATAAGTGTTACTGAGAAGTAATTTTACTCAAACGATGGCGAGTTCCGATAAAAGAAACTAAAAAGTTCTTTCATCACCTGGGTCAGTTTAAACGCAAACAGCTTAAATTTTGAGGACATATTTCATTGCTGAGAGCAGCGGAAGGAAAGGTCACGACCTTCTTGGTAAAAGAGCACCAGCAAGTTTACTTAAGTAATCTTTCAGGAATCACGGTACTTATTATTATGGGTCATTAATATAAACGACCCTTTGAAATGTGTGTTTTTGATTATCAGGCTGCAATCAGAATCATTGCCCTTTTGGATTGATAAGCGCCCTTGCTCTCATTAAAAACCTTATACTTAAACGGTCGGAATGCTAAAGGAGGGATTTTGAGACCAGCTTGAATTACATTCAACCCTCACAGTGAGGAGGAATGCACTGGATTGGCCGATGTTAGTGATAAGAAGCATCAGCAGCCAGTGTGGAGTTTACCCCGACATTCGTCCATCACCGTTTGTGAGGTGAGGGAGACTTAACTATGTCGAATTTATCATCCACAAGGCGGGAGTCCCTCACGGACTGTGCAGCCAAAACACCCTGACCTCCCGATCGCAAAGTCGTTCTTGTTTTGCTAATGAGGCCTTGAACTCAGCAATCTCTGCCACTTGATTTATAACCCACGCTGGCAACCGCAACGGTCAGAGAAAAAAAAACCTCATCATTACCCAGCTTTGATCAACCGTCCGTCAAATAGGGCCAGCCGGTAATAACCGCGAGAAAGAATTGGCTGGAAATGAGGGCCACATCAGCAATCTGAGGTCAATGAAGAGAGACTTTATCTGTATTAGTGAATCATCCTTCTCACCATGCAGGAAACTTCCAGTTTTGTGTCATCTACAAATGCTGAAATTGGCAGAGCTTCTGAGAAGTCGAAGGATTTTATGAGACTTAGGTGGCACTGAGTGTGTCTATTTGACTGAGTTCTTTTTAAATTCATTCATGGGACACAGGCATCGCTGGCTGGCCAGCATTTATTGCCCGTCCCTAGTGGCCCTAGGAGGGTAGGTGAGAGTCAACCACATTGCTGTGGCTCTGGAGTCACATGTAGGCCAGACCAGGTAAGGACGGCAGATTTCCTTCCCTAGTGAATCAGATGGGTTTTTCCAACAATGGTTTCATGGTCACCAGTAGATTCTTAATTCCAGATATTTTTTATTGAAAATTCCTCCACCTGCCGTGGCGGGATTCGAACCTGGGTCCCCAGAACACTAGCTGAGTTTCTGGATTAATAGTCTTGCGTTAATATCATTTGGCCATCGATTCCGCTCTCCATTTGACTGTGTCCATTTGTAACACAGTACCACATAACTCTTACAAAATCCTTTTTTATCTTAGAAACTCAGCTAGTTTCAAATTGTGTAGATGACACAAAATTTGGAAGTATCCTGAATGGTGAGAGGAACTGGGGACCTAGTGGTGGGAGACATAGGGTGGTGACAGTCGGCTGCTTTAGTGACCGGAGGCCAGTGACTAGTGGTGTAAGAACATAAGAACTTAAGAAATAGGAGCAGGAGTAGGCCATCTTGCCCCTCGAGCCTGCCCCGCCATTCAATAAGATCATGGCTGATCTGAAGTGGATCAGTTCCACTTACCCGCCTGATCCCCATAACCCCTAATTCCCTTACCGATCAGGAATCCATCTATCCGTGATTTAAACATATTCAACGAGGTAGCCTCCACCACTTCAGTGGGCAGAGAATTCCAAAGATTCGCCACCCTCTGAGAGAAGAAGTTCCTCCTCAACTCTGTCCTAAACTGACCCCCCTTTATTTTGAGGCTGTGCCCTCTAGTTCTAGCTTCCTTTCTAAGTGGAAAGAATCTCTCCACCTCTACCCTATCCAGCCCCTTCATTATCTTATAGGTGTACCACAGGGATCCGTGCTGGGCCCGCTATTGTTGGTCATTTATATAAATGACATAGATGACTATGTGGGGGGTGGGATCAGTAAGTTTGCCGATGACACAAAGATTGGCCAGCTGGTTAACAGTGAGGTTGAGTGTCTTGGGTTGTGGGAAGATTATAGACGAGATGGTCAAATGGGCAGATAAGTGGCAGATGGGAATTAACCCTGAAGAGTGTGAGGTGATGCACTTTGGAAGGAGTAATTTGATAAGGAAGTATACTGTGAAGGGTCTGACACTGGGAAGCTCCGAAGAACCAAGGGACCTTGGCGTGTTTGTCCATAGGTCTCTGAAGGTGGAAAGGCAGGTTAATAGGGTGGTGAAAAAGACACACTCGCCTTTATCAATTGGGGAATAGATTACAAAAGCAGAGCGGTTATGATGGAGTTGTATAGAACTCTGGTGAGGCCACAGCTGGTGGACTGTGTGCAGTTCTGGTCACCACATTATAGGGAGGACGTGAACGCACTGGAGGGGTGCAGAGGAGATTCACCAGGATGTTGCCTGGGATGGAGCATTTAAGTTATAAAGAGAGGTTGGATAGGCTTGGATTGTTTTTCTGGAGCAGAGAAGACTGAGGGGCGACCTGATTGAGGTGTTAAAGATTACGAGGAGCAGGGACAGTGTGGATAGGGAGCAGTTGAAGGGTCAGTTACAAGGGGCCATATCCCTCTACTCCCATCCTAGTTATGTACTTGTCAAGACACCTCTTAAAAGTCCCTATTATATCTGCTTCCACGAGCTCCCCTGGCAGTGAGTTCCAGGCACCCACCGCCCTGTAAAAAACCTGCCTCGTACATCTCCTTTAATTCTTGCCCCTCGCACCTTAAACCTATGCCCCCTAGTAATTGACTCTTCCACCCTGGGGAAAAGCTTCTGACTATCCACTCTGTCCATGCCCCTCATAATCTTGTAGACCTCTATCAGGTCGCCCCTCAGCCTTCGTTGTTCCAGTGATGTTGGGTAATGGGCTGCTACTAAGGCAAGCAGAGCAGTTTTAGAGGAAGCTCCAAGCACAAGGTTAGCTGGTGGTAATTCGAAATCAGGTGAAATAGGCGGAAGTGCTGGAGTTTCTATTCCAGCCTTGGGTGACTGTCTGTGTGGAGTCTGCACGTTCTCCCCGTGTCTGCGCGGGTTGCTTCCGGGTGCTCCAGTTTCCTCTCACAACCCAAAGATAGGTGGATTGGCCATGCTAAATTGCCCCCAGGGGGAGTAGCAGGGTAAATACGTGAGGTTACGGAGATAGGGCCTGGGTGGGATTGTTGTCCGGGCAGGCTTGATGGGCCAAATGGCCTCCTTGTGCTCTATCGGGATTCTATGATTCTATGTTTAGAAGTGACAATAGCTCACAATTAGGTTGTGGAAAAGGACCGATGCAGAGGAAAAGAATTGTACTTTCTTTGTTAAATATTTATGAAAACAGACTTAAATTTAACAGTGATTTAAAAAAAAAATCAATTTAGTATGAATGACAAGATGAATTTGTATCTTCAGAAATTTTTGTCTGAATAATTTTACGTAAACCCAGTGCTCATTTGCATTTTATACAAAGTGCGTTATGTTGGCTTCTCCACAATGTGACTCAGACATTCATCCATTCTATCCATGTTGAAACATGCTGTGCCAGCCAGCAAGCCACTTGGGAGGTGCCTGAAATGTACTTGATCCAAGCCAAGTTATGCAACAATTTGGGAGCTCAATAGATTCAGGGCCACATTCATTAGAAGTGTGATTTTCTCGCTCTACGGGCTATTATTAGAGTTACAGTGGATCCAGAGTACAAGATTTCCCATGTTCTTTGGAAAAAATTGAAATTGTTAAACGCAGGAAGCAAGTCTATAAAATGAAGTCATCATTCATAGCTTTTGGGCATGTTTTCTACCCTGTTCTGTCCAGCTACAAAATGGCTGCCCTGTCTTTCTGGAATCTAAAATGGCAACCATGCCCCAATTTGGTTCATCATTCGCTGTGTAGCCGATTGTCAAAATGATTTTGCTGCTCCCATATTTGTTCTGGATTGCACTCACCTGTGGGTAAACAGAAAAACAGTCAAGGATTTACCGGGATGTCCTAGGCCTTTGCACAATTAAGCTAAGCCTCACAATGATTTGGGGGGGCAGGGGGCTTTGAAGTCAATATCATTTTCTTTAATGGGACGTGAGCGACACTGGCTGGGCCAGCATTTATTCCCGTCCCTAACTGTCCTCCATTTAAGAGGGCATTTGAGAGTCAACCACATTGCTGTGGATCTGGAGCCACATGTAGGCCAGAGCACATAAGGATGGCAGATTTCCTTTG